>NC_058404.1:66120690-66417814 GCF_002201575.2 Neomonachus schauinslandi
TATATATATATATATATATATATATATATATATATATATATATATATCTGTGTGTGTCTCTCATATGTGTGTTAGTTTACTGACATTTTTTTACTTTCCAGTTAAATTCTCAAAGGAGAAAAGCCAAATCTGTCTATAAAAGTGTAGGGATTCAAGTTGATTAGTTTGGTTTTAGTACAAGCCTGCTGGACACACCTACTCTTTTCTGATGTCAATGGAGATTGTTAAACTGAATAAGTAGCAAGAAAATTGAATTATTCATGATTTATTCATTTAGTTGAGAAATGTATTAGTGATTGTCCAGTGGCAAAGGTCAAAATAAGAAAAGATCAGCTGTCAGAACCCACCAAGAAGTTTTCAAGACACAATTATTTTCCATTCCTATTTCCTGCTGTATATACATACATGTCATTTCTCCTATCCAGAATTCTCTTAATGTAAAAGTTGACATTTATTTAACATTTACTATATGACAAGGAAGTGATTCCTGCAGATTATTATAGGTAGTACTTTGTACAACTTTAGGAGGTGGACTGTAGTATTACCATCATTTAACGGATGAGACAACTTGGCACAAAGAAGTAATTTCTCCAAAGACATACAGCTAATAAATGGTAGAACCAGGATTTGAACTCAGGCAGTTTAATTTTGTGGATCATTTTCTTAAGGACCACACTACTCATTGGAGAGGGAGGAGAGAGCTACATCACAGGGGAGTAGGAGGGGGAGAATGTTGAGAGTGTTTTCAAAAGGTCATCTACCTGTCTGATACAAGTCTCTTTTGCACAGAGAACAACTGAACCTTGATTATACTATATTTCTCTTAGACTTCTTTTTATTTTATGCTTTGACATGCACATATTATTTAGACATATGACTACAAATGATTTTCCTCTTCTTTATCTTCAGGACTCCTAATTCAGGATGGCCCTTTGGGGTCTTGTGAAAATAAATACTGTGGTTTGGGAAGGCACTGTGTCATCAGCAGAGAGACAGGGCAAGCAGAATGTGCCTGTATGGACCTTTGCAAGCGGCACTACAAACCCGTGTGTGGATCGGATGGAGAATTTTATGAAAACCACTGCGAAGTACATAGAGCTGCTTGCCTGAAAAAGCAAAAGATTACCATTGTTCACAATGAAGACTGCTTCTTTAAAGGTAAATACAGGGTGAACCTAAAGTGTCACCTTCTATTTCTTTCCTTTTCTCAACTACTGCCTTTAAGTTTAAATTCTAGCATGATTTTATATCAGCAAGTATTTAAAAAGGGACAGAAAAAATGTGAGTTTAATTACATCAATAAACAGTAAGTGTATAGAAATGTACACAGATACAATTCTGAATCTCAATTATGAGTACAAAGTTGGCCAAAATATGACTCAAATTTAATATAGCTTACAGCATTGCACCATATGGCTTCCCAATCATGGCAGTTATCTTAGGACACAGGGAGGCCAATTCAGTCAACAGGCCAAATCCACCCAGTAAAAAGCACCTGGAGTGGAATTGAGTGAATAGTGAATGCCAAGCCATGCTGTGATAACATCGCATTTCTTCCTGATTAAAAACGATGGGTTTCAGTTTGCACCACATAATTCAGATTATATGGAACCTGTAAATGCCCACTGAAATAACTCTGAAAAACTCTGCTAAATTTAATTAGTAAATCTGGGATTACAGTAATTTGAAAACCTAAAAAATATTGGTATTCACTTTCATGGTACTCAAAACAATTGGTTACTGTTTATGAAAAAGTACTGCTGAATTAGTAATTTGAGAAATTATTTTAACATGCTATATAAGTAAATAAATCATTGAACATTTCTAATGTCATTTATTCATAAACTTATTTTGTCTTTATTTGTTTCTACTGGAGAAAATATTTGCTTATTCATAGTCATAACCCAGACTGAAATACAGAACTTCCCTCATTCAAAAAGTTAGTGATCAACCTGATTTCTAGTCTTCAATTGATTCCTATCCCATTTTTTCATAATTTTCCTCAAGCTTATTTACATTTAAGACTTGTCTGATATTCCAGTAAAATGACTAAAAACTTTCATTTTTCAAACATGGTAGAATAAATAAAATATTATTTCCAAGGTGATAATAAAATGATACAGAGAGTTTTTCAAATGATATAAGGTGCAATACTCTGTAGTCAGTGTGGCTACTAGAAGCCCATTGATATAATTGAAGTAAAATGATAATAGTTTCTTTACCACAGTGAACTATGTGCAACTTGAATTCATGCACAGAGTATTTTATATCAGGTTCTCTTCTTGTACAGAAAGAATAGCAGTTGCTTTTGTTTCAGTTCGATTTATTCCCTTCTATCAAATCTATTTTACAAATAACTAAAATTAATTCTATTAGCATGTGCTTTAAAACTCATGAAAGTGTATTGTGTGTGTGTGTGAGTATTTATTCTGTCATTTTGACATGAGATGCTATGTTGGCAATACTGCTATATAAATAATATTCTATTAAGGTAATTTAGAAACATTCTCAAAATGAAGTTTTGTCCAACTGACACCCAGCAATCGATTATGTGGAAACATATGATATTAAATAGCATGTAAGAAAAAAAAAACCACTTGGTGTATTTTAATGTTCAACTTTATTGCTGGATGCTTAGGCATACTGCAACTCAATATGTATATCAGTATGGACATAGATGAACTGGATATAGCTAGGAATTTTGTCTTCCTGTGAGTTCATAAAACAATGGTTTGAAAAACTTTTGTGTTTCAGACTTATACTGAGTATATTTATCAAATCTATGATTGTTTCAAAATACTTTCTCATCATATATAAGTCAAAATACTTTCTTATCTCATTATACGTAGCATTAAAATTTCATTTATATTATCTGGGTTAGTTACCAAGGGTTTACACATTTCTCAGGTCTCAGAATTTGTGTCTTCTGCTTATTTATTTTGGGATTTTGCCTAACACATATCTACCTCACAAAAGAACTTCGCTTCAGCAGAAAGGAACTAAGTGATATACAACAAAACAATAAGTGGCCTGTCTTATGGGTGTGCACATGGCCAAGTTTTAGGTGTAAAACAAGATTCATTATAGCTAAAGGACTGACATGGTTGTGATGGCCAAAATTAATCCTTGTGATTGTGAACTTTATTTTCCGTAGAATGTCTGCAATTATATTGTTTCCAATAATGGTCCAATGGAAAAAGCAAATCAAAATATTAAGTTCAAGAACTGCTAAAAACTTATGTTTAATTACATTTTTTAATAGAAAAAAATCAAACTAGATAATAAGAATGAGTTTTCCTCCGCAAAAAAGCATTTCATATTTTAGATCTAATAAAAGGTAATTATGTGGGGTGCCTGGGTGGCTCAGTCGGTTAAACATCTGCCTTCTGCTCAGGTCATGATCCCAGAGTCCTGGATTGAGCCCCAGGTCAGGCTCCTTGCTCACTGGGGAGCCCACCTCTGCCTCTCCTCCCCACTCCTGTGCTCTCTCTCGCTGCCTCTGTCTCTCTCTCTCAAATACATAAAAATCTTTTTAAAAAAGGTAATTATGCAAACCTTAGAATAAAAGTCAACAAACAAGAACCTAGAGACCAAACCCAGGTTGCAGTCCACTTTTTTTTTTAAGCAATGTGTTATTGGAACAGAGCCACATCCATTTATTTAGGAATTTCCTTTGGGCGTTTTGCAAAACAAAAGGAGAGTTGAGTATTTATAACAGAGGTAGTGTGGCCTGCAAAGCATAGAAAACATTTCGTCTAGTCTTCCCATAAAAAGTTTGTTAACCTCTGTTTTAAAAGATTACCAGTGCCTTAAAATTAATTTTTAAAAATATTGAAAGATCTTTTCTATATCTTCTTGGCTATGGTGGTAAATATAGGGACCTACTCGTGTTCCATTTGAATAAAAATAAACACATACCCAGAAACAAATTGATACATGTAAAACAGGAAATCTGAGTAAGATCAGTGGATAGTGTTAAAAATGATATCCTGGTTATGATATTGTACTATAGTTTTTCAAAATCTTACTATTGGTAGAAATTGGGTGAAGGGTACATGGAATCTCTATTATTTCTTTTAACCCCATATGACTCTACAGTTATCTCAAAATAAAAAGAGTAATGCAGAATAACTACTGGAAAAATATTAGCAAATACTTAAGATAATTTTAAAGAAAGTATGGTTTGCATTATCATTAATTATTTCAACTTTAAGCTAAGTCTTATTTCACATATCAAATTTATCAGGTTTATGTTTGCCATTTATATTTAAACTTAATAAAATGAATTATATCTGTACAATCATGTTTATTGATTGTATTAAAATTAAGATTAGAGTACAAGTTAAAGAGATTTATATCTATATTTACATTTACATCTTTATATCTATGCATATATTTATGCTTATAACCATATCTATATAGCTCCCTTCTATTATATGTGTTAAATATTTAAATGCCGCTATAGTATGCTTAGCATTTACTATTACTAACTCTTAAATAGAGACATGGATTCACTAAGAATTTTCTTTAATGATTTATGATTTGTGGAACTATAAATGAAACATATAATAGATCTAGGAGTATAGCATCTTTAAATTTATTTCTAGTCACATTTATGTGATTACAAAGAAACTGGCTAAAATAGGATATAGAATATTGTAGTATTTGATTATTGGCATCAAATACTTTAAGATGATACTTGATATATGTTGGGGAGGAAAGAAGTTTTCTCTACTTTTCTAAATTCTTATGGCTGGCCTCATAATCAAATTGACATAAGACAGGTAAGAAGGGAAAAAATAAATTTAATTACATACAAATAGGGCCCCATAAGA
The DNA here is from genome assembly GCF_002201575.2 of Neomonachus schauinslandi. NCBI lineage: Eukaryota > Metazoa > Chordata > Mammalia > Carnivora > Phocidae > Neomonachus > Neomonachus schauinslandi. Next base: position 66,125,526 of record NC_058404.1, read on the forward strand.
ATATGAAACTCATTGACAGGGAATTGAGGTTTATATGCGTCCTGAAGTAAGAAGAGGGTAAGGGTCTGGGACTTCAAACTGGAGAAGAAAATTCACAGGGAGATGGAAGAACTAAGGTTTGGTAAGCAAATGTTTGCCATGTCTTGCTGAGAAGTTTTCCTTATGTTAAAAAAAAAAAAAAGTTATCTTAAGTAATAACTCTCTTCTAGGTATAGGCCCCCTATCTAAATTCTTTTAGACAACTATGGGGTGGGGGTACCAAAAAGCTCTTCTTGAGTCTGTAGGGCCTTTATTGTCTTCAAATAAGATTGTCTGGAAATAATCCTTATGCCAAAGCAGCACATTCTGAGGTGAACTGTACTGAACCCCATCACATAGCATAAGACATTCTATTTTTGTGTAGTGTCTAGCTATTTCTTGTGATGGCAGTTTTGGCTTAAAGTCATCTCCCATCCTCACTCCACCCCCAAAGGACTTCTAACTTCTGCAATTCACATCACTAATAACAAGTATAATTTTCTCTCACCCTGACTCCAGGTCAGTCTATCTTACGCAGCAGAATTTACTCAGAGAATAAATAGAAGCTAGAGTAAGAAACTCAAGATACAACCTATGCCAAAATGAATAAGGAATTAAACCTTTTATGAGAAAGTCAATTGAACAGAAACCTTTTGCCATTTATTGTGCTGAGAATAAAACTGCCATAAAAGCAAATGTTCTGTGCACTTAAATGTTCATCACAAACAATAACAACTTGGGAAATATGGTTTTTATGGCTATGTGTGCACTATTTGAATGAGATCCGACATTGTGTTTTTTTTCTTTGGTATAACCTGGAGAGACTTTCATATTCCATTTTTTAATTGGTTCTTTTACCTGATTTCTTTTTAAAGATGGGACTCATAGAACTTGGGCTAGAAAACTAAGCTGCCAATGACACAATGATATTTTAAAATATAATAGTAATTTCTGTGTTAATACATGTGGGATTTTAGATTACCTTTTTATTTATTTTTGAAGGGAGGCTTTGTAAAGCCTCTGTTTTATGTCTAGTCTTTTATGCCATTTCATGAAAAATAGTAATCTTGATAAATATTTAAACTTTGGAAAATAATGAACAGCTATTTGTTTGTTTTGGTTTGGTTTTTGGTCAGTATTAGCCAAGTGCAGGATGGTAGTGAAATTAATAAATTGGACAACTACAAATATGCATTAACTATTTAAGACCATAATGCAGACACAGAAACTCTAGGTCTCTTGAATGCCCTCAGTACACCCAACATTAAAACCAATTTGATTAATCCCCAAAGTTTGGGTGGATTTACAGTAAAACTTCCTGAATTTGGTGATATAAAATTGATTGAGTTGTGTTTCACTTTTAAGGTTTATCTCACATTTAATGTTTAATCAAAGTTAACAATATAGTTTTGTTGCCACTGTAATCAAAATATGAAATATAGAATTCTATGTATTGCTCATTACATCTATAGAAATCATTGTAATGTGTGCACTCAGAAAGTTACCATTTGTTATTAAAATCATACCAAATGTTTATTTCTCCTCTGATTTTTGAAAACTCTGTAACGGAGTCTGTAAACATTACATATTACATGGACTTACTTTCCACTTATAGATAGATAGTAGATAAATGATAGATTTTACATAGAATATGAAAAATGATCCAAAAGAAAGAGATTTAGATACTGACTACTTAACAAGTGCATTAAAAGATATTACCGGAAAGTACTGGTTATAATAATAATACATTGAATATTATTTATTTCAAAACACTTTCATAAGTATTATATTATTGTTTCACCATAATAACAAGCCAATGTACTATAGAGAAGGCAACAAGACTAAGATTTTAAAAATGGCCTGCCAACACTTGCATAGCAAGTTAATGCTACTGGGATAAGAACCAAGAGATTCTGTCTTCTCCTATAGTGCACGTATGTTCCAAATATTCTGCTGAAATATGTAATACCATGATATCTTGCTTGCTTATGATTTTTAAAACTTTACTTTCAATAGTGATTTCCATGAATATGTGACATTATTTAGAAACATTCTTGCTCACTGCAGTATTTTAAATCATGCATTTGATACAGTTCTTAGCCAACTGAAGAACATAGTAACAGATAATAATTATTTAAGACTGTAACTTTTATATAATAACTGTGAACATTTGATTTGCAATAAATTCTCAATTTGAATCTGTAAAGCCATACATATTTTCTTTTTAGTCAAAAGACTGGTTAAATTATTATATAACTGAATTTTCCAGGTTATAATAGGCTAATATATGGTAGTAAATTTTCTGATTGTCGATAAGACTACTTAAAAAATAACTAACTTGAGTTTAGAAATATATTTATTATTAGTTTCTTGGTTGACATTTGAGAAGCTATCTTATAGTCACCTTCCTCACAGATTTATTTTAAGCTGATTTTTCTTATCTTAGGCTGTAAATAGAATATCTATTAGATATATGACAATATTACTTTACTTCCCTACACCCCTGCAAAACCCCCAAAATTTTAGAGAATAAGTGCATTTCTTGAAGCATTTAACTTTTGTCAAATTTTCCCATTTCTTTCCCCTCTTATGAGAACTAAATTTAACATTCAAATACATGGATAGTCTTACTTTGTTTTTATATATTTTCATGTGATATCATTTTTCGTCAGTTTCAAGTTATAGAATAAATATTTTAGTTTAACATTTTATTTCATGTTTTCTATGGATGTATGAATATTCCATTAACAGTTATAAGCACTATATTCAATAGTGACAGAAAAATGAGAACACTTTATACATTTTATTACTTCAAATAATTTTTCTTCTCTCTTGAGACTTTAAATATTCTATCAGTCATTACCTCTCACTGACACCTTCACTTATCATGTTTATTTTCTCAGTATGCTATTTTCAAATGCAAAATGTGACATTCTGTAACTTACAAAGTGAAGAACATTTTATGGAACCATTGTTTTTTAATGTAGTTAAAATTTCTTTAATATTTCTTTGCAAAAATAGGATAATGAAAATCTTTCCATTGATTATACTCAGCATATATAATTGGGACTAAAATGTTCTAGAAAATGCAATTGAAAATTTTTCTCTATTAGTCTGATTTATATTTCACTTTTAAAATCCTTTCTGGGGGTGCCTGGGTGGCTCAGTCGGTTAAGCATCTGCCTTTGGCTCAGGTCATGATCCCAGGGTCCTGGGATCAAGCCCCACACAAGGCTCCCTGCTCAGCAGGAGCCTGCTTCTCCCTCTCCTCTCTGCTTGTGCTCTCTCTTGCTATGTCAGTCACTATCTGTCTCTCTCTCAAATGAATAAATAAATAAATCTTAAAAAAAAAAATCCTTTGGGAGGGGGTTGTGCCTGTGTGGCTCAGTCGGTTAAGTGTCTAACTCCTGATTTCCGCTCAGGTCATGATCTCAGGGCCATAAAATCGAGCCCTGTGTTGGGCTTCACGCTGGGTGTGGAGTCTGGTTAAGATTCTCTCTCTCCCTCTCCCTCTGTCCCTCCCCTGATCTCTTGCTCTCTTTCTCTCTCAAATAAATAATAAATAATAAATAAATAAATAAATAAATAAATAAATAAATAAATAAATAAAAGAAATCCTTTCTGAAGTGTGTCAATAGATACTTTAGAAGACATTTGAAAACCTATTAATAATAAAAATTTAGAACCAAATGGGAAAAGTGGGAAACTTTGTCTGTGGTTATCATCCAGATAATTATGTGGAAAAAATATTTGTAGGTAATCAATTGAAGAAAGGAGATTTGGCATTTTCCAGCACAATATAAGGCTAAGGTAATTAACAGTGCTGCTCTTTTGGTTAAGCAAAATATAAGGAACTTCAATTAATAAAAATTCAAATTAATTTGATACAATAATATGCAGTTTGTTTTTAGTTCAAGACACCACATCATCTAGCTATAAATTACTTACCAAACTCATAGTTACGATAGAGGGTGGTGTGTACTCAGACAAATGTGAAGCATTTCATGTGTTCCCCTATGTGATAATCACTTTAAAGATTTATTTCTACATGTTTCTTTCATCAATATATGAATTTCCAGTGATTTGTATAATGTCTCTCTGAAAGTCTCCCCCCAAAATCTAGGCATGAGTTGTGATTACATTTTGTCAGTATTTTTTTCCTCTTGACGACATCTAAAGAGATGTTGAATAAGAATTCATTAGTACAGGGCGCCTGGGTGGCTCAGATGGTTAAGCGTCTGCCTTCAGCTCAGGTCATGATCCCAGGGTCCTGGGATCGAGTCCCGCATTGGGCTCTCTGCTCCTTGGGAGCCTGCTTCTCCCTCTGCCTCTCTCTCTCTGTCTCTCATGAATAAATAAATAAAATCTTTAAAAAAAAAAGAATTCATTAGTACAGAAAAGCAAGGTGTAAGTCAAGAGGTCAATTTGTATCTAATTGTAGTTGCCCAAAAGAGAGAGAGATGATGGTGGTTTGAATCAAGGCGACAGAAGTGCCAGTGGCAGTACAAAGTTGTCTGACTATCTGACACACTTCCCTGGGGTGTGGACATGGAGTTTATGGGAATTAAAAAAATATAAGCTAACCTAAAAAAAACCTTGAGGAGTCATTTACGGAAATGTGAAACACTGGGGACTCACACTTTTGAAAGTGGATGTGAGGAGAAAATATATACATATCCATATGCATTTAAGATTAGTTAAATTTAAATCTCTTTTAGACAAGCAAGGGAAAATGCCATTTATTCAGTTGGATATGTGTCAGGAAATCAAAGAAAAATTTGGAGGAAAGTATGTACATATAGGATTTATAAGTATATTAATAGAGAGACAAGGCAAAGGACTCCATAGTTGAGATGAGCAAGAGAAGGAGTGCATGTTGGGAAGCAAAGAGTGCTGGGGATAGAAGTATATCGCACTTCAACCTTCAGAGATCAGGAGATGGAGAAGGACAAGTAAAGCAGACATATACATAGTCTTCAGTGATAGGGGAGGAAAACCAAGAGAGTATAGATATATAGAAGCTAATTAAGGAAGTTTTTATGGAGGACAGAGTAATGAGCTGAACTAAATGTTGATGAAACCAAGTATGAAGGAGATTAGGAAATGACCTTTGATTTGGTTAACTTGGGTAAGAGAGTTTGTGAGAGAAAATAGGAGCTGAGGAAGTAAGATAGCAAGCACTTTCCAGATAGCTCATTGGAAAAGTGTTTCTGTAAAGAGAAGCAGATATATGTGTGCATATGTAGTGCAGATATACATAGTGATCAGGAGAGAGAGACATGTGGATGGGAATAAGAGAACAGAGAGAGGAGTTAGATTTGACTTTAGATGAGAGCATGGATTCTTCATCCATTAAATAGAAAAGGATTAGAAAACTAAGCACTTTTAGGTGCAGGTATATGGACCTATTTTATGATGTAAAAGTGTGTTGTTCTTATCTGCTTACATATGTATATATGCATATACATTCAAATGTAGAGATGCAACCAGATAAGAACACATTACTTCTTATATATTTCATATGTTTCTTATAAGAAGTAAGAAATGAAGCATCAGTTGAAAGTGACAGAGGAAAAGGTTTTGGAGATTTGAGAAAAACAAACAAAAGAGTTTGTGAAAAAATAAACAAAAACAAAGGGAGAAAAGACTAAGGAAATATGGTAGGATTTCCAGCAGTTTTGAAGAACTATATATCTCTGCTCATAAATTTAAAGTGAGAGGGCTCCTGGGTGGCTCAGTTGGTTGAGCGACTGCCTTCGGCTCAGGTCATGATCCTGGAGTCCCGGGATCAAGTCCCGCATCGGGCTCCCTGCTCAGCAGGGAGTCTGCTTCTCCCTCTGACCCTCCCTCCTCTCATGCTCTCTCTCTATCTCATTCTCTCTCTCAAATAAATAAATAAATAAAATCTTTAAAAAAAATAAAACAAAATTTAAAGTGAGAGTAGTCTTTTGTGTTTGTATATTTTAGTCAGCTGCTTAAATTAAGGCATCATAAAGATGAAAAATTAGGTTTAACCAGGACTTCACCCCCACCAAGAAATAGATGAGAAAAGAGTCCAAAGCTGTATTTTCCATATCTTTCAGGGGCAGTATGATTATCTTATCTCTGCTTTTTTGTGTATACCTCCTCTGCTATCCAGAGATCTTTTGCCTCAGCTTGCATATAGGCAAGAATGAATTCCTCAAACATCTCTACATTCTGGAAATTGTATCACATATTTTGGCTTAACTTCTTTATGCTAACATTCAGTTTACATCTGTGCCTCTTAGTTAAAATTTCCAGTAATTAAATCTGTTTATACTAGTTAGCCAGGTCATACCTTTCCAAGATCTTTGGAAAGCATATAGGCCTATAATAGCTGTTTTATTTCAATGGCTCTCTACCTCTCTGATCAATTAGCAGTGACTGTGATGAGCATGGGGACAAGATCTATATGCATATCTATATCATATATATCATCTATCTTTCTATCTCTGTCTCTATCTCTATCTCTAACTCTATCTATATAGATAGATATTTTGGAAAAAAGAGGGACAATTGGCAAATAATTCTCCAAAACAGAGTGTGGATGAGAAATGACCTTAAAACATATCTAACATAATATCACTTTATTATTAATTCTATAAGTCAATGTTCTTGACAGTAGAAATTGCTTTGTTTAGCTAAGCAAATTATTTGAAAATTTGAAGCAGCTCAAAATTTTCTAATGTTTCTACATTTGAACATATTCTGTTTTTCTTTTTTTTTTTTAAAGATTTTATTTATTTATTTGAGAGAGAGAGAATGAGAGACAGAGAGCACGAGAGGGAAGAGGGTCAGAGGGAGAAGTAGACCCCCCACTGAGCAGGGAGCCTGATGTGGGACTCAATCCCTGGACTCCAGGATCATGACCTGAGCCGAAGGCAGTCGCTTAACCAACTAAGCCACCCAGGCGTCCCATATTCTGTTTTTCTATATGCTTTAATCGATCTGGCTGCCAATAATGTTGGAATATAGACTAATTTAATGTGGATATTTCTGGGGTTGTTGGCATTTAATTCATTTTTGAAACATTTTTTTTCCCCAAAGAAGAAAGTGCTATTAAAGATTCAGAAAGATGCATGAGCATTTCATGAATTTAATTGATCATTAGTGTAATTAATGATATTACATATGCTTGATTAATTTTATAAATGCTCAAAATGTTACATGCTTGTCAAAAGACTTCAGGTAATAATTATTGTAAAATATCTGTAGAAATAAAATATATCCATATGTACACCATGGATAGGTATGTATAGGCAAACTAACTATTCACAGTGATTATTTATTGACACCTCATTCTGTGGCAGACCTACTCTTAATGCTGTGTCCAAAAATGGAAATGACAACAGTTCTTATTTTTGCTAACTGGGTGGAAATGAGTGGCTAGACAAATCAATTAATGACCAATGATGATTTCCACCATTTCTGGACTCATGATCTGAGGTTAGATTAGCATCTGCACCTAATATTCAAGTACATGAAATTATTCTGTGTCAAAACAAACATATTTGCCCTTTGTTTAAGTGAAACATTGTTTTTTTCCTCATAGGGTGTATGTGCCACATTACATCCAGTTGTTGTCTACGGACATTTAGGTTTTTTTCTTGGAGGTTTATTGAGTATGAGGTCCAAATTAAAAGAGGGAACCCTGTGGGGCACCTGAGTGGCTCAGTCGTTAACCGTCTGCCTTCGGCTCAGGTCATGATCCCAGGATCCTGGGATCGAGTCCCACATCGGGCTCCCTGCTCAGCGGGAAGCCTGCTTCTCCCTCTCCCACTCCCCCTGCTTGTGTTCCCTCTCTCGCTGTCTCTGTCAAATAAATAAATAAAATCTTAAAAAAAAAAAAAAAAAAGAACCCAGAGAACCTAATGCCACATATGTAGTGCATGGCATATTTTGACTCCGTAAATATTCCAAGGAGGAGAAAGACATTTGGGACTACTTGTTGACATTATATCTCTCAGGTCATTAGACCTTTATCTGCCCTAAACAAGCATAGAATATTAACACTAGAACTCTAGCTTTCAGGTGGAGATTTTATGCCTTATCAAAACCCATTTCTTTTGTGTATTCCCACTTCTACTTATTTTCAAAACAGACAAATGTATGTAAATTAATTATATAAGACAAAATGATTATTGTTTAATTTTCACTTGAAAAATGCTAATAGGCTCACATCAACTGCACTTTTAGTGAAATATAAAGGAACCTGTAGGTTGGTATGGGATGTGTTTTCCAGTGTTCAGAATAGTAACTATGGCATTTAGCTGTGATGACACTCTCTAACACATAAGAGTAGGATTTGGGGGTTTAATTAAATTTATGTCAAAATTACTTTCAAATCCTGGGGAAAAATATGCTTGAAAAATACAGCACATGTTTGGCCTTTAAAAATTTTAACAAGTGGAAACATTTACATGACACATTGGCACAATCTCCATAGCTCAGAAACAGCTAGTATACAACATAGCGACAGCTTTGTTCATTAATTCCATAGTAAACATGCACACCGACTCCGGTATAAATTTGTCAGTGCTGCGTCTACATCCACAAGAAGTAGCAGGCATGGAAGTGAGTTTCCCCTCCACATATCAATAAATATGTGAAATAAAGATTATGCCATGCCCTTTCTATGTAATTCTAATTATTTCAACATCAGAATACCACAATAAATAAATAAATAAATAAATAAATAAATAATAAATAAACAAATAAATATCTTATTTAGACATCCAGACATTATACAGCAAGCAATAGGGAGCAGAAGGTTAGTATATTTGACCCCAGGTTATCCTAAATATTTAGAAAAAAAAAATTTAAGATTTTATTTATTTGACAGAAAGTCAAATTCCCTCGAGAGAGGGTACATAAGCAAGGGGGGTGGGAGAGGGAGAAGGAGACTCCCCACTGAGCAAGAAGCCGGATGTGGGGCTCGATCCCAGGACCCTGGGACCATGACCTGAGCCGAAGACAGACGCTTAATGACTGAGCCACCCAGGCGCCCAATATTTAGAAAATTTATTGCAGGTGTAGAAAGTGGTTTGTTACTCAAAGCCTCTTGTCACCCTACCCCTCCCCAGGCCTCCTCGCCTCCGGGACCAAAGGATTCACTGTTCTCTGAGACTTGAAACCAGTGGCCCTAACAAGGAAAAACAATAAGTTATTACACTGTGACTTTTGGAAGAGGCCAAGGCATCAACCCCATTTATAACTCAATCTCCTGACCCTCTTCTTAAGAAAAGCTCAGAAGGACCAAACTGTTAAATTCATAAAAAGCAGCCTCTATTCCAACCTTATTTCCAATCAAATTAAAGTGAATGAATCAATTTGAGCTAGAGCCTTTAGCTATTTCAAAAATGTATCTTCTTTTCACCAAAGTGCTTAACTTGAATTCCTTTGTTTTTGTCATTCTACTGCTGTCATTTTTCCTACTCCTGGATATCGGCACAGTCTCATTACTACATCTTATCAATGACAACTAAGAATGAAGAAGGAAAAGATGGTCATCATTAATGGTATCAATGAGCATTCATAAGATGTGACTTGGCTGGTTTCTTGTCATTTTCTTGGGGCACTTAAGTATGTGTTTTCCTTAGGACACTCAAGTCTTTTTTCCCACTTTTCTATCACAGAATCTGTAAATCTTTTATACTCTCTCAGGAGCTTGGAATTTTGACTCTTTGAACTTATCTCAGGTTTGCACATGTTGGGCTCTAATTTCAGAGTTCGTATGTCAACATCATAGGTTAAAACATTGTCCAAAGGCAGGTTCCTGGAAGCTTTCAGTCTCAGCCACACTCTGCGTCTAAAAAAAAAAGCCTCTCTCACAAACCTGTCCATTCCTCCTTCTCTTCTGCTTGGCTGTGTTTTGAATGTTCCGTGTCCTCTACAGTCAATAAATCTCAACCAGGACTCTACTAGTCCACTCCTTCAGGTCTTACTCGTTTTGAATATCAGTGGCAAAGGTTATACCTTTCATTCTTACCTACCTGTGCATCCCCAGTGTCTCCACATCAACAGAGAAAACAGTGTTCTGTGGGGGTTTTGTTCTTCTTTTTTTGCTTCACGTATTCACTAATTTTGATGATAATCTTCTTTCAAAATAAATGTGGTTTGTGTGCTTTATATTCACATTTTAAAAAGGCCATTCAAGGGTCTCTTTCCTGATCACAGAACCTCTGTGATGTGGTAGCAGCATCTCTAGGTAAACACACAAATTTCAGTTATTTCTGACCAAGTACCTATTACACATGAAGTTTCATAGCAGATAGATTTTATTGTCCAACAAAATTGTCTATGATAATTACATATAAGGTTAACAATTTTATTAACTTTAAAGGAGCTACATGTGAAATAACATCTCCTATAAAATGAAAATTACTTAGCAAAATGATCATTTTTTCTTATTTATTATAAAGTGAATTTTTTATATATCATGTTTTTTAAAGTACAGTATCACCCAACTGCCTATTATTGTGATAGACATATAATAAATTCATAATAGGAGACAAGAATTAAGTAATTTGAGTATAAATTGAAAAATAAAAGATATAAGTACATATATACACATTTATATGAAACTATAAAATGTACAGTAATATTGTTAATCTTTATTGTCCCACATATTATAACAATAGAACAATCACTTTTTCAAAGACTGCCATTCGTGTATACATCTATGCCACAGTACTTGACCTGTTGAGGATCCAGTGATTTTTAGCATGCAATATCAAATTAAATGAGCAGGTATATTTATTTTTATTTTATTTATTTTTTTTATGAAGTGAAAATGTTAGTGTATTTCATGGGGTTTTTTTGTGGTCTTCGGTTTTCTAAGAATAACATATAGTCATCCTTTGTTGGTCTGAGTTTCTGCTGAATGCCAAACCTGGTCCCACCCCTTTAAAATAAAAAGAACTTCAGGGGTGCCTGGGTGGCTCAGTCGGTTAAGCGTCTGCCTTTTCGGCTCAGGTCATGATCTTGGGGTCCTGGGATCGAGCCCCACATCAGGCTCCCTGTCCAGCAGGGAGCCTTCTTCTCCCTCTGCCCCTGATGCTCCCCCTCTTGTGCTCTCTCTCTCTCTCTGACAAACAAATAAGTAAATAAAAATCTTAAAAAAGGACATCTTAAAAAAAAGATTAAAAAATAAATATTTAAAAATAATTTTATATAAATTGAACACTAGTAGTATTGCTTTGCATAAATTATGTAAAATAAAGTTTCAATAATAAATTTTCTTATTCTGAGAAAAGAAGAATGAGATATTTTAAGTAATTAACTCTCAGCACTAATCAATAATGGGTTGAATTTTGAGAAAACAAACTTCCTATTTTTAATTATCAAATCCTAAGGCACTTGAATAAATTAAATTGTGAACCAATTTAAGAATGAACCTCTTGAATCCTTCACTGTGTTAAGGAAAAATCATCACATTCATGTTGTACACCTGTAATTTCATGCTAAGATTGATACTTAACTGCCAAGAACTGTGAGTTTAAAAGTGACAGAATTGGGGCCCCTGGGTGGCTCAGTTGGTTGAGCGTCTGATTCTTGATTTTGGCTCGGGTCATGATTCAGGGTCATGAGACGTCAGGCCCCACACTCGCAGAGACTGCTTCAGATTCTCTCTCTCCTTCTCTCTCTGCACCTCCCCCCATTCACGTACTCACCCCAATGAATGAATGAAAAAATAAATAAAATCTCTGAAAAATAAAAGTGACAGAATTCATCAGAATTTTGTCTGCTTGTGAATCTAAATTAACAGGTCTGGAAATTGTAATGAAAGTTGAGAAAACTTATTTCTTGAAGTTTTAGAATTTGAGACTATTGACAAAAGTGAGCACTGTTTTTTTTCATATGGGACTTTTCTAATGCATGTTAGGATATTCAAGGAGATGTTTCTTTTTCTTGACTTCTTTCCTCCAAAATTTGGCTCTTGAGTTTGTCTAGCAATACTGTTTCTATCACTGTCATAAAGTTGCCTTTTACCTCCTGCTATCTTTACATGATTGAAGCAAGGACTGAAGACTTGGAAGATAAATGACGGGACCAGAGTAACACTTTAAGCGTTTGGGTGGCCAAGGATATGCAGTGTCTGAATTTCAGCTAATTAGTGATTGATCTATGCACCTTATGCTTTTGGAGAAAAAAAGCTAAGTATACTTTGAGAAAATGTGCATACTATTTCCCCAAGACAGACTTATTGCCTATAGCTATACATGCACACACACACACACACACACACACACACACGCCTCATGCCCTCAGTAAAACACTGATGTCTAATTTGGGGGGAAATCCAGTGTGACATCAATAATTGAGCTTTCCGGCTTTTGATAAGAATTTTAAAAAAATATTGAGGTATTATACCTAAGATTCATGATGTGTGACTGTAGTTGTTAAAAAAAAAAACAAACAAACATATTCTACTAAAGGTTTATTATAGTTACAACAAGGGTGTTTTAATCCATTATACCTAAAATGGAGTAGGAGTAAAGAAAAAATAAATGAAAGGGTGGTTTCATGTAATAATACTTGAGGATATGAATAAAAAAAGGGTTTCTCATTTTTCTTATTTTTATGGGACAAAGGTGTAATGGCTTTTGAGGGGTCTAGAAAAAGAAGGTTTTTAAAAATTCTCTTTATGCCAGAAGGAAATGAAAATTATGGTTGAATAGAACACTTGGGGCCAGTCACATCAATAGTGTCTTTTAAAATGTGTTAAAAGTGCTGGCACATAAAATGAGGAGGGAAAGTTATAGAAGACTTAATAACCTCATCAAAAGAAAAAAATGAATGAACTACATGGAAAAAAAAAATGTTAGAGCTGGGATTTGATATCCCGGAGGAATAACACCTATTAAAACCATCACAATAAAAATCCTGAAAAGGTGTTTAAAATAGTGTACTGTCAACTCTCACTAGGGTGAGTAGCCTGACTTTGCTGATTAATTAGACCTCACCATTCCCACATCTCAAAACAGTTATCAAAATCTTAATATTGGTGGGCAAGCTAGCAAAATGTAAGAAAGCAGATATGAGAGTAACAAGGATTAAATATATTCACAAAATGTATTCTTTTGGAAATTATTTAAAAAAGAAAAGCTTTATACATTAATCCTTTTATCCTCAATTTAATAAGACAATTCATTGAAGATGAAGAAAAAGAGAATCACTGTTACATTCAAATTTAACCTTATTGCCTTTATCTATTATTTAAATATGCACATGTTCCCTTATCTGACCGTTTAAATATTATGTATTAAAAAAAAAAAACTCGACTACTATAGGAAACAGAAAAATACTTTGGCTAAGTCTTATTAACACATGAAACATGTCTGTGGGATTCTCCATCTTCTCTTAGTGGACTTGAATAATTATTTATCAGATTAGATATCATATGATTTTATATATTTAATGGATTTTACAGAGTGTCTTTTAGGTAGGTACAATAGTCATTAAACTTAATAAAATCTAGGCAAAATACTGTTTGTATAATTTATAATTGGTAATAATATTAAGTTGGTAGGTATTTTAAAGGACTGAGAACAATTAAGTTTACCAGAATACATGTAACAGAGTATATATAGATAAAGAAACTAAAGATTGGAAATATTCCATATATATACTCATCTTTAGTGGGGTTTAATTTATGTAAACCTAGTCTTACCCTAGGTTTTTTTTTTCCTAACCACATATCCATTTCAAAGATCAGAATAAAATTTATAAAATACAAAATTATGTTACTCTCTCTCTCTCAAAACACCCCAAACGCATTTTGATTCCCCAAACAAAATGCAATGTTTTAGCCACAATGTAGAAGGTTTCATGTGATCTGATCAATATCCGTATCAATGTCCATCCTCTTTTATAAGTCTCCCTAACTGCTTACTCATTTCAGCCTTCAGATCTATTTTCATTGACACTAAAACACAGCAAGCTTGTTCCTACCTCAGGACCTTTACATTTCCTGTTTTTGAGCTACTGGTAATGTTATTCCTCGGATCTGTGCATGGCTCCTTCCCTTACTTCATTCAGCTCTCATATACCACCTCCTCACGGGATACCCTTTATAAAATACCTTTTGATATTATCTTCAAAATACATTAAGTATTCTCTACTTAATTTTCAAAATACAAAACATTTTAAGTATACATTTGAAACATTGCCAGAAATGTGACTATCAATTTATGTCTTTTTTTTTTTTTTTTTTTGGCAGGCTTTACTACTAAAATATAATCTCAGTGAGGGCTGGGACATTTTTCTTGTACATCATCTATGCTAAGTCTAGAACTGAGGGAGTCCCTCAGTTAATATGTGACGAATGAATGAATGAAGGGATGAATGAACACATATTAAAAAATATCCCTTCAGATGCCTTTAATAATAACAATAAAAGTGGTGTAAGAAAACAGTGACAGACTATGAATAAATTAACTGACTTCTAAAGAGTTAAATAGCACAGATAATATCGAACATATTTAATAATTCCCATAATCTCTTTACAATTGAGAATTGTGCTAACTAACCACATAGAACTAGCCAAATACCACAGTTCTACTGTTTTGAGTGTATTTGCAGCTTCTTATGTTTCAAGGTATACACAGACAGCTTCGGCAAGGCTCAGTGTCCACCCATTGCTATCCTTATTAAGGGTTTTCTGTTCTTTCTGAGAATTCATTATTAATCGCTCTTTTGGTTGTTCCTGCCACTCCCCGGGCTTCATTTATTATGTGGTTTTGTTCTGTGACTCTCCAAATGTGTCTTTTGTGGACGACATGACATGCTTGTTCAACTACTGTTTAAAGCGGAGGTTTTCTAAACTCAATCTACAGCCTCACTTTTGCGTTCCTAGATTGAGAACTTCGGTGGTAATGCTGTTAACATGTTTTTTAAAATGTGGAATCTCATGGGCAAGTTGCTTTGGTGTTTTTTTGTTTTTTTTTTGTTTTGTGTTTTTGTTTTTGTTTTCACAAAAGTCTGGCTACACTGAAGAAAGGGTTTACTTGTCTCTGGTTTATTTACTTGTTGACATATATTGTCTGTTTTTCTGTTTTTATTTTTCCTCACTAAAATGACATTCCATGAAGTCAGAGACATTTTTTTTTTTATTTTTCATCAGTATATCTTCAAACCCTAGAACAGTATCTGACACATGGCAGATGTTCAATAAATGAGCATTAGCTAAAACAACTAGATGAATAGGAAGAGAGAAGCTTCCTGGAAGTTCTACTGTGACTGGTAGAAGAATTTTAGACCTTTTAATGACACCTATGTTTGAATGTATCTGTTAACAACAGCTTTCGGACTTGACAGAAAAATCCAATGAATTGGTTTGAGCAAATAGTAGAAAATTTAGTGGTATATACAATTAAAATTGCAGGAGTGGAATACAGCTGGATACAGAGGTTCTAATAACATCCTAGTGTGTCCTCTGTCCATGTCCTTCTTCTGTTCTCTGCATCAGCTCTACCTGAGAAGCAGGAATAGACATCTCAGCAGACATTTTCTCAAGTGTCTGCAGAACCTTGTGACTTCGTTTTTCCTAGTTTCCTGTCCAATGGAAAGATAGCTTCTCTTTCACACAAATTCCAATGAGAATGTTAGTTGACACAGTTGGGTTATATATCCCTGATTCTTTGCCTACTGCCTCACTCCCTATGCCAGGCATGCTTCAAATATTAAATATGGAATTACTCCTTCCAAGAGGATATAGAATGGAGGAAAGTATCTTCCTAAAAGAAAACGGAAGTATAGGTAGCTGAAGAAAGTGGTTGGAGATTGAGCAGTGATGGACACCTCAGTAAAGGAGATAAACAGGTAGCAAATAGTGTAAGATGCTCCACATCATTTTTCATTTAGAAATTGCAAATATATATAACAATTGGATACTAATACATGCCTATTAGAATGGCTAAAATAAATAAATAAATACACCCCTAAACTGACAATAACGAATGGTAGTTTGTTTCTAAAGGACTTGATACAAACTTAAATTTGACATAAAATGGAACCCTTCAATTTGCTTCCACTTATTGACTTTTGCATTCTGGTTGTTTAAAAAATATAAGAATTACACTTTACACTTGAGAGCTTGTACTAATTAAAATCTCAAGACTGAATTACACTTTCTTGCAATCTGAATATAAGAAGATTGAATTATTTACTTTGTGTTATCTGTGCAGGTACCATAGACCTGATTTATTGCTGCTCATCGTATTCAATCGTAGATTAGCACTCCGAATATTCAAAATGTAAACACATCTTAATAATTGTTAAAAGTCTCCTGAAAGCTAATATCTGATTGAAAAAATAAGAGGGGCGCCTGTGTGGCTCAGTCATTAAGCGTCTGCCTTCGGCTCAGGTCATGATCCCAGGGTCCTGGGATCGAGTCCCGCATCGGGCTCCCTGCTCAGCAGGAAGCCTGCTTCTCCCTCTCCCACTCCCCCTGCTTGTGTTCCCTCTCTCGCTGTCTCTCTTTGTCAAATAAATAAATAATATCTTAAAAAAAAAATAAGAAAGCATATGTTGGGTTGATAGATGCAGATTTTAAAACATAAATGTAGACTAGTCAGAAGTGTACCCTACTGTTATAATATCCAATGCTTCAAAATTTCAAACTCTCTGACCCCAAATATTTGAAAGTTTGACAGTTTCTTACAAAACCAAACATGCTCTTACCATATGACCTAGGTATTTGTCCACTTGAGTTGAAAACTTACATCCACAAAAAACAACAAACTCTGTACACCAATATTTATAGAAGCTTTATTCATAGTTGCCTCAAACTGGAAGTAATCAAGATGTATTTTAATGGATGAATGGATAGAGTACCATATCCATATGATAAATACATATATGCATATATAATATAAATATGAATATAAGATATAGATTAAAATTTTAAAATACATTTATATTTATTTCATATATTTCAAATATACAAATGTATGTCTAACATAAATAAAATATATTTATATATTATATTTATTTTTAACGTGAATTTCATAATATTGATAAAATACAATAAACATATAACTATATAAGCATATAAATATGTATATTTATATATCCATAAAAATAAAAAGAAATGAGGTATCAAGCCACAAAAGGACTTAACAGAACGTTAAATGCATACTGTTAAGTTAAAAGGATACACACGGGGGTCGCCTGGGTGGCTCAGTCATTAAGCGTCTGCCTTTGGCTCAGGTCATGATCCCAGGGTCCTGGTTCGAGCCCCGCATCGGGCTCCCTGCTGAGCGAGAAGCCTGCTTCTCCCTCTCCCACCACCCCCTGCTTGTGTTCCCTCTCTCGCTTTGTCGCTCTCTGTCAAATAAGTAAAATCTTAAAAAAAAAAAAAAAAGGCTACACATGGCATGATTCCAACTATATGACATGCTGGAAAAGGCAAAACTATTGAGACAGTAAAAAGATTAGTGTTTGTCAAGTACTTAGAAATGAAAGGAGGAATGAATGGGTGAAACCTAGGTGATTTTTAGAGCCCTTGAAACTATTCTGTACGATAATGTAATGATGATTACGTTATGCTTTTACCAAAACCCATAAAACTGTACAACACAAAGAGTGAAGCTTAATGTAAACTATAGACTTTAGTTAATAATAAAGTATCATTATCAGTTCATTAATTGTAACAGATACACCAAAGTAAGGCGAGATGTTAATAATAGAAGAAAATGTAGGAGTTGGTGGGTAGAAGGACCTCTCTGTACTACGCAATTTCTCTGTAGACATCAACTTTTCTAAATATCAGCCTATTAATTAAAACAACAACAACAAAAACAACAACAGCTTTTCACTGTAAGTTATAGGAATCTTGCCACAAAGAACTTAGGAACTTTATTTTTATTATTTTTTTAAGATTTTTATTTATTTATTGAGAGAGAGAGAGAATGATAGAGAGAGAGCATGAGAGGGAGGAGGGTCAGAGGGAGAAGCAGACTCCCTGCTGAGCAGGGAGCCCGATGCAGGACTCAATCCTGGGACTCCAGGATCATGACCTGAGCCGAAGGCAGTCGCTTAACCAACTGAGCCACCCAGGCGCCCGAACTTAGGAACTTTAGTTACACAGTGGATACCTACAAAAAAAAAAAAAAAGAGTGAATTACTTTCAAAAATATATAAGCCATTAGAACATATATTATTTAGTATTCCCCCTGTTACCTATTATAAATAAAATGAATGAAATATATAATTTCATATATTATTCCTCCAATAATATTATTTCACAAACAGTATGATCTAGTTGAATTCTAATGTTTGATGTTTTCCTTATTTTAAAGATATATAATATTAACATATATTTATTATTTTGAAAATATTTGTATATCATATGTATATCAGATTCTATATGCTGATGGAATCCTTAACACCTAAGGAAAAACAATTAATACATTCAGGGTGTATAATTGATTGATGTTTTCACACTGGAATTAAAAATGTGGAATGTAAATATAACACAATAAAATCTCTATAAATCAAAAGGTTCAGGGAATAAAAGCAGGATCTTTTAAAATATTTTCATAAACATTCTTCTTATGGAATTACATAGATGCCTGATTATCTAAATAGAAAAAAAATGTAATATTTTTCAGATTTAAGATATTAAAATTTTCATGTTTTATCACCTTATGCAGCTGCAGCATTATTAGATGCAAACTCCATTGTATATATTATAATTACTAATATTTATTGAGAAATAAAAACAAATTCTTAATATGATATAAAATAAAATCAGAGATTGAACTTTTCTCAGTTGCATTAAGCTGCTTTAATACCAATTTGGGTGCATATGCAGTGGGGTGGGAAACATCTCTCCAGTATTTAAATTAAAATTTTCATAAAGCATTAATACATTAGTGGAGGTGAATTAGGAAAGTACTACCTGATAATCAAGGTTAGCATGAACGTTTTAGGAAATAATGTTTTCAGTTCAAAGCCTAAGCAATTGCTAATATTTACCATTTTCACCTACAAAACAATTTTGTATGTTTCAGTCTAACTTGTATCATTTTTACCATTGGTTAAAGAATGAAATAGTTCAAGTAACAAACCAATGAAGAAGATGTCAAAAGATGCCTATATTATTCTTAGCAGTATTTCTGAGAGTTTAACATTATTATGGAATTCAGAGGCCATGACAAAATATCAAAAATATTAAGTCTAAACTGATACTTAATGATTAATTATCTAGACACATATTGATCCTATGAATCAACTGTATATTTCCATGACCATACAGGTGGAGGAGGAAAACAGGACTCTTTTGTGATTCAGGTGGCTGTTCTGTGTTCGTGATAAAGCGCAATATTGTCAGATATCCGAAGGAAAGGCATATAGGAAGGAAAGCAGCAGATACGCTCCTCTGTATTTTTGCTTGTTGCTCACCAGAAAAATGCAAGCTCTGGATTCCAGAATACTCATTCTGAATCCCATCACTGCCATTTTGAAGCCAGTGGTCCTCTGGTCAATAATGAAGACAAGCAAAAAAATATTGTGACATGTAAAAATAATTCTAATAGTCTGTAAGTGAAGATTAAACATCATAATGTGTAAACACCTTTATTATGGTAGTTGGCACAAAGTTAAACGCACTCTAAAGTAAGTTAAAATAATTATTATTTTCTTTTTTGCTCTTTGCCGTATTTCTGCTCTGATATATCATAGATAGCATCACAGTTACAACTGCTTTGGATGGAGTCTCAGGCAACTCCAAAAACTCTGTATGAATTCAACTTCATATTTCTCTATTTAAGATAGCTCTGGACTTAAAAGATTGGGTTCAGTTTCTCTCCTTGCTACTTACTAACAGTGTGGAAAGTCTTGCAACTTAATTGAGCTCCTCAATTAAATGTGAATCATACATCTCACTTAAAAGCTGGTTCCAAATAAGAGAACATGACACATAATAGTTTTTTTTTAATTAATGCTTCTTTGAAAGGTAGAAAGAACTGAACAATAGATTTTTTTCCATATTCATGCAGAAAAAGGGACATTTATTTATTTATTTATTTATTTTAGATTTGTTTGTTTGAGAGAGAAAGAGAGAGCAGGAGTAGGGACAGAGAGAGGGAGTGAGAGAATCTCAAGCCGGCTCCATGCTGAGCACAGAGCTCCATGGGGAGCTCGATCTCACCACCCTGAGATCATGACCTGAGACAAAAAACAAGAGTTGGACACTCACCCGACTGGGCCACCCAGGCACCCCAGAAAGAATGTTTCTAATATACAATATTGGAATGTTATAATGGAATTCACTGTAGCTAAGTGGATGGAAGGAAGGACACTGGAATCAGATCATACCTGGTTGTCATGCTCCTGCTACTTCTTTGTTGTGAGATCTTGGGCAAGTCTGCCAACATTCAAGTCTGAATTTGCTTATCTGCAAAATGGAAATAATAACAATCGCTACCCCACACAGTAGTTGTGCTGGCTGAACACCCTATAAGAGTGGAGCTTACAGATCACAGCACTTGTCACATAGTAAGTACCCTGTACATGCAAGCTATCATTATGATTGATTTCTCTAAACATTGATTTACTTTTGGCAAGTGCTGATATAGCCAAGAGAGCTTGACTAAATAATGTGCACATTCTTGAAGAAAATAATTTCCTGTCTTAGAGAAGCTTCCTGTACAACATGGGATATAGTATAAATATGCACCACATAAATTAATGTGTGTGTGCCTGTGTGTCTCATAAGTATATTTTGAAAAAGCATGTGTATCTTTGCCCACAGGCAGACACATAGAAATGACCAAGAAAGGATGTTTTGTGTGCGTGTGTGTGTTTGTGTGTGTGTGTGAGTTGCCCAAATACTACACCAAAATGGACACTGATAGTGGTCCAGTAATGATGTGAGCATGAACTAAGAAGAATTCTGACTTTTCTAAAGTCAGAACTAATACTTTTATAGTGTAATGGAGAGGAACTGGAACTCTGGAGTCGGGGAGGCCTGACATTAATCTATGCTCTACCTCTTACAGTGTAATTTTATCCAAACACTCATCTCAGACATAAATTTCCACATCCGTGGACATAACGTTGGCTTAGATGAATGGTACTATCTTCTTCATGTAAAATTCTAAAACCAAGAACTATATACTAGCCTCTGACTTCATTAAGTTTATAGTACAGCCTATACAGAAAACACACCTGTTTTTCTACAATGGATAGAATTTAGGCTCTGCAGGCATTCCCTAGGAAAGTCTGACTACTATTAAGTTAGCAGGAGTAAAAAGTTGGTTTTACCCTCCAGTCTGGAACATCATTAAAATATTTAGGCACCAGGATTATTGAATCTTTAGAGAAAGAAAAAGCTACCAATTAATAAAAATTGCTGATGTCAATTTAGAGCACTGGAAATTCTTAAGTGTGATTTCTAAAGGATTGCTGCTCATATTGTAAATCAGTCAGCAGTATGATGTGCTCATTTGTTCTGTTTTAATGGACCTTATATAGCTTCTCAGGAATTATCCTGTTAACAGAGAACCCAATAAATATCCAATGTTCAGAAATATTTTTGAATTACCTGATAAGAAAACAAAAGTGTATATCTGCTTATTTTTTTACTAGGCAAAAGACATTTGGTGTTTTCTTTCTCTATTGTGCTATTTAATTGGAAATAGTATGAAAGCATTCTGATAATTTCAGTGGTTTGGTTGTTAACGATGATGTGATGGCTTTAGCTTACATTGACGACATTAGAAAAATGAAGCAAAACCATAATCAAAGAATTATGGTAAGATGGCAAGTTTAAAATATCAGAATGGAATATAGAACTTGAAAACAATCTTTCCAGTGTTAAAAGCTAATTGTGACTTAGAAGTTTCATTATCTGTCTTAAATTTAAAACAACTGCTAAATGGATCATTTCTTTGTTATTTAGCCATTTGCGCTTCTCTTTGATAAAGGTCCTTGCCATCCAAACGGAACATAAAGATTTTATTGGTCTCTAATGATGCCAACTACAGCTGTACAATCATCGTTTTGGAGTCCAAGCTCTCTGTCTGCTCTTAGATCTGCTGTCACTTGATCACAATTGCAAAAGTATCTTTAAGTGTATTTGTTTAACCAGATGGTAAATGGCTGTACAGGGATTCCATCCATCTTTTTTACTGTATGACTAAGTGTTAAAACAGAAATTTTAGCTATGGTGGGGAAATACAGACTTGTATCATACAAAAAAATAGTTTTTCTTTGTTTATTGCAAGAAGCAGATATAAATATTTACAGCATAAGAGTACAACATTGTGGCAAATATTTTTATAATACATACTTAAATATATGAATAACACTTTTAGTTAGAATATAAGTAAAGCATAAAATATTGGTATAAAATATTATGCAATGCCTGGCATATTTTTTTCAAAAGGAAACCTGAAGAATTTCTACTTGCTACATTCTTCTTTAACTGTTAATTTAAATTATGAGAATGATGGACCTAGAAATCATGATATCCAAAGCATTTTAATTTTCTACATATAAATAATGACATTTCACATTTGTAAAAGCAAATAAACTTATAGTGTGATATGAGAATTATTAAGAGTTTATATTAAATACTTACAGTTGATTTGGGGTTAATTCTTCAAATTTGAAAAGCTATGGAGAATATGTGCATAGATATATTCAATATGTATTTAAACCTATAGACTTCTACATGGTTTATATATTTAGAGACAGCTAGGATTGAAATCTCTGTGGCAAAGAAGCAACTTTGGTGGTGTTCTTTTTTTAAATCATTTTTTTAAATTTAAATTCAGTTATGTATTATTGGTTTCAGAGGTAGAGGTCAGTGATTCATCAGTCTTATATAATATCCAGTGCTCATTATATCACGTGCCCTCCTTAATGTCCATCACCGAGTTACCGCATCCCCCCATCCCCCCTCCAGCAACTCTCAGTTTGTTTCCTATGATTGAGTCTCTTATGGTTTGTCTCCCTCTCTGATTTCGTCTTGTTTTATTTTTTCCTCTCTTCCCCTATGATCCTCTGTTTTGTTCCTTAAGTTCCACATATCAGTGAGATCATATAATTGTCTTTCTCTGATTGACTTATATTGATTAGCATAATACCCTCTAGTTCCATCCACGTTGTTACAAATGGCAAGATTTCATTTTTTTTAAAGATTTTATTTATTTATTTGACAGAGAGAGACACAGCGAGAGAGGGAACACAAGCAGGGGGAGTGGGAAAGGGAGAAGCAGGCAGACACTTAATGACTGAGCCACCCAGGCGCCCCAAGATTTCTTTTTTTTTTTTTTTTTTGATGGCTGTGTAGTATCCCATCTTCTTTATCCATTCATCTGTTGATGGACATCTGGGCTCATTCCATAGTTTAGCTATTGTAGACATTGCTGCTATAAACATTGGGGTGCAGATGCCCCTTCAGATAAATACATTTTTATCTTTGGGGTAAATACCCAGTAGTGCAATTGCTGGGTTGTGGGGAAGCTCTACTTTCAACTTTTTGAGGAACCTCCATACTGTTTTCCTGAGTGGTTGCACCAGCTTGCATTCCCACCAACAGTGTAGGAGGGTTCCCCTTTCTCCGCATCCTCACACACATCTGTCGTTTCCTGGCTTGTTAATTTTAGCCATTCTGACTGGTGTGAGGTGGTATCTCATTGTGGTTTTGATTTGTATTTCCCTGATGCTGAGTGATGTGGACCATTTTTTCATGTCTGTTGGCCATTTGTGTATCTTCTTTGGAGAAATGTCTGTTCATATCTTCTGCCCATTTATTGACTGGATTATTTGTTCTTTGGGTATTGAATTTCATAATTTCTGTATAGATTTTTTGATATTAGTCCCTTACTTGATAAAATGTTTACAAATATCTTCTCCCATTCTGTCCATTGTCTTTTAGTTTTGTCAACTGTTTCCTTTGCTGTGCAGAAGATTTTATCTTGATGAAGTGCCAATAGTTCATTTTTGCCTTTGTTTCCCTTGCCTTTTGAAATGTGTCTAGCAAGTAGTTGCTGTGGCCAAGGTCACAGAGATTGTTGCCTGTGTTCACCTCTAGGATTTTGACTGGTTGGTGTTCTATAGTAATAAGTATGAACTAAAGAAGAATTACAAAATGTTAAATAAACTTACAAGCTTTTGTCACCCCCCTATTTTTTAACTGGGCTAATAGAAATAAAATGTAATGGCAAAATTAATGCATCTTGAATTATTTTAATAACTAAAATAATGTGACCAGTGATTTTTATTCCCACATAACAGAATGAACATCCAGCTTCAGTAGAGCTGTCATTGCTATTGAAAGTAGATTTAAAGTGAAAAGTTAGTAGAAAATGAGAAGGTTATTGGTGGTCATATTAAGTCTAAGCTGGTAGTTGTTCAAATAATAATGTGATTGAAATAAAAGCACAACAATTTATAATCACAGGATACTGGAGTGTAAGATATTGGAGAACAAGCATACATCAGAAAAACTAAATCCAAGATGCATTCATGAACATGGATAGCTAATGTGGACTGGAAGTAAGTGCCATTAAGTGCCAATCAGGCAAATAGTGGCATGTGAACTTCCTTGGTTTATTTATTCTTTTATTTTTTAGAGAGAGAACAAGAGAGTGTGTGTGCGAGGGGAGGGGCAGAGGGAAAGGGAGAGAGAGAGTCCTAAGCAGGCTCCACGCTCAGTGCAGAGCCCAGTGCAGGGCTTGATCTCAGGACCCTGTAATCATGACCTGAGCCAAAATCAAATGTCAGATACCTAATCGACGGGGCCACGCAGACGCCCCTGAGCTTCCTTTGTTTTATACCTTAACAGAGTTCATTGGAACTGATTATAAACATTGATATGTTATATAGATGGATTCATTTCCATTCGCTGATAGAGAGCAAAGAGGGATAAAAATGGAGATGTTTTACTTTGTAAATCTTACATAATTCAGAGCCATATCAACTAGAATCTCCCCTTCAATGTGTGTGTTACTGACACTAACTTTCTTACCTTCTGATATATTTTAAAATTATGAGATCAGGTTATAAAACCATAGATTTTTGTTATAATAGAAATAAACAACTAAAGTTTTTTATTTCCTTTTATAAAAAAATCTTATGGTTATAGGAGAGAGGCAATATTATTCATGGAAAGTCTAGTAGAGAAAACCTCTATTCGAAGGTAGGCAAAGATGGTAGGTATTTTTTTTTATTTTCAAATTTTTGTTTAAATTCCAGTTAGTTTACATACAGTATAATACTAGTTTCAGGTGTAGAATTTAGTGATTCAAGATGGCAAGTATTCTTAGGCCATTTAACTTCCAAGTCTCTATCATATTTTTCAACTAGCTGGACTACAACCATGTACATCAGAAACAGGAGCAGAAACAACTTACTTACATGTAAGTGAATTTACTTACATTTCCAATAAGGTTATCATCCTCTTAAAACATATTTATTTCATGCTTCCCCAGGATGTTCAAGGACAAACATGAATTACCATCACCCTGGATTTCTTCAACCAAATGATATCCAAATGATTCCATTGTATTACTATAAGATAGAACATTTTGTCTTTCAACAAAACCAAATATTATTTAAAGAAGAGCATTCAGACCTCCTCCTTGTGATGAATGATCATAAATTGCTTTTCAAAGCTTTGCTAAATCTAAGATAGTTTGACTGCTATCTAATTGTGAATGAAAAACAAATTAAATATTTTTCCTTCTTATTTATAAACAAAAAAGTCACATATATTTTGTAATCACATCCATAAATAAATTCCTTTTAACATCTATAAATAAATTCTTTTTTAAAAAGATTTTATTTATTTATTTGACAGAGGAAGACCCAGCGAGAGAGGGAACACAGGCAGGGGGAGTGGGAGAGGGAGAAGCAGGCTTCCTGCTGAGCAGGGAGCCCGATGCGGGGCTCAATCCCAGGACCCTGGGATCATGACCTGAGCTGAAGGCAGACGCTTAATGACTGAGCCACCCAGGCGCCCCTATAAATAAATTCTTAATTGCTACTACAACCAATATCAGAAATTCAAATAACAATATCCGTTGTAGCACAGGAACAATTCTCTTCATGATGTGTTTTGTGAAAAGATTAAAAAAAGAATATGCTATATACATAGATGACTCATAAAGAAATCCTGAGTTAATTATTTTATAAGGGAAATTTGAATCATCAATGAATTCATTTGAAATTATAAAGTTAATAATCATTTCCCAGTATTTATATCTTACAAAATTCTTTCTTCCTATTGTGTTTTTTTCCAATAAAGGAAATAGTAGTTGAAATATATAGAAAACTAAACCTAAGATCTATAGAAAAATATGTATATATTTAGTACTCTATTTGAATCATTCTTTTTGTATAGACAAAACAAAGAGATAACAAAGCTACTGAACATGTCAAGCCAAAAGGATTTAATGGTACTAACTAAATATCTGTGCATTAATGTGCTCGCTTCGGCAGCACATATACTAAATATCTGTGCGTTATTGTTTGGCTGTAGTCATGCAATAAAGCAGTGACAGAATTTGTCACTAATTTCTCTGCCTAAAGCATAAAAATTAATTACAAAAATTCGAGTATGTGTTAAATACAATTTCACATTCATGTCACCCATTATCCATTAGAATATTCACTATTTTTGAATAAAGGCAGCATTTTCATTAATGTATACTTCAGTGAAAGTTCTGTCAAAACACTCTCCTAAAAATCACCCAGGGCAAAAATCCAAGGTACCCAATGTGTGTTATCAATACAGATTTATTGCTCAAGTATGCTACTTTCTATAACAAAAAATTCCCAAATCAGTTGTGATGTAACACAATAAAATGTTATTTCTTGTACCTATTATAGTCCAGTATGGGTTTTCCAAGTTTAGATGGGCTCTGCTTCATGTTGTATTTCAGAGACCCAGGCTTCTTCCATCTTATACCCCTGATCTATATCAGCTGCTATAAGTTCTCTCCATTCAGTTAGTGAATGGAGAAAGAATGAGGATCACTACTGGGAGATTCTAGGGAGCCAAACTGAAAGTGGCACACCATACTCTACCACATCACATTGACCAGACTCAATCACTTGGCTGTACCTCACTTAAAGGGAGGCTGGGAAATAAAGCTTGGTATATGCATAGAAGGAAGAAAAACGGGTTTGAGGAACATTAATTAATCTTTAACAACCTCATGACCTTATTTGTTCTACTAGAGTAGAAGTGGGACAACCTCCAGTTGGACTTCGGTGAAATCAGTGGATTATGGGGGAGGAAAGGCAAAGAAAAAATAAACTTAAACAGATATTGGTACCCAGGGACTGAGTGAGTCTTGATACTTTGACAAGGCATTATCCTTTCTGGACTTAGATGTCCTCACCTGTAAAATGAATTAACTATACTATGTTTGGTCCCTACTAAACATTTTTCTGTGGAAGACTAACTGTAGTTAATCAGTCTTATGAAAACTAGTCTTAAGGAGAAAGTGAATTAAATTGGAAGATTGACAGTTGAATATGAGTATATATTGGTTAATAAGTGAGATTGCTCATCAATTTTACTCATGTATGTATTAAAGTAAAAAAATACTGGAGTAAACCCTAGAAAATATTAGGAGAGATGAATATAAAAAAAAAACTTTTCAAAGATGCTATAGGTATTATTAAGAATATTATAGCAAAAAATGGAAAAGCCTGAGAAGCATTTAAAAGTAGAACGTAAGGAGACCTAATAGTATAAATAGGATGGATGGATAGATAGATGATAGATAGATGATAGATAGATAGATAGATAGATAGATAGATAGATAGATAGATAGATAGATAGATATAACAGAGAGGCTCAGAAATAGAATACCGATTCATGGAACAAATAATAATTGATCAAAAAATGTTCCTACATTTTGGTAAGACAAGGCTGTCAATAATGGGTGAAGTAGCGTTGGTTTTTGTTGTTGTTTTTCTTTCTGCTGCATTTATTTTTTTCTTTCTTGGTCAGAGGTCTAAACGTTTAATGTAATTTAACTGCACTTTAATAACTGTCTGATACGCTTAAAAACAAGCAACATTAATTTAGGCTAAATGACTCGCAGCCTTATCTGCTAATGCTGTTATGGGATTTGAAAATTTGCTACAGACTTTCTTCAGAACTAGTAAATATTGCATTATTTGTAAATTACCAAACCAATAAAATGTAAACCGTCATGAATTTACCTATTTTAAAGCTTAAGTTGACCGTGCTTGAAAATATATCTAAACACTGAAGTTCCAATCACTGCTACAATCATTTTGTAGAGGATAACTTACATTAGGATTGTTGTATTGACAACCCAAGGATTCTTGAATTACTATACAAATGTTCGTGATGTGTGTTCATAGGAGGTTTAGTGTGTTTATATCCTAAAACAGCATGTTCTTTTTCTTCTGTATGAAGCATGTAACACTAGAATATACTACAAAGGTGGTGGGCCTTTCAGAATATACTGAGCTTTATGATAAATTAATTATTATTAGTGATGACCTTCAGATTCAGATAAAGGTGTATAGAGATGTAGTCATTTGTTGTCTACTTCACAGTCTATTCGTATCTTTTAAAATACTGGCCTTGTTTTATCTAAATATGATTAAAGAATATGGAAGATATTTATCTTAATGCCTCTTGTTTATTAAAACAAAAATTCTTCTAATGTAAAGTTAGTTTGATCAGCTATCCACCAATATGAATTATAAAATTGTATTTGTTTCTTTCCTAAAACTACATAGTCATTTCCTCAAAGCCGGATTTTTATAGTATCCTCAGTTGCTTAAACAGTGTCCAGTCCAAGAGCCGGTATGTAATATGTGTTTTAGAAATAACTATTTGTTAATGGAAATAAAAGAGGAACTGGTTAGGTCTTCTGGCTAATCAGTTATGTTATTCTAAGGTCCTTCAATAACTCTCGGTATCATTCCTCTGATACCTTTCATGTTGTTGTAACAGTAGAATCCTGTGACAGTAGTTGTGGTTAACTAACTAAACTAAATTCTTGCCAAAAGGAAAACACACACACATGCACACTCACACACGTACACACGCACACATGCACAGAGCAAAACAAGGAAAGAAACAAAAATATTAGAAGTGCAGTGATTTTTTATTTGTTACATTCTTTCTTTGTTTTTTCTTTGTATATACTCTTCTTTGAGGTTTAATTTGTTTGCAGAGTACAAAACAGTTAGATTCCCAAAACTCAGTTATACCATAAAAAATGTATTGAGGAAAAAAAACGGCTCAAGTGTCTTCCCTTGTTTACTTTTACTCATCATCCAATTTATATAAATATAAATCAAATATGATTTTAGCCCCATTTATTTTTTTTATATCCAGTTTATGACAATTTAAATGACAAGTTTTATAAAAATCATTCTTGTGTGTGTCGAAATGCATTGATTTTAGACTACACTACACCCTTCAAGTTATTATATTCAATAATTTTGTTGATAATAACTGCCTTTTACTTTGAACATTTTGGGGAATAGCTGTCAGTCAAATTTGTCCCCCTAATGGTTATTTATATCATTTGCACTGATCGCTCTTCTTCAGTCATAGAAATTATTCAAATATTTAAAATTGAGATGAGCTGCAAAGACTATCACCAGAATAATTCACCTAAAACTTTCTCCTGAATTTTCTTAGTTTTCAATTGCAGAATTTGAATTTGGGCTACATTGTTAAGATCTCAAAATATGACAAAGATTAGTTGAAGATTTTAAAAAATAGGTGATGGGAACACTCATTTAACTGAGATAAAGCCATTTCTGTCTTATTACTGTGTCTGAAAACTATGACTATCCACAATCTTAAATTCAACTATTAGTTGTAAATTAAAATTCCATAGTTTCCATTTATCATAGCATCTCTTAAGGATAAAGGTAACTTAAAATCAAAAGGGAATATAATCCAAGTTTTGGTTTCAATTTCTACCTGCAACTTTTAACTAACTAGATACAGAAAGTCAGAGTGTGGGGGTGCCTGGGTGGATCAGATGGTTAAGTGTCTGCCTTCGGCTCAGGTCGTGATCCCAGGGTCCTGGGATGGAGTCCTGCATGGGGCTCCTTGCTCAGCAGGGAGCCTGCTTCTCCCTCTCCCTCTGCCTACCATTCTGCCTATTTGTGCTCTCTCTCTCTCTCTCAAATAAATAAATAAAATCTTAAAAGAAAAGAAAGAAAGTCAGAGTATGTATCTTCTCACTATTGTTTTGCAGAGTGGTTATTTGCTATGTAGTTTTCATAATATACTTATTTCTCTTTCAATTAAAAAAAGTGAAAGCTGAAGAGAGATAGGAAGACTTTTATTAACATTTTAATACTTTCAGAATGTTCTCGTCATAGATATAACACACACACATATATATAAAACATTGATATAAACAATATAAACAATTTCCTACATTTGTTTAGTACAGGAGGTGAAGATGTAAGGACCTAAGGCAGTGGTGGCATAATGAACTCTAGAGATTTTTAATTTAAGTGGAAAAAAATAGGTTTGGGAAATGCAGTGTTATCTAAATACCTTAAAAATTATACTTTTATTTAAAATGCATTTTATTTATAGATATATCTCATTCCTGAAACATTAGATTTTACATAAAAGATGTCTCCTATTAAAGAAAGCCCAATTAAAATAGCATTTTATATGTTTAAGTAAAACAAATACATGAATTCTATTGTTTAAAATTATTTCTAAGCTTTTTTACTTTCAATAGAAGGGGAACTCCCTTTTTTATTGCATTTTACTCCATCGTGCATAGACATTTCTTAAGAAACATAGAATGGAGGAAGAGAAGGAAGGGAGACTTGCTTCCAAAACTGAGAGTGGACGCATAGTATGGATCTGTTGTCTCAGTCTTTCACATCTGCTACTTCATCTAATCCCCAAAATATTTCTACCAGTGCAGATGGGATAGATGCAGACTGAGAATCATGGAGGTCAAAACTTGTCTTAAGTTCCTCATCTAATAAGAATCAAGTTTGACGATGAATCATGGAACACTGCATCAAAAACTAATGGTGTAATGTATGGTGATTAACATAACAATAAAAAAGAAAGAATCAAGTTGGACTACAATTCTTGCCTGTAAGACTCGAATTCAGCATTCTCTCCCATCTTTTCATTGTAGTTTATACCATACTATTTCTTTTTTTTTTAAGATTTTATTTATTTATCTGACAGAGAGAGAGAGAGACAGGAGAGAGGGAACACAAGCAGGGGGAGTGGGAGAGGGAGAAGCAGGCTTCCCGCTGAGCAGGGAGCCCGATGAGGGGCTCGATCCCAGGACCCTGGGATCATGACCTGAGCCGAAGGCAGCCACTTAACCGACTGAGCCACCCAGGCGCCCCTATACCATACTATTTCTAATGGAGACAGAATTATTCCTGACGAAAACTACTTAAATATATGTAAACAATCAGAAATTCAAAAGAATTTCAAAAATTCTGAGCCCTAAGCATAATTTCGCAGAAAAAAAATATTGAGTACATTCTGAAATATGTAAAATTTTCTCTTATAAATACCAGACAAATCTCAGAGAAAATGTTCAAAGAAGTGAGGAAACATTTATGATACAGAACAGAGAATGATGCATCCTCCAATGTGAAAAAACTCTTGTCCACCTTCAGGAATCTCCTGCTCTGCTGGCAACACCATTAGTTAACATCAGGGACAATCTTGGACATACAAAGTTCTCATCTCTGACCTCAGGGAGCTTAATATCTCCCTTAGTTTACCAGCACCTGTTTTTGACCCATAAATGAACTTTTATCTCAGTTTACTTCAATTTTTAGTAATAGGTTCTTGCTAAAATTTAATTTCAATTATATGCTAAAACAGTCCATGATTATTAAATCTGATATTAGTCATACTGAAACATTTCATTATCCCAGAGGGTTATCTTTATTTCCTCTACTCATTATAGTAAATATCAAGGGAAATTTTTATTTTTATTTAGATTTTAAATTAGTTAGCCAATAGCTGCATGAGACCAATATAGGACTCATAATGATAAGAGAGTTAGTATGACACTGAGAAATGAAATCGATAAAGGACATAATTTATATATACTTAATACAACAAAATAAATTACTGATAATTTAGGAACTTAAAGAATGCTTTGTTATGGGCGCCTGGGTGGCTCAGTCGGTTAAGCGACTGCCTTCGGCTCAGGTCATGATCCTGGAGTCCCAGGATCGAGTCCCGCATCGGGCTCCCTGCTCGGCAGGGAGTCTGCTTCTCCCTCTCCCACTCCCCGTTTGTGTTCCCTCTCTCGCTGTGTCTTTCTCTGTCAAATAAATAAATAAATAAATAATCTTTAAAAAAAATAAAAAAAAAAGAATGCTTTGTTACTGATTCTTGTTAAGTGATTGTGTCTTGTTTAACCTAGTCAGTTCAAAATAAATCCTTATTGACAGTATCAATGGGGGGGTTGAAGAATTTATGGATTAGAGATTAAAGTACAATAGGTTTATACACTTGTGTTGTTATTTTCTTAAGACTATTTTTAGAGCAATTTTAGGTTCACAGTAAAATTGAGCTGATAGTACAGAGAGTGCCCATGTTCCTCCTGGCACCGCAGCTGGGCAGCCTCCCCTACTATCAATATCCTGCACCAGAGTAGCACATTTGTACAATCCATGGACCTACACTGACATATCATTATCATCCAGAATCCATGATTTACCTTAGAATTCACCCTTGGTGTTCTACACTTCATAGATTTTGACAAATGCATAATAACCTGTGTCCACCACTGTAGTGTCATATAGTTTTATTGTTGTAAAAATCCTCTGTGCTCTGCCTATTCTTTCCCCTCCCAATCCCTGGCAACCACTAATCTTTTTTTCTGTCTCCATAGTTTTTCCAGAATGTCAGGTAGGTGGATTCATACAGTATGCAATTTTTTTTCAGATTTGCTTCTTTCACTTAATATTATGCATTTAAGATTTCTTCTTTTCTTTTTTATGACTCAATAGCTCATTTCTTTAGAGTACCAAATAATGTTCTGTTGTCTGGATGTACCACAGGGTAATTTATCCATTCACCTACAGAAAGTTCTTTGCTGCTTTCAAGTTTTGACAATTGTAAATAAGGGTGTTATAAACATTTGTGCACAGGGTTTTTGTGGACATAAGTTTTCAGCTCATTTGGGTAGATGCCAGTGAGCCCAGTTGCTGGACTAGAGGGTAAGAGTATGTTTAAATCTGTAAGAAAATGCCAAACTGATTTCCAAAGTGGCTGCACCATTTAGCATTCCTTCCAATAGTGAATGAGAGTTTCTGTTGCTCCACATCCCTGTAAACATTTGTTGTTGTCAGGGTTCTGGATTTTGGCCTTCCAAATAGGAGTGTAGTGGTATCCTGTTGTTGTTTTATTTTGCATTTCTCTGATGACATACGATATTTATCATTTTTTCATATGCTTATTTGCCGTATGTATATCTTCTTTGGTTAGGTGGCTGTTAAAATATTTGGCCCATTTTTTAATCAGGTTGTTTATTCTCTTATTGCTAAGTTTTAAGGGTTCTTTGTATATTTTAGATAACAGTTCTTTTTGAGATATGTTTCTTGCAAATATTTTTATCCCAGTCTATGACTTGCCTTCTCATTCCTTTGATATTGTCTTTTTGCAGAACTGAAGCTTTTAATTTTAGTGAAATTCAGCTTCTTTATTTCTTTCATAGATCATGGCTTTGGGGTTGTAACAAAAGGTCATTGCCATACCCAAGGTCATCTGGGTTTTCTCCTACGTTATCTTCAAGAGTTTCATAGTTTTACATCTTACATTTACATTTATAATCCATAATCCATTTTTTTAGTAATTTTTGTGAAGGGTGGAAGGCCTGTGTCGAGATTCATATTTTTTTTCATGTGGGTGTTCAGTTATTCCAGCACCGTTTGTTGAAAAAAACATCTTTTTTTCCTTTGTATTTTCTTTGATCCTTTATCAAAGATCATCTGAGTATATTTAGGTGGGTCTCTTCCTGAGCATTCTAGTCTCTTCCATTGATCTACTTGTCTTTCCTTTACCAATACCACACTATCTTAATTACTTAAGCTTTATAATAAGTCTTGGCATCATGTTGTCAGTCCTGATCTTCTTCAATATTGTGTTGTCTACTCTGGGTCTTTTGCCTCTTCATATAAACTTTGAATCATTTTGTCAATATTTACAAAATAACTTGCTGGAATTTTAATTGGTATTACATTGAAACAATGGATCACATTGGGAAGAACAGACATATTAATAATATTAAGTCCTCCTATCCATGAACAGAATATCTCTTCATTTTTTTTAGTTCTTCTTTGATATGTTTATTGGAGTTTTATAGCTTTCCTAAGTATTTCATTTTTGGGGTGCTTATGTAAATTATATTGCGGTTTAACTTCAAACTCCGTTTGTTCATTGCTGTTATGTAGAAAAGTGATTGGCTTTTATAATCCACATATCCTGCAACTTTGATAAAATGGCTTATTAGTTCCACATTTTCTGTAGATTCTTTCAGATTTTCTATATAGATGATCATGTCATTTTTGACAAAGTCAGTTTATTTTTTTTTCTACACAATCCGTATCTTTTATTTCCCTTCCTGTGTTATTGCATTATTAGGAATTCCAGTATGACATTTAAAAGTAGTGGTAAGAGAAGTCATCTTGCCTTGTTCCTGACCTTAGTGGGAAAGCTTCAAGTTTCCCACCATTAAGTATGACATTAGTGGTAGATTTTTTGGTAGATAATTCTAAGTTGAGGAAGTTCTTCTCTTTTACTAGTTTGCTGAGGGTTTTTTTTTTTTTAATTATGAATGGGTGTTGGATTTTGTCAAGAACTTTTTCCTCATTTATTGATATGAATCATGTGATTTTTCTTCTTTAGCCCATTGGTGTGATAGATAACATTAACTGATTTTCAATTATTGTACCAGTCTTGCATACCTGGAATAAATCCTACTTGTTTATCATGTATAACTCTGTTTATACATTGTTGGATTTGATTTGCAAAGATTTTGTTGAAGATTTTTACATCTATTCACGAAAGATGCTGATTTGTTGCTTCCTTTTCTTATAATGTCTTTGTCTGATTTTGGTATTAGGGTAATGCTGGCCTCACAGTTAAAGAGTTCTGCTTATAAGCTCTGAAAGACTATAAAATTGGTATAGTTCCTCCCTTAAAAGTTTGGTATAATTCAGCAGTGAACCTATCTGGGCCTTGTGCTTTCTGTTTTGAAACATTTAAAATTATTGATTCAATTTTTTAGATCTATACCTATTCATATTGCCTATTTGTTCTTGAGTGAATCTTGGCAGATTGTAACTTTCAAATTGGTGGACCAATTGTTGTTCATAGTATTATTTTATTACCATTTTAATATCCATGGGATTTGTAGATGTCTCTTCTCTTTCATTTCTAATGGTTTTAATTTGTGTCCTTTCTTCTTTCTCTCTCTTTCTCTCAATTTCTCTCTCTTTGTTTCTCTCTTTCTCTTTTCCCTAAGCCTGGGTGGGGGCTTATTGATTTTATTCATCTTTTCAAAGAACCAGCTTTTAGTGTCATTGATTTTCCCTATTGGTTTCCTCTTTTCATTTTTTAAAGATTTATTTATTTATTTATTTGAGAGAAAGTGCAGAGAAAGAAGGAGAGAGAGAGAACCCTAACCAGGCTCCACACTCAGCAGTCAGCACAGAGCCAACATGAGGCTCAATCTCATGACCCTGAGATCATGACCCGAGCCAAAATCAAGAGTAGGATGCTTGACCAACTGAGCCACCCAGATGCCCCTCCTGTTTTCAGTTTCTTTGATTGCTGCTTGATTTTTTATATTTTCTTCTGCTTAATTTAGATTTAGTTTGTTCTTTTTGTCAAATGGTGCAAACTTCCATTTATATGATGAGTAAGTTCTGAGGACCTAATTTCCTGAGGTAGAAACTTAGGTTATTGATTTTAGATATTTCTTCTTCACTAATATATGCATCCAATGGTATGACTATCCCCCTAGAATACTCTCCATCTCATTTTATGGGGAATATTACCCAGAAACCAAAGACAAATAAATGCAAAATAAGAAAACTATAGGCTAATATCTCTAATGAATATATATATATATATATATATATATATGCAAAAATTCCAAACAAAATACTAGCAAACCAAAATTAGCAGCACATTAAAAGATCATACAACATGATCAAGTAGGATTTATCCCTGAGATCCGAGGATGGGTCAACATATACATATCAATAAACTTGATATACCATATTCATAGAATGGAGAATCAAAATCAGAAAAAAAAAAACCCGAAAGCCCCAAAATGCACCTATGCATATATAGTCAAAAAATATTTGCTATAAAATATAGCAAATTTATTATAAAGTAAAAATACTATGCTCTGTTGTTAGGTGCATTCATGTTAAGTATTATTATGTCTTCTTGGAGAACTGATTCCTTCATCATGTCATGGCCTTCTTTATTCCTGATAACTTTCCTTGATCTGAAGTCTCTCCTGTCTGAAATTAATATAGCTATCCCTACTTTCTTTTGATTACTGTTAACATTGTATATTTTTCTCCATCTATTTACTTTTATTAGATGAAACTTGTCTGAATGTAATAAATCAAGGAAAAGCAATAATAATATTACTTAGTATCATTGATATTGCCTCAGGTAGTTGAGAGAATGGGTTGGACAGGAAATTGCTATTTTTCATGAGATGCTATTCGGTGCTATTTAAATATTACATTGATAAAAATTTTTTTTCTGGTGCTAATTTTTATTTTTTTAATTTTAATTCCAGTATAATTAACATATAGCATTGTATTAATTTCAGGTTTGCAATACAGTGATTCAACAATTCTATACATTATTCAGTGCTCATCACAATAAATATACTCTTAATCACCTTCACCGATTTTACTCATCTCCCTACTCACTCACCTCCCCTGAGATAACCACCAGTTTGTTCTCTATAGTTAAGAGTCTGGTTTTTGTTTGTTTGTTTGTTTGTTTTTTTGTTTGTTTTGGTTTGTCTCTTTATTTCTTCGTTCATTTGTTTCTTAAATTCCACATATAAGTGAAATCATATAGTATTTGTCCTTCTCTTAATGACTTAGCAGTATACCCTCTAGATCCATTCATGTTGTTGCAAATGGCAAGATTTCATTCTTTTTTAATGCTGAATAGTATTCCATTGTGTGTGTGTGTGTGTGCGTGCGTGTGTGTATACCATATCTTCTTTATCCATTCACCTATTGATGCACACTTGGGTTGCTTTCATAATTTGGCTATTGTAAATAATGTCACAATAAACATAGGGGTGCATATATCTTTTCTGTATAGTTTCAAGTTTTTTTTTTTTTAAGATTTTATTTATTTATTTGACAGAGAGAGACACAGCAAGAGAGGGAACACAAGCAGGGGGAGTGGGAGAGGGAGAAGCAGGCTTCTCGCTGAGCAGAGAGCCCGATGCGGGGCTCGATCCCAGGACCCTGGGATCATGACCTGAGCCGAAGGCAGACGCTTAATGACTGAGCCACCCAGGAGCCCCTAGTTTCAAGTTTTTATTTAAATTCCAGTTAGTTAACATATAATATTAGTTTCAGGTGTAGAATTTAGTGATTCCTCACTTACATACAATACCCAGTGCTCATCACAAGTGCCCTCTTTAATACCCATCACCCTTTTAACTCATCACCCTGCCCACCGCCCAGCAACCCTCAGTCTGTTCTCTAAAGTCCATTTTATGGTTTGTCCCTCTCTTTTCCCCCCACCATGTTTATCTGTCTTGTTTCTTAAATTCCATATATGAGTGAAATCTTATGGTATTTCTCTTTCTCTGACTGAGTTATTTCATTTAGCATAATACTCTCTAGCTCCATCCATGTTATTGCAAATGGCAAGATTTCATCTTTTCATTCAGCATAATACTCTCTAACTCCATCCACATTGTTGCAAATGACAAGATTCCATCTTTTTTATAGCTGAGTAGTATTTCATTTTGTATGTATACCACTTCTTCTTTATCCATTCATAAGTTGATGGACATTTGGGCTCTTTCCATCATTTGGCCATTGTTGATAATGCTGCTATAATGCTATTGGGGTACATGTATCCCTTTGAATTAGTATTTTTATATCCTTTGGGTAAATACCCAGTAGTGCAATTGCTGGGTTGTAGGGTAGCTCTATTTATAATTTTTTGAGGAATCTTCATACTGTTTTCCAGAGCGGTTGCACCAGTTTGCATTCCCAACAGTTTGAGAAGGTTCCTCTTTCTCCACATCCCCTCCAACATCTATTGTTTCCTGTATTGTTCATTTTAACCACTCTGACAGGTGTTAGGTGATAGCTCATTGTAGTTTTGAGATACCTTTTTGAATTGGTGTTTTTTTATTCTTTGGGTAAATATCCAATATTGCAATTATTGGACATGTGGTATTTCTATTTTTAATTTTTTGAGGAACCTCCATACTGTTTTCCACAGTGGCCACACCAGTTTGCATTCTCACCAATAGTGCATAAGAGTTCCTTTTCCTCCACATCCTCACCAACACTTGTTGTCCTTGTGTTTTTCATTTTAGCCATTCTGACAGGTGTGAGGTGGTATCTCATTGTGGTTTTGATTTGCATTTCCCTGATAATTAATGATGTTGAGCATCCTTTCATGTGTCTGTTGGCCATCTGGATGTCTTCTTTGGAGAAATGTCCATTCATGTCTTCTGTCCATTTTTAAATTGGATTATTTTTGTCTTTTGGGTGTTCAGTTGTATAAGGTCTTTATATATTTTGAATACTAACCCTTTATCAGAAATGTCATTTGCAAATATTTTCTCCCATTTAGTAGGTTGTCTTTTAGTTTTGTTGATTGTTTCCTTTGCTGTGCAGAAGCTTTTAATTTTGATCCATTTACTTTTAATCTATGTATGTTTTTATATTTTAAAATGGTTTTCTTGTACACAACATATAATTGGGTCTTATTTTTTGGTCTTCTCTGACAATTACTACCTTTCAATTGGTAGATTTAGACTCCTGACATTCAAAGTGATTTTGATATATTTAGATTTCACATTTACCATATTTGTTACTGTCATCTATATATTGCCTTTGTTCTCTGTTTCTATTTTTTCTCCCACTCTTTTGCTGCCTTGATTTTAGTTGAGCATTTTATATAATTCTATTTTTTCTCTTTTCTTAGCATATAGGTTATACTTCTTTCTCTCTTTCTCTTTTTTTTTTTTTAGCATTTACCCTAGAGTTAACAATATACATTTACAGCCAACCCAAGTGCACTTTTATATACCACTTCTCAAGTAGTGTGAATAAGTTACAAAAACAAAATAAACCTATTTCCTCCCTTTCATCCTTTGTATCATTGCTGTCATTCATTTCCTTAGGTATAAGCATACATACCTAATCAAATACTTTTTTGGTATTATTTCAGATAACTTATTTTCTGTTACATAACTTAAGAATAAGAAAAATAAAGGTTTTTATTTTATTTTTATTTAGTGCTTTTTTGATACCTTGCTTTTGTTATGTAGATCCAAGATTCTGACCTATATAATTTTCCTCTTCTCTAAAGAACTTCTTTTAAAATTTTTTGCAAAATGGGTCCATTGGCAAGAAAGTCCTTCAATTTTTGTTTGTCTGAGAGTCTTTATTTCTCCTTCAATTTTGAAAGATAATTTTGGAGGGTGCAGAATTCTAGGTTGGTGGATTTTTTTCTCTCAACTCTAAATAAATCACTTCACTCTCTTCTTGCTGTATGGTTTCTGAGAAGCTGTCAGATACAATTTCTATCTTTGTTCCTCTGTAAGTAAGGTGTCCCTACACACACATACTGTTTCAGGCTTTTTTTTTTTTTCTTTTTCTTTGATTTTTTGTAGTTTGAAAATGATAAGCCTAGGTCTAGGGTTTCCCTCACTCCCTTCCCTCCTCCTTCTCCCACTTCTTCTTCTTCTCCTTCTCCTTCTTCTCCTTCTTCTTCTTTTTCTTCTTCTTTTTTTTTAAAGATTTTATTTATTTATTTGACAGAGAGAGACACAGCGAGAGAGGGAACTCAAGCAGGGGGAGTGGGAGACGGAGAAGTGGGCTTCCCGCTGAGCAGGGAGCCCGATGTGGGGCTCGATCCCAGGACCCTGGGATCATGACCTGAGCCGAAGGCAGAAGCTTAACGACTGAGCCACTCAGGCGCCCCCTTTTTTTCTTCTTATTTCTTTGTCTTCTTCTCCTTCCTTATTTATTATGCTTTGTATTCTCTGAATGTCCTGGATCTGTAATTTAGTACCTGTCATTAATTTGGGGAAATTCTCAGTCATTTATTGTTTCAAATATTCTGTTCCTTTTATATTTCTTCTCCATCTGGTATTCCCATTATGTGTACATTACACCTTTTTGTATTTGTCCCACAGTCCTTGGATATTGGATAGTCTGCTCCTTTTCTTTATTCTTTGTTTACTTTCCTTTTTAGTTTTTGAGGATTCTACTGTTATAACCTCTGAGTCAGAGAATTTTTTTTTCTTCAGCCATGTCCAAGATATTAATAAGCCCATCAAAGGCATTCTTAATTTCTGTTACAGTGTTTTTCAATCTCTAGAATTTAATTTTGTTCTTAGGATTTCTATCTCTCTGCTTACATTGCCCATCTGTTTTTGCATGCTGTCTACTTTATCCATTATAGCCCTTAACATATTAATCATAGTTGCTTTAAATTTCTGGTCTGATAATCCCAACATCCCTGACATGTGTGATTATGCTACTTATTCTGTGTCTTCCAATTGTGTTTTTTGCTTTTAAATATGTCATGTAACTTTTTCTTGATAGACGTGATGTATAATGTATGGGGTAAAAAGAACTACTGTAATTACGCCTTTAGTAATGTGGTGGTATGATCTAGAAGGAAGAAAACCTTCTATACTCCTATGAGAAGGTCTCAGTCTTCTAGAGAGCTTTTGCCTCTGGATTATCCACTTCACATATGCCTCTCAGTTTTTCCCCTTTTCTTAGGTTGGAGAGGATGGTTAGAGTGAGCTGAAGTTGAGTATTTCTCTTCTACAGGTTATTTGGGGTCTGATAAAACCCCAGCAGATTAGGCTATCCCTAAACTGTTCACTGTGAGAGCAAACCTTATTAAGAAGAACAGAGTGCTTTCTCATATTTCAAAGTGGTTGCTTCCCCCCCACACCCCCCCAAACATGAGGGGATTTTTTTTTTCTCAGTATTTACTGTGAGATTCTGGTTAAGCTCCTACAGGTAAAACTCATAAAAATGGTTTGGGTCCCTTATTTGTGGGTACCCCTGAAGTTTCTTAACTGTCTGACTTATCCACACTCAGCCTCAGCAACTTATTTGTTACAGTTTAATTATTTTTTTTTTTTTTCTGGCACTCCTTTGGTAGCTTCTGCTGGTCTCTGCTCTGGAAAACTGTGACTCCCTATACTTGCCTGTCTGTCTTCCCAATCCGGAGGCAGCAGTTCGCTGGGTATCCTCCCTTCTCTAACAGATCCAAGAAGAGTTGTGGATTTTTCGATCTGTTCAACTTTTGACTTGTTAGGACACAGTGATGATTTTCAAGCTCCTTACAAGAGGAACTAGAAACCAGAAGTCCATATATTCTGGTTTAAAATTTCTCTTTCACCTCTTGTTTTCAATTGCAATATTGTATTCTAAGCAGGAAGAAAATAATCACACTCTCCTTAATACTGTGTGCTTTCCAAACATCCAAAACATATTTTTAATGGACTTTACCCACAAATAGATCAGTCAGCCATGTTGTCACTGAAAATCTATAATTCACTATTGACCTAAATGGGATAATACATGGGGCATGTTGGAGTGGTATATTTTGGAGCCAAAATGAAACCAAACTGTTTATACATTTCAGTGAACCATTAAGCAATAACCCTCATACATGGTTAATCAGAGAATTCTACTGATAATAATGCCACACTCCATTATGTAGAGTGTGGCTTTTTCCTCAACTGGAAATATAAGTCGAGTTCTGTAAAATGATGATTCCAGTATAAATGGAAATAGAAATGTGTAGAAGAAATAAAGATAAAACATGCTTAAAATCATTTTTATTTTTAATTAGTTTTTTTTTTATCTATTTGAATAGGAAATATCCTAGATATGGTAATCTTGTTCATCATTATTTAAAGTTTTTATGTTTCCTTAATAAAGAACTTGCCATGGTTACTTTGGATTTATAGGTAATATTGTTGAGTTGAAATATTTATTCTGGATTTTTAACATAATACTATTGGGATAAACAAGTATAAAATAGCAAAAAGATAAGAAAATTCTTAGTTAAGAGAGATGCCAAAAGCTGTATGAATGTTTTCAGTTTTCCAAGTATTACAGTTTTGCTTTGGTACAACAGATGAAGTTTCCAAATAATCTAATGTCAAGAATTAGTTGAGGATTTATGGTTTTCAAGTAGCAGGTCACTAGTGATTTGAGAAAATCTTGAATTAGAGAGGAACAATTTAAGATAAGACAAGTTATCAGCTTAAAGTCCATTACTGTTGGCTTAGGTCTTACAAGATGAAAATATATACACTTTTTACTGGTGTTCTCAGAGTCTGGATAAAGTTGACCAGAGGATAAGGGTAAAGGGTAGCTGGAGAAGGACTTTTTTTTTTTAATTTTATTTATTTATTTGACAGAGAGAGACAGCAAGAGAGGGAACACAAGCAGGGGAAGTGGGGGAGGAAGAAGCAGGCTTCCAGCTGAGCAGGGAGCCTGATGTGGGGCTCCATCCCAGGACCCTGGGATCATGACCTGAGCCGAAGGCAGACGCTTAATGACCGAGCCACCCAGGCGCCCCTGGAAAAGGACTTTTATAGTGATTGAATGCTATGTAATCAAATATAATAAATACTAAACAGTATTCTGTTTGTAAAGCAGGTGAATATTTCTGTCTTAAAACTGCCTGATCGGGGCGCCCGGATGGCTCAGTTGGTTAAGCGACTGCCTTTGGCTCAGGTCATGATCCTGAAGTCCCGGGATCGAGTCCCCACATCGGGCTCCCTGCTCAGCGGGGAGCCTGCTTCTCCCTCTGACCCTCCCCCCTCTCATGCTCTCTCTCTCTCAAATAAATAAATAAATAAAATCTTAAAAAAAAACAACTGCCTGATCAAATAGGAATTTTAAGTGATCAAAAAGAAAAGGGTCTGACCCACTTAAGAACTAACATCAAATATTAGTTTGAGGCCATTTTATAATATCCTCTGGATGCCTGCAGACACTGTTAATAAGTAAACTTTGAGGGTTAACGCAAATTAACATTTAAGAAATTGCTCTATTCAGAATCAAGGAATCATGCACGAGAAACCAAATACAGAAAAAAGTATTTTCTGACCCTGACTATAACACAGAATACTATGTTGCATATGTAACACCTATTGTGACTGTAATCAAGCCAGATGGCCTGAGATAAGCATGTGAAAGAGAAAGGAGTTTTCTTTCATAAAAGGAAACAAAACAAAACAAAAAGGACAGTGACCTGAGTCTTTTCCCGCTATTAGCAGAATGTCAGGACTTGTGTATTTCTTCACTAGAGGTATTTAGAACAAGACAGTGTGCTGTCAGAAGAAAAAAAAAAATAGCAAGAAATGGGGTTCAAATGTCAAGATCAGAAAAATCAGCACTAATTTAAACAGTGATTTCTAAAAGTTAAAAGTGAATGAGAAGGAATGAGAAAGATAGGTGTTTGTATACCTTTTGTTTTTTGTGTTACTGTCTTATATGGTGTTCCAGGTAATTAGTATAGTGTGTTCTTAAAAATA
The DNA here is from genome assembly GCF_002201575.2 of Neomonachus schauinslandi. Taxonomy (NCBI): domain Eukaryota; kingdom Metazoa; phylum Chordata; class Mammalia; order Carnivora; family Phocidae; genus Neomonachus; species Neomonachus schauinslandi. The sequence continues at coordinate 66,169,352 of NC_058404.1, forward strand.
TAAAAAGTATTTACCAAATACTCTTGAATCCCCAAGTCCTGAAGTTTACTGATGCAACTCAATTCGTAATTACTCTTACCCTGTGTGTGTGTATGTGTGGTGCGTGTGCGTAGTGAGTAAACAACAGAATGTTGAGTTGAAATAGAATTATCATACTATTGGCTGGATATACTAAATAGCTAAATTATTTGGCTTTGACCAATCAGAGTTGTTAAAATTAAGTTCCATTCCTCAGCAATATCACAGATTACTATATCATGGAACATTGTAAAGTTAATATTTTTAAATTTTACAGAGTCAAATTTACTTTTTATTTTTTTGCTGCACAGTCCTATGGTTTTAACACATTTATAGATTTGTGTAACCACCTTCATTATGAGGATACAGTGGAGTTCCTTTATCCACCCCAAATTCCCTTTGCTCTTTGTAGTCACACACTCTCCATACCCCTACCTGAGGGCAACCACTGATCTCATCTCTTTCCCTATAGTTTTGCCTTTCTCAGAATGTCATATGAATGGAATTGTAAGGTATGGGACAATTTGAAAATGGCATCTTTCACCAGCATAATGCCTTCGAGATTCATTTATGTTGTTTTGTATCTCAATGGTTTGTTTCTTTTTATTGTTGAGTAGTATTCCATCATATGGGTATTGCAGTCTATATCCATTTACCTGCCAAAGGACAGTTAGGCTGTTTTGAGTTTTTGGTGAATAAGAATAAAGCAGCTATAAACATTTGTGTACAGGCTTTTGCGTGGACATAAGTTTTTATTTCTCCAAAGTAAATATCTAGTAATGGATTTGTTAGGTCAGATGGTAAGTGTAGGTTTAACTTACTAAAAAAAGGCCTAATTGTTTTCCAGAGTGTCTGTATGATTTTACAATTTAGCAATATATGAGTGATAGCTTAATATATTTTTTAAAAAGACTAATATTAGATAGATGAGTCAAGGTTCTATTATATTTAATAGTTATGTCTTGTGTTTGATCAATGTAGTAGACAGAATAATGGCCCTCCAAAAGATATTCAGGACCTAATCTATGGAAAGAATAAATATCACCATATATGGAAAAGGTCTTTGCCAATGTGATTAAGGATCTTGAGAAGGATGCCTGTGGACATGGTAAACAAATAACCATTAAGTGTTAATGAAAATTAACATTTAGGAAATTACTATCTTTAGAATCAGGCAGGAGAAACATTCTATTCTTTCTGTAGAACTAACATTTTAGTGAGAGAGAGTAGTCTAGAAATAAATAAATAAATATTAAATATAATTGTGCTAAGTGTAAGCAAGAATAACTGATAGGGAAGTGTCCTAGGTTAGAAGTTTTTGGATGGTCCGTCACATAAAATGACATATGAGCAGAGAATTGAATGAAGTGAGGTGTGCTAGTCATGTGACAATACAAGAAAAGTAAGTTTACCACAAAATGTAAAGGTATTGAAAATGTTCTGAGGCAAAAGCATACGGCATGTGTCAGGACATTACTCCACGGTCTGTATGACTGGAGAAGAGTGAAGAGGAGGCTGAACAGAGATGATGTTAGAGGTCTGCCTGAGATGAGCTCTCACTTTGCTAATAGTATGGATTTATCCCTTTATGTGAGAGAAAGTCACTGGAATGCGTTGCCTGGGGAAGTACAATGAACAGATTTACACAGTTGACTCTTGAACAACCCGGAAGTTAGGGTCTCCAACCCACAGCAAATAGGAAAATCCTTGTGTAACTTTTGACTCTCCCCAAACTTTACTGAACAGTTTACTATTGACCCAGAAACCTTACCAATAACATAGTCAATGAACACTTATTTTGTTGTTATATGTATTATATCTTATATTTTACAATAAAGTAAGTTGGAGAAAAGAAAATGTTTAAGAAAATCATGAGGAAGAGAAGATACATTTACAGTGCTGTACTGTAAAAAATCCACATAGAAGTGGACCTGCGCAGTTCAAATCTGTGTTATTATGATAATTAATTTGCAGGTTGAGGAGAGTGAAAGGAAGCGGTCCAGGTTGGAGGCTATTAAAAGTCTATTCACTAGGTGAGAAATGATGCTGACTTAAAGCACTGTGATAGCAGTGAGGTGAGAAGAATTTCTTGGATTCTGAATGTAATTTGCAAGTAAATCCAATGAGATTTGCTGCTGCTAGTCTAATATGAGGTGAGTGTGGGATGAAACAAAGATAACATCAGTGTTTCAGATGTCAGAAATCAGCTAGCTATTTCTTGACCGAGGAAAGACTGTAAAAGAACAAGTTCAGGAAAGAGAGAAAGCCACAGTTTGCCTTTTAGAGTTAATATTACATATTCAAATGGACGTTTTGAATGGGCAATTTAAAATGCAAATCTAATATTTAGGGAATATTAGGGAATCATTGCAGAAAAAATTGAAAATCTCCAGAAAATATAAATTTCTGAGCCCAGTGGCATCATCTGTAAGCTTAGGGTGGATAATATCCATGTTAAATAATCAATGGAAAAATTATTTGAGATATTATAGAGAGAGGAAGTTTTTAGAATTTGCTATCATTCTTATTAATTTCATTTAAATTTATATCCATAGGAATGGACATTTACATTGAAGAAAATGTAGGGGCACCTGGGTGGCTCAATTGGTTAAGTGTTAAGCATTGGACTCTTGGTTTCAGCTCAGACTCAGGTCATGATGTCAGGGTCCTGGGATTGAGCCCCATATGGGGCTCCCTGCTCAGCAGGGAGTCTGCTGCTCCCTCTCCCTTTGCTCACCCCCACTGTGCTCTCTCTCTCTCAAATAAATAAAATCTTTAAAAAATAATAAATTGAGTAAAATGTGATCTTTTCAGGAATACTACATCAATAAGCTTGATGTTCCACCTTAGATGCTATTAAGATATTTTATTTTACATTTTATAACCAGAACTCTTTTACCTTTTTTTTTTTTTAAATCTTAAATTTCACAAATCATGTTTTATCTTTCTTTTTTTCTTTTTGGTTTTAAAATATATGTGTTTTGTTGTTGTTATTGTTAGTTTTCCTAGTTTGCTTTAGGAGGATGCAAAATGTAAATAAATCAAAAAGATGATTCCCTTTACACAGTTTAGGTTATACCAGTTGATCAAAAATCAAGAGATCATACAATCACCTCCTCTGTGGTAATCTTTGCATGAACAGTTCTTCATATGAAGAATTGAGGAAATTACATAGATGGCTAGAATAAAAATAATACCCAATAATATTTGCAAAATCATGATTGGTTCTTGTATTTGAGCTTCTCAGTTCATCAAAGTATAGTGCATGTGGATACACATTATTTTCATAATTAATAACCAAACTAGGAAAGGGAATGGGGAAAAAGATCATATTACTCTTCATGATAGAATTATAAATATATTCATAAATCTGTATAAATATAGAGAGCTGTTTAAATACAAATAGAAATGCACTTAACAAAACGGAGCATTGGATTAAATTTTTAGTAAGTTATTCAAGACAAGATTATTATTAAACAATTTTTTTAAGTGAAGTATGGAAAATTTAAATGTTTATTTAAGGTAGAATTATTTTTCCACTTACTGGGTAAAAATATATTTTTATATTATATATTAATTTTATATTATATTTTATATTATATAATTTTATATTACATATCAATTTACATTAATAATGTAATTATATGTAAATAGAAATAGACACACTTTGTTCCATGTGTTTCTTATTTATAATAGTGTTATGTATTTTGTGCAGCAATATATAGGAGAAAGTGATGATGGTTTTATATAAGAAATTTAAATAACCTAAATACTGTAATTTTCAAAAATATTGAAATTACTAAAAAATGAATGTTTTGATTACTATTTTAAACAACAGCACATTTAAACATTGCACTGTAGCACAGACATTTTGTTGTTGTTTTTAGTGTAAGATTTATTTTAAGACATGAATATTTTAGCTGCCTTAGAATGCAATTCAAATAGAGATAATTATTGGTGCAACTGACATAAGAGTTATACAAAGCCTTACAGTGCTACCCTAATCATCTCTTGAAACTTTTTTCTTTATTTAATGTTTTTTCATTGGTCAAGTGTACTTTAATATTTCCTCCTGATGATAATTTAGAAAATGGTTTCAAAAATTATTTGAATGCTGTATACACATTCTGTAAAACATTCAAATAGAGCCATAGGTTTGCCTACAGAAATATCTTTAAGAATATTTCTGATGATTTATTTAATAATTCTTAATTCTTGCTTTTCGCCTTTTATATAGAATAGCAGAGTTATTTTTGCTTGGATTTATGTCTAAAATTTTGTGGTTTTAATTAAAAGATTTAATGTGCAACAAATTTATAACAAATTTCATATTTTCATATGTTTATAGTTTTATGAGTAGTGTTATACCAGAAATGAGAAAATATGAATGAATGACTTCCAGTTGTGGCTGTGTGATGCAATAAATAACATGAACAACCATCCAAACCGAACATAATGCCACAAATGTCACATAAAACCCAAACACTTTTGTAAATCAATTAGTTAAATAAAAAAAAAAAAAGGCAATTTTCATAGGTCAAAAGCAAATTAATAGTGGGAATCCAAAATTGTGAACAATCTCTGAGGTCACCAGTTGATCAATAAGCATTGGCTACATCTGGTGATATTGAACTTTCATATTTTCAGTTACTTTAGGCCAAAAGTCCATGCAAAAAAGGAGAGTCTGATAGAACACCCTTACCTAATGTTGACTTTCAAAAGCCATAACAAAATGAAATAAAAACATATCTAGTTTTCAGAGGAAGCCATAAGTAATCTCTCTATATTAATCTTGGAAATAGGTAGGGAAGAAGAAAATACTCTTAAAAATAATCATTACAAACTATCTCTCCATTGAGATTCTGGTTTTAATTCACACAATAGCCACACTATGAAAAACATCAGTGATTCCATTTTAAATGGGATTTGGGATGGTAGTGTCAGGAAAAGGCAAACAGTACAATGGTTTTCTTTACAAACATTTACCTTAGCCTCTATGCAGTTCCACAGAGAAAAAAAATATCAAATATAACTCCAATTTGAAAAAAAATATTGTTCACATAATTTAATAAGAGAACTTGAGTGAGAACCAAGAGAATAAGAGATGGGGTAATCATCTGCAGATATACAAAATCAAATAACTACTTTTAATATATATATAAAAAGAAAAAAGTTATTAAACATAATAAAAGAAGAACTAAAGCCTATAAAATGAACAAGCAGTTTTTAAAAATTAAGTAGAAATTATAGAATCTATACAGTGTATACATATATATATATATATCCCCCCCACCCCGGTTGAATGGTATGTATCCTATCCAACCAGGAAGTTGAATAGTATAGATAAAGCCTTGCACAGTACTTTCTCAATAAAATCCTTTCAGAAAAGCGAGCCGAATATGAAATTTTATAAAGGTCTTGGGTGGATTCTTAAGCATTCTTAAAGCCACCACATTAGGCTTATGAAACTTCCTTCTGGATTCAATAAATTTTGTTTTTCTACAAAGCAATATATTTTGGTGTGAAAAAAAATGTGCAGTTGTCAAGGGGCACCTGGGTGGCTCAGTTGGTTAAGCATCTGACTCTTGGTTTCCACTCAGGTCATGATCTCAGGGTCGTGAGACCCAAGCCCTGTGTTGGGCTCTGCACTCAGTGCAGAGTCTGCTTGTTCTTCTCCCTCTGCTCCTCTCCCCACTTGCACTCTCTTTTTCTCTAGTTCTTTATTTTTTTAAGTGTTGCTCTTTTTTATTATGTTCTCATTCTAAAGTAAATGAATAAAATCTTTAAAAAAAAAGTGTAGTCAAATGGACAAACAGTAGTAGTTTTGTGGTTAAAAAGTTAATTTTATTACATTCTTAAAATAATAATTGTAATACTAGCTTTCAGACTATGCATTTATGATTGCCAGACACTTTTCTGTGTGCTTTCCAAGAATGAAATGACTGGTTTCATGGAAATACTTTATAAGACAGACACAATATTTATCTGTTTCACAAATGAGAGAAGTAAGGTGTATTTGTAACCTGCCCCAAATCACATAGATAATAGAAGCAAGAACCATGATTCAAACCTGTTGCTTAGTCATAAATGCAACTTACATATTCATTATATTAAAAAATAAATCAATTTGGAAAATGGATAATCTGCCTGCAGGTGGTCAAATAAACCTTTAACAAACATTTGTTAAACATTCCATAGCTGAGTCTTTTCCCTGAAAATAGAGATTATTAATTCCTGGGTACCACATAATATATTGGGCAATGTCATGATTATCATGTGTGGAAATATATGTAGGATTATGTTACACATAATATGATGTTAGGTAACTGTCCATTGTCGTTACTGTGCTGTTTTGGAAATGTTTAGGCAAATTTGCCATCTTGATTGCAGTGATTCTTCTAATAAATTTTTTAAAGTCACAATACTAAATTTTCCACAAATTAAGAATTCATTTGTCAATAAAACAAACTCAGAAATTATTCTTGATTTTGAAATTTGAAAGTAGTTAAATAAGTCTATGGAGAATTTTCATTACTGAGAATGCAAAGATGTACAGACTTTAGCTAGCATCTGTTATGCTCTACATTCATTATGTGGGGTAAAACTATATTAATATATACAGCATGTGCTAATCAATCTCATTATAAAAATTCTTTATAATACCAAACAACTATAATTCATTCATAAAGGTATTTGCTTTTATGAATTGGATAGTTGTACATAACTTGTTTGAAAGAGTGAATAGATATTTGTATAGTAGTTGATTGTTCTGACTTGGAAAAAGTAATGTGAAGATAATGTTTCTCTTCTAAGTCTAGACATATATATTTTTTTAAGATTTTATTTATTTATTTGAGAGAGAGAGAATGAGAGAGAGAGCACATGAGAGGGGGGAGGGTCAGAGGGAGAAGCAGACTCCCGGCCGAGCAGGGAACCTGATGTGGGACTCCATCCAGACACTCCAGGATCATAACGTGAGCCGAAGGCAGTTGCTTAACCAACTGAGCCACCCAGGTGCCCTAGACATATATTTTTAATATAAATTAATTATAATTTATTTTTAAATAAAATTTTTGATTTAAAACATATCTACATATTATTAAAACATATTTATGCATCAACAAGTTTTACTCTCTCTTGAATCTGTCATTCCTTTTGGGCTTGTTTTCATTATGTGAAAAATTTGACCCATTTAGTACACTTGATTAGCATCCAGCTGTCTGAGATGTTTATCAAGTAGAAAGTTTGCAAAAATAAAGACAGAGAAGGAATTAATATGTATTGAGCACCTGTAATGTGTCTAACGCTTAGCTTACTTTAATTAATCGAAGGAATCCTAATAAAACCTGTAGGTAAGTATTGTTAGCCTTACTTTACAGAAACAATTGTGGCTCGGTAAGGTTAAGTGATATTTATTAATCCATTAAGAATTTATTGAGGGCCAAGTATATGCCAGACATTTCTTCTTCCAGATATTTGGAATACATTGCCTAACAGAAAAAGCAGAAAAATGTCCTGCATGCATGAACACTATGATGTGATAGAAAATAGGCAAGGTCAAGATTAGAAGCTAGGTAATTTTTTTTTTAAGATTTTATGTATTTACTTGAGAGAGAGACAGACAGACAGCATGGGCAGGGGGAGGGGCAGAGGGGAGGGACAAGCAGACTCCTTGCTGAGCAGGGAACCCAATGAGGGACTCAATCCCAGAACCCCGAGAACATGACCTGAGCCGAAGTCAGATGCTTAAAGGACTGAGCCACCCAGGCGCCCCTAGAAGTCAAGTATTCTGATATATATGCACACACACACACACACACACACACGGTTTCTGTGATTTTTTAATGAAATTTGTATTGTGCAAGGAGATACATATAAAGTGCTGATATATACAATATATATATATGATTGAACAAATGATATTTTATCTTTGTGATGGAAAAAGGAAAACTCCTAAGTAACTTACTCTTTTGTGAAAAGAAGACATAAAGACAAACAATTACTATTTATATATCACCTAATATGTGCCAGATATTGTACTATGCACTGAGTGGTGAACAAATACATGACCTCTCTTACAGCATTTAGTCTAGAAAGGGAGGTAGCTCATGAAGTCAGTGAGATCATCAGAAACCCTACACTCTCCTGATCACTTTTCTCTGTTGTTTCTGCTATAAGAGATTTGCCTTGCAGCCTTAAAGTGAGTGTTGATATTTATCAGAGCTACAAGACCTCTTGTTCACCTTCAGTAAGAGGGTAGAAAGTGGAAAAAGGGAGATGGGAGGAGGAGGGAGGGAGAAAAAGATTGGAGGTGAATGGAGGAGGTGGAGAGGATGAGACGGAGACTTTACTCTCAAATATAATTTCTGCATGTAAGTCCAGTTATATCAACTTAAGCTACATATAATCTGGACAAATACCTACCTAGGAGAATGCCAAATGCTGATATTTTAAAACTGGCACAGTCCTGGGCTATCCATGATTGATTATTAGACTATGGTTTCTCAATCTTTGCACTATTGATATTTTGAGTTAGAACATTCTTTTTTATGGAGGGCTCTCCTCTGCATTGTAGGATGTTTATCAGCATCCTTGATCTCTACTTATTAGATGTCAGTAACACTCCCAAGTTTGTGACTACCAGAAAGGTCTTCAGACATGGCTAAAAATTCTCTAGAGAGCAAACTCACGCTTGGTTGTGAATCACTGCTGTTAGAATAATCAGGGCTTAGAGCTGGACAGATAGGATGGGTGGTGAAAGTCAGCATGTCAACAACAGCGGTATTATTTCTTTTTTGCTGATAAAGAAACTGAGACTTAAATAAGAAGCTTGTTATGGTTGCCCAACTAGTAATCCGAGATCTGCCTAAATATGAAGCCAATGTTCTAATAACTTTAATATATTTTCCCTCCTTAATAGTTATCACTCTCTGAGTATCTTTTATGTTCTAAAACATTTTCACATAATTACTACATTCTTCCTCACAGCTGCCCAGTGAAATAAGCATCATTCATTATCTTTTCAGAGTCAGATTATTACTGCATCAGATGACTGAGAACACAAGGGTAGCACTATCAAAATCTGCCCAGGAGACCAAAGAACGTTGCTAAAGGAGAGGTTAGTTTGTGAAACTAGAGGACTAAGTATGGCCTGGGACATATCCAAAGAGACCACACAAAGAAGAGGGTCTAGGTCTAGCATTTACAAATAGACACAACTGTGAGAGGGAGTTGCATTAAGGAATTACAATGATTTATTGCAGATAGATAGTACAGAGGATAAGGTGCTTGGAAGAGGCAGAATGTACAACCACCTACATCATGATTTGGGTACTATCCAGTTGGTGATAAAGAGTCATTGAAAGAATATGATAAAAAAATTAATAATAGTATCAAGTTGTTAGTAAATCACTTTGACAATATTGTGGAAATTAGATTTGTGAAGGAGGTGGGGATTATTTGACAGAGAGAAGAATAAGGAGGTTCAGACAGGATTGGGTGAAAGATGATAAGCACCTAAACTAAAATGACATTAGTGGATTTGAAGAAAAAGCCAAGTGCTATGCAGACTGAGAAAAGAAGATCTGTAATAGATGTTAAATAATTTTAAATAGTAAAAGAAAGAAAAGGTAACACCTAGATTTTTGGCTTGGCCATCTAATTGGTACAGTACACTGATAATGGGATATAGGGGGGAAAAAGATAGTGGCAGGGAAGGAGAGGGGCTTTAGAAGGCACATGGTTGTAGATGATGAATAGAAGGAGGAATGGAGAATTACCTCACAATGTATTCTTGTCTCATTTCAAACACTATGTTCATTTAACTATCTCCCTAATTTAAAAAAGGGCATTACAGTTAAAATTATGCTATTTCTGCATATATATGTAGAAATGTGTATATATATATATATTATACATATAATCACATATATATATTTGATTAGAGTTTGGGTTGATTACCTTTATCTTTTTTTTTTAAAGATTTTATTTATTTATTTGACAGAGAGAGACAGCGAGAGCAGGAACACAAGCAGGGGGAATGGGAGAGGGAGAAGCAGGCTTCCCGCTGAGCAGGGAGCCTGATGTGGGACTCGATCCCAGGACCCTGGGATCACGACCCTAGCCGAAGGCAGACGCTTAACGACTGAGCCACCCAGGCGCCCTCCTTTATCCTTTTTTGATGCAGTTTTTGTTTATGAATGTAGCTGACAGCATACTATTGGCAGAAATTTATATTGTGCCTCTCTCACTTTGCATTATATTATATGCAAATCCCTATAGTCAATATTTCATTTTCTCTAAGTTTTACACTATAAAATCCTGAAGTAAATATCTTAGAGTATGATTTTTTTTCTGTATGTAGAACTCTTTCCTAAAGATAAGGTCTTAGTTGGTTTATAGAACCAAAGTTTATGGATACATATTGTTCCTATTCTGTATCCCTTCCTTTCTCTCATAAAGGACTTCATTAAATTATTTTCACACAAATAATATTTAAGTATCCCATATACTTTTCTCCATGTCAAACATTAACACAATTATTTTTCATTGTTTAAATAATAGCCAAATATTTACAATCAAATATATATATATATATATATAATTTTTAACATATTTGATTAGTTCTAAAGTAAAACATAATTTCCACATATATTCAAAATATCTGTATTTCTTTATTTTTAAATTGCCTGCCCATGTTTTTGTTCAAATATCCATGTGTCTGTCACATAGAAAGTGTTCATTAAGTTAATTAGTAATTAATGATTTGAGACACTGGTGAATTAAATATATTAATACCATGTGTTACTTAGGGCATTAATTTTAAAAGAGTATATTATCTATTTAGAGAAACAGATAATACATAAAAGATAATTTCAAGATGACAGTTAAGCAGGAAAATAAAATAATATTGTAAAATTCACTATATAAATATAAAATGTGTATGTATGAAACTGAGAACACTTAATAAGTGCCCTCAAATGATAAAGCAAGGGGTTGGGATTTTAACTAAAGCCTGGAATACTTCATACTATTTCTGTCTCTCTCCTCCTGAATTAACAATAAACTTCAGTATTCCCAGAGGCAAATAAAAGAGGGAAAAAAGACATTTTATTAACTAAGTATAAATCATACTCGATGGTTGCTTTCATGGTCTTCTCCTTTCTTCTTTCTTTAGAGCTTAAGACAGAGTGAAAAAAAATTGCCATTTAATTGCATAACACAAATTAATAAAAGTGAAAATCACCATTTTTCTAGTCTTTTTATCTTCCTTTATTTGCCCAACTGCAATATATTGCAAAATGGGTTGATCTTGTATTAGTCCTATACAGCGGAAAGTAACAACTTGATATTAGAAAGTTGTTGAAAGAAATTTAACATTTAGGAAGGAAAATGTATATGCAACTAAATATGTTTTCTATTTTAATTTTCTTTTTTCCACTGGTAAAGTTATGGTTGAAAGACAAGGCTTGCAGGGGCGCCTGGGTGGCTTGGTCCTTAAGTGTCTACCTTGGGCTCAGGTCATGGTCCCAGGGTCCTGGGATCGAGCCCCACATCGGGCTCCCTGCTCCGCAGGAAGCCTGCTTCTCCCTCTCCCATTCCCCTGCTTGTGTTCCCTCTCTCGCTGTCTCTCTCTCTCTGTCAAATAAATAAATGAAATATTAAAAAAAAAAGAAAGAAAGAAAGACAAAGCTTGCAATGTGTGAGCCTAATGGTCCTGAAAATCCTGACCACAGAATTGGCCAGCCGCATCCCTGGGGTACCGACATCTTTCTCCTGCAGAATGCAAGCTCCTGCTGGAGGAGCCGAGTAGGCTTGCTGCTGGCAGATGCGCAGGTCCCAGGGGAAAAGTGAGTGGCGCTGCGACAAGTTTGCCAAATTATGCTTCGTAAATTTACAAACAAGATAAAGAACTCTACTTCTCAAGAGCAGAGCAGGTAGGAATGAGAGTGTGAGGTAAATCGCTTCTCATGGAAATCAAGAACTAGAAAAAGCAAACACTCTTATCCCTCTTCCCCAGGCTGAATTTCTCCCACACCATTCTTTTTGTTTGCTCGCATCATATCCAATCTGTCAATTCCACTGCCAGCATGCCTCGCACATCTCATTCAGCCTCTCAGTGTACTCTATTTCTGTTGTTGTAACTATTGCAACAACTTCTAACTGATTCTTCTGCTTTTCCCCTTTCTTATTCTGTGTTGGCTTTCTCCATGAGCTGAATACAAATATTCATCCTCCTACACAGTGTTGATGCTGAAACCCCTTGATCAAACAAACAAACAAACCTGATCTGTCATCATATGTAACAAAAATCAGTCTGCAATCCAAGGTTTTCTATCCTCTGACATCAACCTACCTATTCTATTATCATTATTCAGTGTTTAGCTTGAACAAGATCGTTTATTTATCCCTAAGCACAGCCATTCATTTCCTAAGACTGTGCCCTTTGATTGTTTTTCCTATATACATGTAACAATACAACAACATAGAGAATTTATATTTATATTGAAATATGAATACTTTTTTTTTTAAGATTTTATTTATTTGACAGAGAAAGACACAGCAAGAGAGGGAACACAAGCAGGGGGACTGGGGGAGGGAGAAGCAGACCCCCCGCGGAGCAGGAAGCCCGATGTGGGGCTCGATCCCAGGACCCTAGGATCACGACCCCAGCCGAAGGCAGATGCTTAACGACTGAGCCATCCAGGCGCCCCTGAAATATGAATACTTAAATGTCATAACTGATAGAAGAATGGCAGGCTGCTTTGTTGCATATAGATGAGGAGTAGGGATTTCTGTAAAATGAGCTTTATGTGTATTTAGGGATTATTACGTATGAGAGCCAATTTAATCAAGTCAAATTGTGGCATTATCACAACATTTGGTACAGAGAGTACTTTATAGTGAATGGAGAATTTATGACACACACTTTCTTCACTCATTCGTAGCTTTATCACTTTTATTTTTCAGAGTTTGAATTACAATAAAAGTGCTTTTGTCAGTTCTCTACTTACTTTCAGAAAAAAAGAGAAGAGACAACAACTTAGATTTTCCAAGTTCTTTGCAATTTCAAATCCTCTTATACTGACTTCTTGTAGATCATTCCTGCACACATTGAACATGGTATCTACATACATTAAATATTGATATTACATGCTTGATTTTGGTAATGATGTTATTACTTCTTTAAAATTGACATTTCTAACAAAGTGCTGAACTTCTTTTACTGTACCCAAGCTATTAATTGCCCAACAATTATAGATTCAAGTCTAAGTGTAATAATTATTTTTTCTCTTTGTTGTATTCTATTAAAAGCAAAAATGAAATACTACACTTGTTAAAAAAGGAATATATTTCATAAGGTTTCAAAAGTATATTTTATCTGTACATAATTAGATGAATTATTTAAATTTGTTTCTATAATATTTATCAAATGGGAAGTATTTACATAAGGAATTCATTCCCATTGACAGTTAGTTTGATCTCTGTATTACAGTTCCTTCTAAAGTAGGAAATTGAATTCTCCTGCGTATGCTATGTCAGTTTTACCAGGTAAAGAAAGACTAATGATGTCAGATTACTTTTCAGTGGGACAGAATGAACTAAATTTGCATCAAGGGAGAAATGATTTCTTAGCCATAGACACATGCATTGATCAGATTGTGAGTAGTTTATTCTACGTATTTATATATTTTCCTTCCTCTTTCTGTCAACTATTATTATACCACATTTATCATCAGAGAATTAAAGGGAGAAAGCCACTCCCAAAGACTGCTTTGAAAGGAGTTGAAGTTTGCCCACTAAATCCTCCAGCTGCTTCTCTAACAAGAATCCAGAAGGAAGAGTCAACCTCTATGCATGAAAAATACGATATTTTATGATACAATCTGATTTTTTCCCCAAAAACTGGCCTGCTGAAGTTTTGGTATCATATTTGAATGATTAATATTAATCATTAATATTAATAATATTAATATAATATAAATATTAATATCAGAATGATTCTTTTTTTAATTTGAATGATGTTATCAAACTATCATTTAGAATTTCTGACAAGAAAAGAAAATTACTCTCCAGTGGAACTAGTAAAGAGATGATATCAGCACAAATATTTACAAATGTAACACACAAATCACTGAACAAAGAAATGATATTTAAGAATACTTGGTTGTAATATTGCCTTCAATGTTGTATTTTTGAGAAATATATTATGCTGTGTTTGTGGAGGGGAGGATAGTAATAAATGCATAATATCCATCCAAGATTTCTTGGGCTATAAAGCAAATACTTGAGCTGTTGCAGGTATATAGCTGAGTATTTACCCATTGCTAAACAACACTCTGTCAGCATTTCCTGTAGTGTGGGCCCTGTAAATATAGAGTATTATGAGGTGTTCTGTGAAAAACAAAGAAGGCAAATGCATTTAAGAAATGTTATATACTTTATACCCTTCTTAGAGATCCACTAGACAGAATATAAATGCACAAACAAGAGGAATGGTTAAATTGAATTTTATATATCCCCAAAGTAGAGTATTTTAGAGCCCCATTGTCACTACCCTGATTTATGCTACTATTACCTTTAATATGAACTCCTCTTAATTCAGCTTCTTGCCCCCATTTCTAAGCCCCTGGAAACTTTCTCTACCTTGAACCAAAATTGACTAATATAAAAAGGCAAATCTGACCCTATTATTTCTTAACTCTTCAAAGCCTCCCTATGCTTTTGTTTTAACATCCAAACTCCTTAACATGGCATGCAATAACATTATTATTTGTTCAACTTCATCTCTCACCTTTAGCTTTGCATTTCAGCCAAACTTGTTTTTTTTCTTTTTTTTTTTTAGATTTTTTATTTATTTATTTGAGACAGAGAGAATGAGAGAGAGAGAGCACATGAGAGGGGGGAGGGTCAGAGGGAGAAGCAGGCTCCCTGCCGAGCAGGGAGCCCGATGCGGGACTTGATCCAGGGACTCAAGGATCATGACCTGAGCCGAAAGCAGTCGCTTAACCAACTGAGCCACCCAGGCGCCCGCCAAACTTGGTTTTAATTCCCATGCTCTCTTAAACATCTTGGAAAGCGCTCGTGTTTCCTCACTGCCGTCTCTCTTTCGTTTAACACATTCTTCTCATAATGTAGCCCTTAATTTAATTGGCATTTAATTTTCAAAGCCTTCCTTGACACCCCACCTTAACCTTTCATTCTGGGTTCCATTTCCTGCCAACATGTTCCATAGCCCTCTGCACCTGCATATCGTAGTATTTAATTGTTGGAATGTAACCATCTGCTTCTGTAAGCCTAGCAACGGTAAGTAACAGGCCTGCCTCATTCATTATTTTATCCTTAGCAGTTAGTATTATGCCTTTTACATAGCTGACATCCCCCCTCACAAGTTTTTATTTAAATTCCAGTTAGTTAACATACATTGTAATATTAGTTTCAGGTATAGAATTCAGTGATTCATCATTTACATACAATACCTGGTGCTCATCACGAGTGCCCTCCTTAATCCCCATCACCTATTTAACTCATCCCTCCACCCACCTCTCCTCTGGTAACCAACAGATTGTTCTCCATAGTTGAGTCTGTTTCTTGGTTTTCCTCTCTTTTTCCACCTTATGTTCATTTGTTTTGTTTCTTAAATTCCACATATGAGTGAAATCATATGGTATTTGTCTTTACCTGACTTATTTCACTTAGCATAATACCCTCTAGCGCTATCCATGTCATAAATGCCAAGATTCCATTATTTTTGATGGTTGAGTAACATTCCAGTGGTGTGTGTGTGTGTGTGTGTGTGTGTGTGTACAAATACATATATCTCTTTATCTATTCAGCAGCCAATAGACATTTGGGCTCTTTTCATTTGGACATCTTGATTTGAATTCATTTCCTAAAGTTTTGAAATTGAACAAGTGCAGCTGTTAAAATAACAAAAAATACAAAATGTTAAGGAAAAAACAAAGGATCTATGAATTGGGAGTTCGTATGTTAGAGTAAGATTGTAGAAAACAGCTTTAGGTAGTTATCACTAAGTAAGGTTACCTAGAGGTTTAGGTAACCAGATGAGGAAATTGGGAAATGTACTAAGGGTTTAAAGAAAATGTTGGAAGTTTTTGTACATGGATGTAACCCAATGAAATACCTTTTACTAAGGTTTGTCTGGTGGTGAAATGTATGGTTAATAAAAAAGATAAGTTCAAGAGCTGAGAGAGCACTTATGAGGTTTGTAAATTAACATTTGTGTAAACCTTAAGAATGGCGATGGAATGTGAGAGAGGGGAGAAGTACCCATCCACTCCTCTAGGATAGAAATGATGGCAGTGGGGAACATTGTGACTATAGGATTGTATGTAAGTACCAGAGTAATAAGTTAAGTGTTTCACTTTGATAGGCCAAATGTTCCAAATAATGAAGGCAATATCATCTTCTAAGAGACTAGGAAATGGTATTAAGAAAGCTTCCTGGAGGGAGTAGAAATGAGAGGGGGATCTGACAAGGAATGCATAAAAAAGTCTACTAACGACATTTGTCCAAATGGGGATGGGAAACTACAAATTTGCAAAGCCACTAATTAAAAATTTTATAAAATTTTATCCCTCAGTGTTCAACTGTTCCCATAGACATGAAGAATGAAAGATACATAACTATTATAGCGACACCTGGGTGGCTCAGTTGGTTAGGTGACTGCCTTCAGCTCAGGTCATGATCTCAGGGTCTTGGGATCGAGTCCCGCATCGGGTTCCCTGCTCAGTGCAGAGCCTGCTTCTCCCTCTCCCTCTGCCACTCCCTCTGCTTGTGCTCTTCTATCTCTCTGTCAAATAAATAAATAAAATCTTAAAAAAAAAAGAAAGATACATAACTATTATAGATTGGGGTTTAACAAGAATTTCTGGCTCAAAGCAGAATTGAAGAAAATAAAACTCTAAGCAAGAGAGAAGGAAGCCCCAAGGGATCTCAAGGAAAAAGACAACAGAGAGAAAAGTCAAGAGCAAAGCACTCCTCTAAGAGTGGAAGACATAGCCATGAACTAGGTATCTCCATGTATTCACAGAGCAGAACCAGTAGGATGAAAATGGTGGAGGGGTCAATTTTGTCATCTGGGAATGAGAATTAGTATTGCAGTTAGAGAGGTGAAGTAGTTCAAGGCAGTGTCTATGGAAGAAGGTAGCCAAAGTGGACTGGAGGTCAGAGTATTTTATGGGATTTTTTGCTTAGTATCTGTTTACTGTGATGGAACCTGATTTGCATAATGACAAAGATCATGTCTGCTTGTGCTGCTGTGCTATCCTCGAAGCCTATCAGAGTGCTTTGAAATAGCAAAGTCTTCCTAAATAAGCCTTTTGTGAAAGTGAATGATGCAAATAAGTCAAGGACTTTAGTGTATGAATAGCTGCCCAGAAGACTTTAAATTTGGTAGTTGCCTAAAAGTTAGATTAAAAGCCCCTTTGTCACAAGCACTTAACTGATTGGTAGTTGACATAAATAGGAAGAGGCAATAGAATAGCTGATAGAAACAGATGGCAGGAACTCCCATATAAAATAGTGGGAAAAAATAGAAGATACAAGAAGGAGAGACTTACTTACTCAATAAATATTTATTGACTTTCCACTATCTGCAAGGTCCTTGTATTAAGAATAATTTGTAAATATAACAGACATAGTTCCTGCCCTTCTGGAGCATTCGTAGTGGGGATGCAAACCTTACATTATTACATTAAATTATTAAATTAAAACTTAAGTAATTAAGAAAGAGACAGATGTGTTAAAAGATACTTATGTAGGCTTGCAGAGAAATAATCCATACAAAGATATATTTATACTGAGTAATGAAGATCAAGTAGCAGTTAGATTTATGAGAGGGATGGAGATGGCCTGGGAGGAGGTACCATTCCAGGCAGATAAGTATAATGCAGCAGTTAAGAATGTTACAAATAATTACTCCCCTCAAATTGTCTTTTGGAGATACTCAAGGAAAAAATTCTTAATGGATTGAAATATATTTTCACTGAGGTGCTCAGACCAAAATACAGAAAATATCGTTACTCCATTCTTCCCCTCCTATCTCACCTTCAATCCATCATCGGTTCCTAATGGAAACATCTTCCAAATACATATCCAATTTGAGAATCTGATCAATTCATACCATGTCTTCCACCGCCACCTAGTCCAAATCACTTTCATCTCTCCCCTTACTATAACAGTAGGTTTTAAAATACTGCTCGTCTGCTTCCAGCTTTGCAATCAGGTGATCTTGTACAAAGGCAAGTCAGACCATACCGCTGCCACTTCTGAGCATCCCAATCAATAACTTCCCAACTGCTCTGAGAGTAAATTCTAAATTCCAGGTGATGATCTACAAAGATGAGATATCTGGCTTCTACCTCAGTCGGTCTTCATCTCATCATTCCTTCCCCAACTTTACCAGGTTTAGTCCCTCGGATTGTTTCCATTCTTTAACATGCAAAACTCATTCGGGCCTCAGGGCCTTGAGTACTCTGCCTCTACCCTCTTTCCTCAGTTCTTTGCGAGCCTCCTTTTTCGTGTCAGTCAGGTTTCTGGACTGTTTTATGCCTTCTGTCTTTACTTCCCAACCAAAGTTTCAATCCTCCTTCCGGGTTTTATTCTCTATGATACTTGTTAATATTTGAATTTACATTACTTATTTACCTGTGGATATGCATACACACATTTGTAGATACAGGAGCATGCAAATAAATAATAGATGCACAGATAGAAAGAAAAACAGTCTTTCTCCCACATTAGAATATACACTCTATTAAGAGACACAAGTATTTGGCTGCTTTATTCACACTTGTATCTCCAGGTCAAGAACTGTATCTAGTCCAGTATGTGCTTAATAAATGGTTGATGAATGCATAAGTTTAAACCAAAGGGTATTTCAAAATGGCTTTTTAAAAATGACTACTTTAATGTAGACCTTCTTAAAGTCATTATTTTCTTAATTTTATAATTAAATATATTATTAATATTTCCAATATCAATATATTTAAAATATATCTTTGAAAACTATGTGTTTTTTGGTTGTGATATTCTCCATTCTCTTAAGCACATACATTTGCCCACCACCATACCTTTCTCTATGCTGTTCCCCCTACTTTCCATACCAAGACATTAGGCCTCAATTATCTCATAAGGAAAATCCTTCTTCCTTGTGATGCATGAGAATTTTCTCATCCTCCAAATGAAAGTAACTCACTATTCCTTTAGCATTAAAATATTTTGCCTATGCTTTCACTAATAATTGGTGTTCTTTACTATAGATAGATTACTTACTGTGGCTTATATTGTGTTCCTATAAGACTGTAAGCCTCTTGAAGGCATGATGCAGATAAACATTTAAAAACAAAACAAGCAAACGGATAAAAAACAGCAAGATTTTAAGTATCTTACCTTTTATCTTTCTGTTGAGCCTTAGTTTCTTGTTCAAACCTAGATGTTGGTTCTTTAGTGCCTTTGTCTGCCCTCTGTTGAATCAACCCTTCCTAATACAGCCAAAATTATACATGGTTTTATATGTATAAATATGTACCAAAAAAATCCATTGACCTGAGATTTCATTCAATTTTGAAGTGTCTATTTTGCTAATCGAAGTGAAAAAATTAAATATGTTATTAAATTAATTTCAGTGTAATATGATTAGTGTCTCTAATAACACAATGATAAGTTGCTGTATGAACAGTAAACAAAGTATTGGACAGTATATGGAGTTAGTAGATGTTTTACCTTTTCCATAAATTTCTTTTTTATTTTTTTAAACATTTTTTTAAAAGATTTTATTTATTTGACAGAGAGAGACACAGCGAGGGAGGGAACACAAGCAGGGGGAGTTGGAGAGGGAGAAGCAGGCTTCCCGAGGAGAAGGGAGCCCGATGTGGGGCTCAATCCCAGGACCCTGGGACCATGACCTGAGCCGAAGGCAGACTCTTAACGACTGAGCCCCCTAGGCGCCCCTCCATAAATTTCAAATATAGTCCTGGAACCAAGTACTGTGCCTCTTTATCTTTTCCTGGACTTCCTGGGTTTTTTTGGCATTGATGTAATGAATAATTAGGAGCGGATTTCTATGCGTTTCTATGAATTTCCAAACTATAAATTCTATAACAAATGTGATTCAGCACTCTGATTGCAAAGAAGCACACTGACATTATATTGAAATAAATGAGTCTTCTTATACTCAAAGGAGAGGTTTGTTTTGTTTCCATGTATTCCTTATGGGCCTGAATATATAATTTTCTTCTATTGTGAAATTTCAAGGGAATACAGAGTAACTCTGAACAAACCTGTTAGAAAGCTCTCCAAAGATACCTTATAGCAATGTTACCCTGTGTTTACATAGCCCAGGGCATAAAACTTTGCTAATCTTAATCTTTATATTTATTGCAATATAATTAATTTACCCCAAATAGCACAATTAAGGCTTAATCAGACTCTCGTCTCTTTAATATTATCGCCTTGAGTCAGATTTCTTAGAACATTCTCAATCTTTTCCTGCAAGCTGTAGAATTTAGTTGTAACAAGACTAGAAGGAAAAAGACAAAACAAAACCACAACTGTATTCCTCAGGGAAGAAAAAAAAAGGTAAAGATTGGTTTAGCTATACTATTTTTTCCATGTTGATTATTAATTATAATCAGGTTTAGATTTAGAAAGATGATTTGGCTTTTCTGTTAGTTTGGTTTGAATATTTTCAAAATCACCTTCTGAGTTTTAGTAATATGTTTGAGATTACATCTATATGGTAACTATATGCCTATTTCTTTAAATAGACATATATAACACATACTGGATTTTATATATTATAGTTTATATGGTTCATTATGTCTTACAGTTTTGTAAATTATTTCTCACAACCCCTATATTCTCATGAAAACCAGCTACTATTTTACACAGTAGCTTTTCCTAACTCATTCATTCCTAGTATTTCTCATTTGAGTCACACTCTCTGACTCAAGTAGTCCATGCTTGTCTATAAAATTGTTGTTTTTGTTAGAGTAACATTTGTAATCCCCATGGAGAATTAAAACCTCCCATCACGCCATTTGATTTGATATGAAATCAAATATCTTTTGTTCTCTTAGGCCACTGAAGAGACATGTAATCATTCCCAGTGAATGTAAATGCTTATAATCAAAACCCCTGTCAAGAGGAATTATTGTGTAGGGACTCCCCAGCAGTCCATGGCACTCATCCAGAGAACTAATACTGCTCTTTGCTGTGCATGCAGCCTCTATGCTGGGTGCTGAGATTGTCTACTGGAAGACTCATTCCACACCAAAAGTTTCTGCCTAGGTAGGACTGAATGTACTCATTTAAGCAATGGTTCTTCTCAATTCAGAAGTGAATGTTAGTCATCTTTTCCATCTCCTTAATGAAAATATAACTGTCCAAGTCATCCTGAGTTACTCTCATCAATAGCAGCCCTTCCTAGGATTCCAGTAAGAGTTTTTGTCTTTACCTCCCAGACAGCCGACCCTCACCCAACTCTGAGTTCCAGAGTAAGTTTGTGTTTAACTCTAAAGTTGTCACTACAAAGAAATGTATACAGGTTCTGATCTACATTTAAATGTCTTCTCTTTTTTTTTCTTTTTCTTTAAATCTTTTTTTTCAATATGTAGGAATTACTTTATTTTTTATTTTTTATTATGTTCAGTTAGCCAACATATAGTACATCATTAGTTTTTGATGTAGTGTTCAGCTATTCATTAGTTGCATATAACACCCAGTGCTGATAATATAAATATGTTTTCTGAGGGTAGTTTTCTTATTTACTGTCTTGTAATGTGGATTTTTAAAAAAATATATTTTATTTATTTATTTGAGAGAGAACATGAGGAGGGGGAGAGTGGAGAGGGAGGCGGGCAAGCAGACTCCCCTCTGAGTTGGGAGCCCCACACTGGCTTGATCCCAGGACCCTGGGATCATGACCTGAGCTGAAGGTAGACACTTAACTGAATGAGCCACACAGGTGCCCCTAATGTGGATTATTTTATTCACACCTCATCCTAAGCCTATAAAATAAAGATTATCATTTTCATTGTATTGGTGAGGAAAGTCTCAACACTGTAAGGTTAATGTTACAGAGACAGTGAGTTGTAGAACCTAGATAATCTTATCTAACCCTGGAATCCTAATGTACCCCTGTCTGTTTTCTGTCAGAACCTGAATCAACCATATTCAAATGCATAAGATAATTTGAAATTGGTTTTACTGTATTGTTTTCTGACCAGGGTGAAGAGGAGTAAATACTCACCCATGAACTAGCTTTGCCCCCTTGATCATGTCAATAATATCAAACTATTCAAAGTGTAAAAAAAACTACCAAATGTTGGCATATACCCAAGAAAAAGCAAAAGATAAGTGATTACCTTTATTTTTTTAAGATTTTATTTATTTGAGATAGAGCGAGAGAGAGAGCATGGGGGTGGGGGGGAAGGGGCAGAGGGAGAGGGAGAAGCAGGCTCTCCATGGGGCAGGGAGCCTGATGCAGGGCTAAATCCCAGGATGCTAGGATCATGACCTGAGCTGAAGGCAGACACTTAACCAACTGAGCCACCCAGGCGCCCCGATACATGATTAACTTTTAGGAAAGACTTTAAAAAGTGAAATGTGATTAAAAAAAAATAATAAGTCACTTAATACTCATTCATCTATGTGGTTAAGTTGTGTGTGTTTTTTTTAAAACTTCCCTTAAAGTGAATTATATTATATTGATATTATAGTTAGAAAATTGATGTGCTAGACAAAATGAGAAACAAATAATTTGATAGACTTTTTCAGAGGAATTGTTAGGAAACCATTTTTTTTTCATTTCAGTAATATAAATAATACATAAGTGATATAAAATATGAGAAAAGAACAAGATTAGATATTCTTAATTTCACCTTTGTTTATTCTAAATAATAGGATGCCTGCTGGTAGGTTTTTTATTGTTTTTTTCTTCCTTTGTTTGGCTTGGTTTTTAAGTAATTCCATCATCTTCAATAAGTTATTTTAGGTCCTTTAATATTTGGCAGGCCTTTCCTTTAGAATTTATCTGTATAATTTCTAATACATGTATATATTTTACATCTGCTTAAGTTCAAAGAGTGTATTTAATGAGCACTTTGAAAGGCTGAGGGTCATGTTACTAATCTCAATTAACAAAATGAGAATCAATGGTGATTCTTTTTTTTTTTTTTAAAGATTTTATTTATTTATTCATGAGAGACAGAGAGAGAGAGGCAGAGGGAGAAGCAGGCTCCCAAGGAGCAGGGAGCCCGATGCGGGATTCGATCCCAGGACCCTGGGATCATGACCTGAGCCGAAGGCAGACGCTCAACCATCTGAGCCACCCAGGTGCCCAGCAATGGTGATTCTTAAAGAAATATGTTTCTTGGATAAGTCTCAAAGATGGCATAAATTAAATAATGTACAATGCATTGTCTGGTAATGTTGTAGCATAACAAAGTGACCAAACTGTCAGGAAGAGAAAATACTCATGAGAATGAAACAATATTATAGTAAGTTAAATCTTTTGAAAAATTGTGTGTCTGCACATATTATAAGCTGGATTTTCCTTTATACTATTTTTCTTTAGCACTTAAGATGGTTGTAGAAGAAAATAAAAGTATCTTTAACTTAGGTAACTTTGAGAGAAACTAAAATTATAAATAATATAACATTCAAAGCAAAATATACTCAGATAATACAGGGAATATATGTAACTCTAACATTTGTTTTCTGAGTTACTCTAAAATGTTTCACTAGCATTTAAATATTCTTTTTTTTTAAGATTTTATTTATTTATTTGAGAGAGAGAGAGAATGAGAGAGAGCACATGAGGGGGGGAGGGTCAGAGGGAGAAGCAGACTCCCCGCCGAGCAGGGAGCCCAATGCGGGACTCGATCCTGGGACTCCAGGATCATGACCTGAGCCAAAGGCAGTCGCTTAACCGACTGAGCCACCCAGGCGCCCCCAATTACATTGCTTTGAAAAGAGTATTTCATTTTTTTTTTTTTAAAGCAGGGTCTTTTTTTTTTTTTAAAGATTTTTTATTTATTTATTTGAGAGAGAGAGAAAGAGAGAGCACATGAGAGGGGGGAGGGGCAGAGGGAGAAGCAGACCCCCCGCCGAGCAGTGCGCCCAATGCGGGACTGGATCCAGGGACTCCAGGATCATGACCTGAGCCGAAGGCAGTCGCACAACCGATTGAGCCACCCAGGCGCCCAGCATTTAAATATTTTTTTTTTTAAGATTTTATTTATTTATTTGACAGAGAGAGAGAGATAGTGAGAGCAGAAACACAAGCAGGGGGAGGGGGAGAGGGAGAAGCAGGCTCCCCGCTGAGCAGGGAGTCCGATGTGGGGCTCCATCCCAGGACCCTGGGATCATGACCTGAGCCGAAGGCAGACACCCAACCGACTGAGCCACCCAGGCGCCCAGCATTTAAATATTCTAATAGTGCCTACACTAACATCCAAAATTAAGTTATTTCAGATATGAGGAAAATCACTGAACAAATATATAATAATGCTATACATTATATATACACGTATTATATGCATATATGTAAATACATATGTGTGTATTATGTGCATACCTTTTGTTTTGTTTTAGAAGTTTGTCATTAGGAAAGATACACTGAAATAGTATTTCTCGTATTGCTTGTGACTATGTGCACCTATGTTTGTGTGCTCAGGTAACCTGCAGTCTTCATTCAGTGGCGCTAATTCAAAAACACATTATTATTAACTGGATACTCCTGAAGATTCTCCAAACAGATAAGTTTAATGGTGACACTCCAGTGACAACACAGACTATATGAAAAACCCGTATCTGGGGCACCTGGGTGGCTCAGTTGGTTAAGCGACTGCCTTCAGCTCAGGTCATGATCCTGGAGTCCCAGGATCGAGTCCCGCATTGGGCTCCCTGCTCGGCGGGGAGTCTGCTTCTCCCTCTGACCCTCCCCCCCTCATGCTCTATCTCATTCTCTCTCAAATAAATAAATAAAATCTTTAAAAAAAAAAAAAAGAAAAACCCGTATCTGGATTTGTGTCGTAAACATTTCATAAGAAGGTAGTTTCTACTTTTCTATATATTCTGTATGACAAAGAACTATGGAGTTAGTATAAGCAACTTCCAAATCCTACTTCTCTCCGTTTTTAGGTAAGTTATTGTGAGAAAGGAATTTACATTTTCTAAGCTTCGACTTAGTCATGTGTAATTAGTGGGAATAATAATTTCTACAGTAAACCGGATTTTTACTTGAATCATTCTTGCCCTTGAATATATGGGGAGACTTAAAACTTCCAAAGTCATATCCTTGCTCCTCTTCAAATTTACAGATTTATGATTTTATTTGCTTACAGTCATCTTTGTCTCCTTTCATACTGATACATGGTTCATAGCTTTCCTTTTCTGGTTAACGCTTGAAGATCTTGGGTTATTGGAAGAAGTCACTTTATTCGATGCGCTTTGAAAGGCTGAGGGTCATGTTAACTAACCTCAATTAACAAAATGAGAAGCAATGGTGATTCTTAAAGATATATGTTTCTTAGATAAGTCTCAAAGATGGCGGGGGATCTGCTTCTCCCTCTGACCCTCCCCCCTCTCATGTGCTCTTTTTTTTTTTTTTTTGATGGTAGGTAGCTGACAGAATGTGTGGAAATCTGTGGACTCTGGAAATGGCAGGAGCCAGGATGGGGGATGGGTAGCAAGGTGACCCTGTGGGACTCGGTCCCATTGCTGCTGCTGACTTGCCACCACATGGGGGGCCCTGTCCTCGCCACCCTGGAGTCACAGAACTGCCAGTCCCACAGCTGTTTCTCAGTGGCCTCAGCTCTGTGCCTCACTCCCTCAAGAATGAAGCCCGGGGGTTGCAGTCCATGCCTCAAGAGGCAAAACTAGTGATTTGACTTTGCTTTCCTCTCTAGCTGTCCAGTTCCATCATAGCCAGACACCTCGCCCCATAATCCTTGCATCCGTCATGCCCCAAACGCCATTCTCGGGCTTGGAGAGAGGGCGCTGGTTATGTCATCTGGTGGTCTTTGCCACCTGCTCCACAAACTTCCAAATGTCTTTGGCCCTTACCCATGATTCTCCTCTACTAGGAGGAGTAGCAAAGACTCATCCATGCCTTCCTCACTCAGCATGCATGCCTGTGTACGTGCACACATGCACGTCTCTACTTTGCATGAAACGATTCAATCGCATTAAAAAACAATTCCCTCCATCTTGTTTTATTACATTGAATGGTCACTCGGATAATTAAATGGGCTAATGTTTTTAAAAATCCATAAGAGTACACAGCAGCACAATCGATGTGTTTTAGTTTCCCTTCCCTTCAGACACTGCAGTCTTCATTCAGTGATGCCTATTCTAAAACACATTATTAAACTGTATAATTAACACCTTCTCCCATTTTCTGACTCAAATCCCCTGTAATCATAACATCCCTTTTTCTGAGTTACAGAATGCTTTTTCACTCTATATTTGAAATGGGTGATGAAATATATATAAACTGTTAGAACTAAAAGCTTACTCATAATTACAGCCTTAGTTTTCTACAATACATATTTTTACCAGGCATTATAGGGTATAAATACTGTATCAAATTTATGTAAAATTAACCTTTCTTTTTTGTGCTTGGTGATATCAAACAATTCAATTTTAGTGGAACAAAATATATATATATTGACACAGAATATTATTTTCTTGACTTTGTCATATTAAGACCTAGAAGAGCTGCTTTTGCCTAGGGATAATCTATGACAGCAGTAGTGATATTAAAGAAAACAGAGATAACAGTTTCTAGAAAAAAGTCCTAGATATTTACAGATTATCGAGGTTAAATAGGCTGACTGTGTGTTGAAGACATCAATTATTAATATTTTACATTGGTAGAAACTTTTTATTTTCTCTTATTCAAATATCTAATTATAGCATCTTTATTTCTATAACTTACATTGATCTTACCTATTTTTTATTAATAGTTTGTATCATTAAATAGTGCTATTCTTGTTTAGAGACGAAAGAAACAAAGAGAGAAGATAAACATGGGAGAAATATTCAATAAAATTTCAGGATCCTGTGCATGTGTGTGAGTCAGAGATGAGAACATGTGAAAGCTGATACCGTATCACTGCTAGATGTTCTAGGGGGCAGAGATCCAAGAAACACTATCATGCTGCTGGTGGTCATTGCAGCTTCCTTTCTGAGGAAATCTCTAGTTTTTCTAGTTTCCTCAGATTAAAGCTCAATGGACACTTTTCTAAAGAAAATCTCCTTAATATGAAACAAATTTATCTTAATATTGACTCACAAATATTTTTTAGCAACTCCTATGTTCAGTTAAGTACAAGTTTGTCACTAACCCCTTTCTTTATAAAGGCGATGGTAGATTGTAGTACATTTAATGTTTCTTATCCCTTAACCCGTGATGGCAGTTTTCACCAAATGACTTGCAACATCTCTCAAGTGTCAATGATTATACTTCTACACCCTAATAAACTCAGAAAGACTATTACTTGCCTTCATCACTTTAAGGGAAGCAAAAGTGATATATGTGTCACTTTTTTAGTAGATTAAAAACTGATTCATGGTTTGCCAACATTCTCTTTACCCTCTGTCATGAGAACTAGAAAATTTCCAGGTGGGGGCAGCATCACAAGTTTGGGCCCCGAATGATGATGACATGGAACAGAGCTTTATCTAACACACTGTGCGCATGTAGCAAGGGCTTTTCTGAAGTTTTTTGCACTGCAGGAAAACATACCCTTTCCTGACTATTTAATAAAGAAATAAAGTTATATATAATATGCAAATTATGCAAATACACAACATATGATATTAATTTCTTGAAATCTCATAGCCCATGTTAGTATATTAAACACTAACAATTCATTAAGCATTGTTTATCTAGTATATTTTAAAAAAAAATAATGATGGGACTCATTTTCTTTATGTTCCTATGTAGAAAAAGAATTTGGGATAATATTAGCTTAGAAGAATGATGAAAGATTTAAATAATGAAAATATTATTTCAAAAATAGTAACCCTCCTCCCCCTAAATCAAAGCTAAAATAACCAAGAAATCAGGATTCTGAAAATTATAAGGCAGATGACCCTTTCTTGGTAGCTATTATATTTATGAAAAACCTAATTATATCTGAGATCATTTTTATGGATTATTCTTGGAAAACATTAAATTTCTGATAAATACTAAGTCATTTTAATGTCTTCACATTAGTGTAATTTTGCAATACTACAAGCTATTTTCTTTCCTTAAAATGTCAAGGAAAAATTAAATTGTATGTACTATTGGATATTTCTTGAAATTTTTTAGGCAGAAATGATTTTAATATTATGCTGAAGTGAAAATGTTAAGGTTAATCTTAGTCAAATACTAAGATAAACCTGGAGGTCATTTTGTTCTTTACTGTGATTCCATTTAAGTAGAGAAAGAGAGAAAACAAAATTAAAAAACAAAACAAAACATCCCTACTTTCTGGAAAAGCAAATGGCGATGGACCTACAGGTAGGTGTCTTGAATCTAGAGTCAATAAACTCTGGTGCTTGAGAGAGCCAGCTCTGGAGCCAGGTTGACTGGCATTAAATTTGAGCTCTGCCACTTTAGTATCTGTGCAACCTTCAGCAAGTTCCTTAACCATCCTGGGTGTGTGCTTCCTTGTTTATAAAATGAGGATGGTGATAGTAGCTGCCTGGTGAAAGAGTTGTATTAATTGAGCTGATCCAAGAAAAATGCTTAGAACGATAGCTTGTACACTGGAATCACTCAATAAAATTATTTATTATAATCATAAGAAGGATTACCAATTCATCATTCTCTCTATAATGATTCTCTAATAAAACTTCAGATTAAACTTTGTACAGAAATTTTGTTTTTGTTTTTTACCCTCATAGTGATGTTTTCTAAATATTCTATTCAATACGTATTTTAGGTGCTATGAACACCGATAAAAGTAATATAACTATTTTGACATTAAATTATTTTTTACTTTTAAAAAATTGTATGATTTTAAAGCAATCATTCTATAATACTGTCAAATACCTCCTACCAGTTATTTGAAGTAATAAGCAAAGTCTAATGTAAATTAGTAGAACACTCAAGTATCACTTGAAATCCAGGGGTAATAGTTAAATATAAGTTTCAAATGATATTCAGATGACACATGAGCATATTAACTTACTTTTATCAACATTTCATTAGTTTCTTAATTAGGTAAAAAAAATCACTGTAGACTAATAACTCAGTAATACTTGACTTCGTGATTTTTTTTTTAAGATTTTATTTATTTATTCATAAGAGACAGAGAGAGAGAGAGAGAGAGGCAGACTCTCTGCTGAGCAGGGAGCCCGATACGGGACTCGATCCCAGGACCCTGGGATCATGACCTGAGCCAAAGGCAGACGGTTAACCATCTGAGCCACCCAGGCACCCACTTGGCTTCATGATTAAGCAGAGAAGTGGTATTGGTAGCAGAAAAGAAAATGCTTAGGTTCTAATCCTCCATTCAACTTTGGCAAGCCTGTTGACCTAGATAAATACTCAAACTATCAATGCTTCAGTTTCATCATCTTATCATGTCAAGAATATAAAATCTACTTGATTTAGTATATAGTATTTCTTTTAAGATTTTATTTATTTATTTGTCAGAGAGAGAGAGAGAGAGAGCACAAGCAGGGGGAGCTGCAGGCAGAGGGAGAAGCAGGCTCCCCGCCAAGCAGGGACCCCGATGTGGGACTCGATCCCAGGACCCCGGGATCATGACCTGAGCTGAAGGCAGACACTTAAGCAACTGAACCACCCAGGCGCCCCTTGGTATAGTATTTTTTTTTTTTTTTTGGTAAGGAATCCAAGCACTTTTAAAAAATTATTATGTTATGTTAATCACCATACATTACATCATTAGTTTTTGATGTAGCATTCTATGATTCATTGTTTTCATATAACACCCAGTGCTCCATGCAGAATGTGCCCTCTTTAATACCCATCACCAGGCTAACCCATCCGCCCACCCCCCGTCCCCTCTAGAACCCTCAGTTTGTTTTTCAGAGTCCATCGTCTCTCATGGTTCATCTCCCCCTCCGATTTCCCCCCCTTCATTCTTCCTCTCCTGCTATCTTCTTCTTCTTCTTTTTTTAAACATATAATGTATTATTTGCTTCGGAGGTACAGATCTGTGATTCAACATTTTTAAGAACAAAATGAAACAATGAAAATGAAAGTCTTTGCAGAATGAATCATGGTTTGTTAACTATTGTAAATCCTCTTCATAGATATCTGTGGAGTAAAAGTTAGTATCTGTATAGTGTTTTCTAGTGTAAATATATAGCACTTGAAGTCATTATTATTAGTGTTTTAGTACTAATGAAAACTTACAAATGCCTATACCTTAATTAGTAACCTAACTTTATATTCAAGAGTTATGAATTTATGTGTACCTTGTTTATGATGCAATGACAAAATTTGTACCACAAACTTAAATACCGAATTGCTACTTACATGTTTATAGATTTTAATATGTGGCAAATTATATATATGTATATAGTAAAATGCACACTTTGGGGGTTTGTTTGTTTTTCTTTTCTGTTGTATTTAATAAATTTTGTTAGTTAACATACGGTGCAATATTGGTTTCTGGAGGATCACCTGGGTGGCTCAGTTGGTTAAGTGTCTGCCTTCAGCTCAGATCATGATCCTGGGGTCCTGGGATAGAGCCCTGCATCAGGCTCCCTGCTCAATGGAGAGTCTGCTTCTCCCTTTCCCTCTGCCTCTGCCCCTGCTTATGCTCTTTCTCTCTTTCAAATAAATAAATAAAATCTTTTAAGAAAATATTGGTTTCTGGAGTAGAATTCAGTGATTCATCACTTATATAAAACACCCAGTGCTCATCACAAGTACCCTCTTTAATAACCATCACCCATCTAGCCCATCCCCCACCCACCTCCCTCCATCAACCCTAAGTTTGTTCTCTATCATTAAGAGTCATTTATGGCTTGTTTCCCTCTCTCCTTGTTTTCTTTTGCTCCTTTCCATTTGTTCATCTCTTTTCTTTCTTAAATTTCACATGAGTGAGATCATATGGTATTTGTTTTTCTCTGACTGACTTATTTCACTTAGCATAATACACTCTAGCTCTTGCAAATGGCAAGATTTCATTCTTTTTGAAGGCTGAATAATATTCTATTGTATATATATACACCACATCTTCTTTATCCATTCTCCAGTCAATGAACATTTGGGCTCTCTCCATAGTTTGTCCATTCTGCTGGATTTTTTTGTTTGTTTCTATATCATTTATTTCTGCTCTAATCTTTATTATTTCCAGTATTTTGCTGGCTTTAGGTTTTATTTGTTGTTCCTTTTCTAGCTCCTTTAGGTGCAAGTTTAGGTCATGTATTTGAGACTTTTCTTGCTTCTTCACGTAGCCTGTATTGCTATATACTTTCCTCTTATGACCACCTTTGCCGCATCCCAAAGGTTTTGGACTGTTGTGTTTTCATGTCCATTTGCTTCCATGTATTTTCTTATCTCTTATTTAATTTCCTGGTTAACCCATTCATTCTTTAGTAGGATGTTCTTTAACCCCCATGTATTTGTGTTCTTTCCAATTTTTTTCTTGTGGTTGACTTCAAGTTTCATAGTGTTGTGGTCTGAAAATATACATGGTATGATCTCAATCTTTTTGTACTTATTGAGGGCTGATTTGTGACCTGGTATGTGATCTATTCTGGAGAATGTTCCATGTGCACTTGAAAAGAATGTAAAATGACACAATTTTGAACAAAGAGGGCACTTGAAATACAGTCTGATTTAAAATACATTTATTTTTATTTTGTTTAATTACAGAAAATAACTTAAAGATTATTCCAATAATAATAACACTGTAAACTAGAAATTACATGTCCTTTGTCTCGGTGCACACTCACACACACACTTACACATTCACTGTTCTTAACATCACATAAAATACTTAAAGATGTTTGTAAAGAATAACATTATAAATCCGGGAAGTAATTAAACAGTGGACCATATTATAAACTAATATACCTCAAATATCAAATGAAAATCTAAAGATGTTGACGTTTCTGAAAGCATGTCTGAATCTGTCTTTTGTAATTGCACTTGAATCCTAAAGTAAAAGTTTCCAATATATTCAATGGTGGCAAATATGTTTTCTTTAAAGTAGAACTTTCATGCCTTATTTCATGTGAATAAGATGAGTGGTCAACCTTGATAATATCATTTACAGTCACAAATGCAATACTCTATCAAAGAATGAGATTGATTTTCCAGTGTGGCTGGTAAGCTGGTCCGGAAGACATCATCTAAGTACTCTGAAGCCTGAAAAGACACACACTATTCATGCTTGTTTTAAGAGCACATTACCTCCTCACAGCAGGAAAAGACAGCATGAATAGAAAGAAGCAAAGTCCTTAGTTAAAATAAAACTCAAAAGGAAAAAAAAATGCTTTCACTGGGCTTTAAAGATATTTAAGAATCAATTATTATAATTAAAAAGATTACATTAATCTCATAGCTAGAGGTAGTAAAGTACATTAGTTTCTCAAGCATGGAATTTGAAGATCTGGGCATTAAACTCAGGAAAGAAAAGCCTGGTTAAATTCCTTAGAACAGTTTTTTTTTGTTGTTTTATGTTCTGTTTCTGTGTGTGTGTGTATGTGTGTGTGTTTTATTATACTTTTAATACAAAATCAAGGAACAGCTTTCTAGATAAATTATTACTACCTAATTCTTAATAACCTAAGACAAGGAGAATAAGTTGCACAACAGAGTTTACCTAAATAATAAGATAGTTATTTAACCCTTTAAGTGGATAACCACAAAGTGTGTAAAGGACGTTTCTGGAAAAAATAAGTAATAAATAATAATAATAATAATAATAGTTGGGCTTATCAATCCTGAGAAAGAAGAACAAAGCAGGAGGCATTACACTTCCTGATTTCAGACTTTATTACAAAGCTATACTAATCAAAACCATATGGTACTATGGTAAAAACAGACACATAGATCAATGAAACAGAATTGAGAGCCCAGAAATAAATCCAACCATACACAGTCAATTTGACAAGAAAGCCAAGAATACTCATCAGTGAAAGGACAGTCTCCTTAATAAATGGTGTTAGGAAAACTGGATATACACAAGCCAAAGAGTAGAATCTGACCTCTGTCTACAAAAATTAACTCAAACAGATTAAAGACTAAATATAAAACCAAAAAGTGTAAAGCTACTGGAAGAAAACAGAGGAGGAACTCTGTGACATTGATCTTGGCACAATTTTTTGACCATGAAACCCAAAGCACAAGCAACAAAAACAAAAATAAACAAGTGAGGCTACAACAAACAAACACAAACACACACGCACAAAAACCTTTTGCAATAAAACAAAGAAAGTAATCAAAATGAAAAGGCAATCTATGGAATGCAGGAAATATTTGCAAACCACCTATTTAATATAGGGGTAATATCCAAAATTTATAAAGAATTCATACAACTCAACAGCAGCTAACAAACAAGCAATCTGCTTTTTTAAAAATGGGCAAAGGACCGGAACAGACATTTCTCCAAAGAAACTTTACAAATGGCCAGGGCGCCTGGGTGGCTCAGTCGTTAAGCATCTGCCTTCGGCTCAGGTCATGGTCCCAGGGTCCTGGGATCGAGCCCCGCATCGGGCTCCCCGCTGAGCGGGAAGCCTACTTCTCCCTCTCCCACTCCCTCCTGCTTGTGTGCCCTCTCTCACTGTCAATCTCTCTGTCAAATAAATAAATAAAATCTTAAAAAAAAAAAAAAGAAACTTTACAAATGGCCTACAGGTACATGAAAAGACACTCAACATCACAAATCATCAGGGAAATACAAATCAAAGCCACAATGAAATATGACCTTATACCTGTTAGAATGTTATTATTAAAAAGACAGGAGACGACAAATGCTGGCGAGGATATGATGAAATGGGAACCCTTGTGCACTGTTGGTGGGAATGTAAAGTGGTGCAGTCACAATGGGAACCACTATGGAGGTTTCTCAAAAAAATGAAAACTAGAACTACCATGTGATCTAGCAAACCTATATCTGAGTATGTATCTGAAGGAAATGAAATCATTGTTTTGAAGGTATATCTGTCACCCCCATATTCATTGCATCATTATTCACATTGGCCAAGACCTGGGAATAACCTAAGCCTCAGTTGATGGATGAATGGATAAAGAAAATGTGTTATACCTGACAATTCAATGGAATGTTATTCAGCCATAGCAAAGAAGGAAAACATTCCTTTTGGACAGCATGGCTGGAACTCAAGGGCATTTTGCTAAGTGAAATAAGTCATACAGAGAAAAACAAATAATTTATGTTCTTACTTATATGTATAACCAAAAAAAAAAATCATAGAAATAGAGAGGAAAATGATGGTTGCCAGAGTCTGGGATATGGAGGAAATGGAAAGATGTTGGTCAAAATGTACAAACTTCCAGCTTTAAGGTGAATAAGTTCTGAGGACCTAATATGCATCATGGTGACTACGATTAACAATATTGTATTATATACCTTACCTTTGTTAAGAGAGTGGAAATCAAATGTTATCACCACAAAAATGGTACTTAAGTGAGGGGATGGAGGCATTAACTAACTTTATTGTGGTAATCATTTCTTAATATATACATTTATAAATCATCACACTGTATACTTTAAAGTTACATATCTGGAAATAGTATCTCAAAGCTGGAAAAGAAGAAATCAGCTTTATTGCAATACCATAATAATTTAAGAAAGAAGTATTAAATTACATGAAATAATGAAAAATGTTTAAAAATATAGGATAGCAAACACAATTAAGTTGGCAAATCAGTACTCAAATCATTCTGATTTCCTTAGAGCACTAGATAAAGAATTATGAGAGCACTAGCCATTCTGTTGAAGAATTCATGGTGCATTGAAGTGACAAAGATCTCAAAAGATTGTTATGTTTTATGACTTGTATCTATGTCTTATGACAGTTATATTTCAACTTCAGAAGAGGAGAAATTATTAGAAGATTAATAAAGTGACTACTTGCAATTGCTTAGTGAAAAAGAAATGATATCAGCAGAAGTCAACAGAGTAAGAATGAGAAATCTTTGGGTAAACTGTTAAATTTAATTTCATTCTTTCTCCTCCCAGATATTTCTGTTAAACTAATCTCACTCCAACCTAATCTGTATTATATGGCAAACCAAATTTTGTAAATTACCCCAAAAACATTGCTAAAATGATTGTGCAGAATAAACTGGGCAATGGATGCCTTAGCCCCCAAATTGGATCATCTTTCCTGTGCTTGTTCTCTCTTTCCCTCTCCAGATCTTCTGTTGGGTTGTATACATAACTTCAAGGTGTCTTGATTTTTGGTGTCTGTTAGGGTTTAGAAAATGAAGAGCATGGGGAAGGAGGAGGGAGGGTGACACTGGAGATAAATAAATTAGACAGTTTGATAGATGATGATGATAGATGATAGATAATGCTGTAGGTAGGTAGGAAGGTAGATAGATGGATAGAGAAGATTAGATAGATGTAGATAGATTTACAGATATAGATATACCTCCTCACCACCACTTGTAGGGGCACTAGGTCAGTTGCATCCTTTGACCTAACATTACAGCTCCTGTCAGGGGGCAGCCTTCACACACCTTCTTTCTGGTAACAGCTGTCTTTTTTTTTTTTTTTTTTTCCTGCTTAGGCCTAAAATTGGGAAAAGGAATTTGCTATTACTAAGTTCTTCCATATTCCTATAAATAGTCTCTCAATTAAACTATCTTCAAATTGCCTTAAGTGCAAGTACCATTTGATCCCTACTAGGATTTTAATTGTTTCATCTCTTTTACTGATAAAAATATATATGAAAGGAAAAAGAAAAATGAGAGCACTATTGTTACAGTTTCTTAGTCATTCCTTCATAAAAAAAAAAGTATTGTACAAAATGTATTGACATTTTTTGTATTGATACATTAATATATTTAGGGGGCCAAAGTAGCCCACGTATTTGAAGTGGGCACAAATAGATCCAAGACTAGCCATAAGCAAATTGTGAAGGCAGGAAAAATTATGTCTTCCAGTCTTTTGTGAATGAAAATCTTTTAAGTCTCATTTAGCAGATAATCACCTAATTAAAACAGAAAGTAAAGTAGAATGTATATATCTTCACCTGATGTTAAAATTATTCTTTAAGATCAGTTCCATTTTGTATGTATAAAATATGTTCTAAAGCATTCATGTACAATATTTGAGACCAAAATCCCATAGATGAACAGATGAAATGATTTTTTTTTTAGTCAATAGTTGTTTATAGGGACGCCTGGGTGACTTAGCTGGTGAAGCATCTGCCTTTGGCTTAGGTGGTAATCCCAGGGTCCTGGGATTGAGCCCCACAATGGGGCTCCCTGCTCAGCGAGGAGTCTGCTTCTCCCTCTCCCTCTTCCCCTCCTTGCTCTTGCTTTTGCTCTTGCTCTCTCTCACTCTCCCTCTCAAATAAATAAATAAATAAATAAAATCTTTAAAAAAATTGAGATTTATAAAGAATAGCTTAGGAGATGGAAGTATTGTTAAACAGAAGAGGTGAGATTACCATTCTCACAGAGCTTCTATTTAGATGAAATGATATAGGCAATCAATCAATCAGTCAGTCAATCATAGGTAATGTTAACTGCTCTTCCTAATTCTTTAAGAGTTGTTTTAAGAATAGAAAAGTGACCAGAGCAGTAGGAGCAGAGTGGATAAGAGCGCATTTAATATTTTAGTGTTTATTCTTCCACTTGGTTCTTCAATAACTGTTTTTGATGCTGATACGGCATTGGCATTCACTCAATGGGCCTGAGGATCTGCTCCCAGCTGGGCTGCATGTCTATTCAAATTTGAGTGTATGTTGGTACTGAAGGGAGCGAGGCTGTCTTCACAGTGAGCTTCAGGGAAAACACGAAGGGGCTTTTGCATGGTGTCAACTGTAGGACTCCAGCAGAAAGAGGACACCTTGTGACATCAATATAAATAGCTGCAAAGTGACAGCTGGTACCAAGTAATCAAAAACAGGTGGCTAAATGTGAACTGAAATGTGATGGTGATTATTGTATTTTGAAGGTACAGTCTGTGAATCTTCCTGTGTGTAATCAGGATGGCTATTTGCATTTTAAACACTGTAGGCTCATTCCAAACCATATCTGTGACTTCACCAAGTCAGCTTCCATACTTGCTTATATAATTTCAAACATCTGTTCTTTTATACATTCATTTATACAGTCATGGAGAACCAACTATGTGTTCAAAAGTGATCTTCTACAAATGAACACTAGTATAATTGTCCTTATAAAACAAAATAAAACCCAAATATCCTCATCTAAAATAAAATAAAATATGTATCTCTCTTTATATTTGATGAATGGGCTACATAAGAATTATGTACTACTTAATAATCTTACTTAATAGTTATTATATTAATAATTATATACAATAATTATTGCTTAATAATTATTATACTTAATAATTACCATACATTTATTTGAAGTCTATCATCTGTTTTAAGTCTAACTTCAACCTTACACCTAATTAATGTCACTAAACAGTTGTATATTCCCTTAACAATGCACTATGTCCAAAACAATCTTTAAAAAATATCTTTGTCTTCTCTAACAAAGTTTTTTAGACGACTAACTGAGGCTTACTCTTGAGAATGGAGATCTTGCTATTTATGGTGTTCTATTTTTTTATCCAAATAAAAGAAAACGTTATTACACATTGAGCAATTGACACACAAATTCTGAAGAGAAATATAGCAGTTACACTGGATATGTAGATATAAATCCAACACAATCTTTTCTGTATTTTTTTAAAGCCTGAGTTTTGTTTTTTTGTTTTTCACTTTTCTCTCCAAGTTAATCAAGCATATTGAAAATATGAATACTTGCTTATTATCCTTATTCTTCATTTCCTTGTCACATCTCAATGTTGTTTGCCTTGTGGGGGATTCACTATCCCTTAGTTCAGCCAATACCTGCTAAATACAATGGATGCTTTTAAGTCATTAACAAAAGAGAATTCTATCAATAACATGATTGAACAATAAAAAATATCAACATCATCAGAAATATTAAAACCCTATTAAACTTTAGGTTTGTAATACCATAGTTTTGTTGGAATTACATTCCAAACTCAAAAGTTCCTAGTATTCTATGTGTTATTCAAAATTCCAGCCTTTATTCAATGCTTTTCTCTCTGTGTGCTCTCCTGAAGTAAGTCTGTATGTCATTGGCCCTTAGGTTTTCTTTTTAAAATTGTATTATTGACGTAAAATTTAAATGCAATGACATATACTAACCTAAGTGGTTAGTTCCTTGACAAATGTGTATATTATGTAATCAGCAGTCCAGTCAAGATAGAGAATATGCTCATTACTCCAGAAAACTCTTTCATTCTTCTTTCTAGTTAAGCCTCCTTTCTCAGCCAGTGATCTTGTTCATTCTTAAATATTGGTTATTAGTTCTCTCTCTCTCTCTCTCTCTCTCTCACACACACACTAACTCTCTTTTTCTCTCTTTTCCTCTCTCCTTCCCTCCCTCTTTTTCTCTGCTCTCTCTCTTTGGTCATTTCTGCCAGAGATTTAATCATTCCAATAATGTTTCAAAATAAATAACTTTTGGCTTTTAAATTCTATTATATGATTTCTAT
Source organism: Neomonachus schauinslandi (assembly GCF_002201575.2). Classification (NCBI taxonomy): domain Eukaryota; kingdom Metazoa; phylum Chordata; class Mammalia; order Carnivora; family Phocidae; genus Neomonachus; species Neomonachus schauinslandi. The sequence goes on from NC_058404.1 coordinate 66,208,105, forward strand.
TTTTTTGATGTTTAGTTCTATTATTATTTATTTTTTCTATATCCTTTAGGTTATTTTTTCTTTTTTTCTAGCTTCTTAAGATGGAATTATACCATTGAATTTAAACTTCTTCTTTTTCCTTATATAAACATTTAAATATCTACTTTTTTCCTATAACCAGGAACACTAAGATTCCTAAGCAACAGAACTTATAATAGCAAAAACAATCTTTATAAAACGAATAAGTTGGGAAAATGATCTTACCTTATATTAAGACTAGGTGGCAATGGCAAAGCGACAGACACATACACTAATACAGAATAAAGAATGCCCCCCTCCCCCCCCACATACAAAATTCAACTTAAACCTCACAACTAAATTTAAGATGTAAAACTACAAAAGTTTTAGGGAAAAAAATAGGTGAAAATCTTCAGGACTTAGAATTTGATAAAAATTTCTTATACTCAAACCAAAATCATGACTCATGGAAGAAAAAAGTGATAAACGTAACTTTATAAAGATTAAAAAAAAAATGTCTACGCTAAGGAAGTTCATGAGACCAGGATAAAAAAATACAAGTTACAGAGTGGCAGAATATATTTCCAAATTACATATCCAACAAAGGACTAGCATTTAGAAACACAAAGAATGCTCAAAATTCAACAATAAAAATAAACAATCTGATGAAATTTTAAGATAGCAAAAGACATGAACAGACATTTCACAAATATATATATACAAATAAACACATGAAAAGATGTTCAGCACCATTAGTCATCAGGGATATGAAAATTAAAACTGCAAGGAGATATCATAACAGACATATCAGAATGGCTAAAATAAAAAAAATAGTGACACCACCAATTCTGGTGAAGATGCAAGAAACTTGGATCACTTACACATTGTTGGTTGGAATGTAAAATGGCCCAGCCACTCTAAAAAATAGTTTGACATTTTCTTATAAAACAAAATGCCTAATAACCATATATTATGGACTGAATGTTTTTATCCTTCCCAAATTCTTTTTTTTTTTAAGATTTTATTTATTTATTTGACAGAGAGAGACAAAGCAAGAGAAGGAACACAAGCAGGGGGAGTGGGAGAGGGAGAAGCAGGCCTGCCGCCGAGCAGGGAGCCCGATGCGGGGCTCGATCCCAGGGTCCCGGGATCATGACCTGAGCCACAGGCAGACACTTAACTGACTGAGCCACCCAGGGGCCTATCCTTCCCACATTCTTATGTAGAAACCCTAACCTCCAGTATGACTACATTTGGAGATGAGTTCTCTAAAGACTTGAATAATGTTAAATGAGGTCATAAGAATGGAACTCTGACCCAATAAGATTAGTGTTTTTGGATGAAGAGACATCAGAGAGCATGCCATCTCTCTCCTTGTACACATATACATAGGAGCACACAATGAGAAGATAGCCATGTGCAACACAAGCGCAGAGCTCTCATCAGACAACAATCCTGCGGGCACCTTGATCGTGGCCTTTCAGTCTCGAGAAATGTGAGAAAATAAATTTCTGTTGTTTAAGCCACCTGGTCTGTGGTATTTGTTCCCATAGCCTTAGCCAACCAATATACCATATAACCCAGCAATTACACTGTTGGTCATTTAGTGTAAAGAAATGAAGCTTATGCTCACATAAAATCTGTACACAAATATTTCAGCTTTATTTGTAATAACCAATGCCTGGAATCAACCCAGATATCCTTCAATTGGTGAATGGTGGAACAAACCGTGGTCCGTATATACCATGGAATACTATTCAGCAATAAAAATGAAGACAGAAACTTGGATACATCTCCAGGATAACCAACAGCAGCAACAACAACAACAACAACACAAAGAACTTAAACCTTACATACTGCAATGTTTTTATTTATATAACAGGTTTAAATGATGAAATTTTAGAAATGAAGACAGTTTTTGTTTGCCAGAGGATAGGTTTGTGCAGGGGGGCAGGTGAAGGGTGTTGGGCGTGGTGATAAAACTGCATCACATGGGATCCTTGTAATATTGGATCTGTTCCTTGTCTGGACTGTGGTAGTGCATCCATAACCTGCGCAAGTGATAATATTGCATAGTACTTACACACACACACACACACACACACACACACACATAATTATATGTAAGTGCAAGTAAAACTGGTAAAAACAAGTAAAATCTGAATAAGATTGGTGGACTGTAACAATGTCCAATATACTAGTTGTGGCGTTATACCATAATTTTACAAAATGTCATCAGTAGGGGAAATCGGACAAAGTATACCAGGGATCTCTATTTTTTTTTATTACAAGTGCATGTGAATTACAATTATCTCAAAATCAATTTCAATTAAAAATAAAGATTGCATGGCTCTGTGATCACTAATTGTCCCATAAAGTTGCTCTTCATCAACAATTTATAAATGTGGAGAACTAGTTATTACACATCTATCATCAGTATGAGGGTGGTAGAGGTGGAAGGTGTTGGATATGGAAAAAATTTCAAAGTAAGGAAGAGAGTTTTGAGAAATTTAATTTCTGAATGATTTGAGTTAGAGGATTTCTCTTTCCCTTTCTATTATTCAGGGCAATTTTCATGTTGGTTGCTGCAATAATGGCAGTGGTGATCCAAGCCCGGACTACCTGCTGGTCCAAGGTGGAATATAATTTGGAAGGAGGTTTAAATTTCAGAGTGCTATGACTGGTGAAGGGCAAGTGATGCCGTGTGAGGAAATGCCAAACATCCTTCGCTTGACAGAAAGCAAAAGAGAAAAAGAAAGTCCTGATGTGTAACCTTTGCTGAGAAAACCTTGATTTGTAACCTTTGCTGATTTCAGTTGTGTAAATATTCCCACCATGGCCAATTTTAAGCTACCAGTGGGTTGTTGTTACTGAACTTGTGGGAAGAAATGTGAATAGTTGACTCTTCTGATCTGGTAGGAGCTGGCTCAAGCAAGAAAGAATGAGTAGTAGAAGTAGAAACAAGGTACTTTCAGCAGTATGGTGAAGAGGTTGTACAAAACTGAGGATCTGGTTCAATGATGTCCCCATGTGTTTGCAAAGCTAGAGATGATTGCATGCAAAGAAGCTTTTGGTTACAATTTCCTTTTTATTGAACTTGAGTCTGAAAGAAGATGAATCCTTCCCATATGACCCCTTTTTTATGATGGTTACGTATTTTTAAATGGGTGTAGGAAGATTCTTTACAATTACTCAGAAAAACTTCCAAGTTCACTTTTTTCTTTTTAAGATTTTATTTATTTGACAGAGAGAGACACAGCGAGAGAGGGAACACAAGCAGGGGGAGTGGGAGAGGGAGAAGCAGGCTTCTCACTAAGCAGGGAGCCCGATGTGGGACTTAATCCCAGGACCCTGGGACCAAGACTTGAGCCGAAGGCAGACGCTTAACGACTGAGCCACCCAGGCGCCCCCCAAGTTCACTTTGGTAAAGGAATACTGCCTTCTTTTAGAGCCAGTTGAGAATGACTGGTTTTTCCTTATATCTATAGCTTTATATAAAACCTGGTGTAAGAAAAAAAACAAACAAAAAAAGTTATGGATAAAAATCAAGATTTTTGCACAGTAGAAGCTGAAGCGCCAAGAAGCACCCTTCTTTTAAACATAAGAATAGTAATATCTCTCTATATATTTTTAGGAAATACAAATTTCTTCCTATTAGTTATATTTTTATTCTTCTGACTTCATTTTATTTTCTGAAAATGATGAAGTTCTATAATTCATTTTTATTTTCTCTTTCTCTCTGCTCTTTTAATATTAACTTTCACTCCTATTCTCTGGGAGAAGTTTTACTCCTTTGCTCAATTTTTCTCTCTCTCTTTTCCTCTCCCTTTATTTACTCCAGATCTCTTTTTATTTTCTTCCTCTGCCTTCATTGCTACTGAAAAAAGTGTTTGTTGCAAAGGTACAAGCGAAAAAAAAAAAAACTAAGTAAAAAAATAATGCATTTGTCTTCCACATAAGCCTTATATCTTCCAACATAAATGCTAACCTATTATTCTAAACATTTTTTTGTATTTATTCAACTCAAGTCAACTATAATTATCAATGAAAAAAAGTTATTCAACACAGAGTAGAAAAGCTCTGGGCTCCCTTTCCCCCATTAAAACACTGATTCAACAACAATTCATAGATAAATTTCCTTTTTGAGAAATCCAGAATTGAAATTGAATGGCTACAGCACCCTGGGTAAATGTGAAATTAGACTAACCAAAAAAGGTAGGGAGATTCAGAACATCCTCTTTCCAGGGTCCTTGTCCTTGTGCAACAACATGTAATCAGGAAGAGAACGCCTAGCTCCCAGATCCTCCCAGGGGAGGAAGGAGATCGATTCACTTGCTTGGCACCACAAACTTTCTTTATGGGCTCCTCAGAGGACTGCCTTCTATCTTACCCTCTTGCAGTTCTGATGGAACCCACATAGTCTAGTCCCTTGGGAGAGAATGAAGACAGTGTCTTGGGGTAGTAGAAGCCATGCATACTCTGTTCTGTTCAGCACAGAGCAAGCAGATGAAAAATCCTAGTTCTCAGTTTCTCCCTGGGGAGGGAAAGAGTTGACCCTGTCACTTGTCTTGCCAATCTTGGAGCTCTGAAAGTCCCAGCACAATCTAGCCCTAACAGTAGCATGGGCTGGGAGAGACTATAGATTCATCCTCACCCCCCCAACAAGAGCTCAGCCACCCACCCCCATCCCTGCCCTGAGCACAGAGTGAACAGACAAAAAATAAATAAATAAATAAATCCCAGCTTTCATCTTCCCTCTGGGGAGGAAAGAGTTGATCAATGTGTATAATATGCCGCCTTCTCCCAGACTCCCCAAAGCACTAGCACCAGTCTTACCATCTTTACTGTTTGTGTTAACAGAAGAATGAAAATAACCAGTTATAAATTTGTACATAATTTTGTTAAGGCTCTTGAATATTTTAATAGCACAAAATGCGAAACAACTTAATATATTGTGAGAAAATGTTTTATTATAAAATAAATTAGGCTTTCTCTAAAAATATGAGGTAATTCAAAATTGAAACCTCAAGGTAGATAATTGCATTACTAATAAAGTATATACTTTAAGATAAGTAAATTGTAATTATAAAGTAAAATATAAACATAACAAATATTAATATTCTAATATTTAATAACAAATATGTTTAACATATTTACAAACATTATTAATAATAATTTAATAATAAATATGTATAGTAAATATCTAATTGTTTGACAGAATATTTAATAACTATGTTTAATAAAACATTAACTAAAATGACTATATAAATATATTTTAAATTACAAGCAATGTAATAAAGTAAAATCATAAAATATATGATATATGTGTTTTATTCATGTAATCAGTAATAACATGACACTATGCTTCGAGGTGTAACTTTTATGTAGAGTAGTACATTTCCTAACATGAGCATTTATTTTATTTAATTTCTTTAATTTTTCTTTGGGAGTTTGAAATGTGCACAATTGTAAAAGAACGAGCAAATAAAACCAGTTGAAGGCCATTGTGACTCTATAATGTATACATAGAGAGGGAGAGAGAGGTGGAAAGTCACATGTTTTCCTCCACTTCTTCAAGTGTGCCAGGACCAAGTCTTTTGGTATCTAGGGTCTCCACTGGACCCCTGACCACACAGGGTAGTAGTTATTAGAAAAGCATATGGATTACAATCACATGTAACACAGGACCACATGATGACATCCCCGAAGAAATAACATCATTTTCTGAGTGACCAGTAATGATTAGTTGTATTGTATTCTGAGACAATGCTGTCTTTATCACATTGTTCACATTCATTCCAATCCAGATCTAAATTATGACTCTTATTAAGTCCATAATGCTTCCCAGTTTTTACAGTATTTATGTGGCATCTCTGCATCACTCAAACTCTATTCTACTTTTCTGACATTTTAAATTTGTTATCTGTATTTCTAGTTAAATTTTCATGGACAGATGTTTAATTACTCTAAGTAGTCTGCAATTTATTTTAGAAAGAATATTATACTTTATATTTCATATTTACATTCATTTCTAGGCACTTAGTTATACCATTATTTGATATAAGTAACCAGGTCTGAGGAAAGATGATAACATTCACCAATGTCATCTCTTAATAATCTTCTCTCAGATGGATGAAATTTAGAAATAAAAAAAATATTCAATAAAAATTACACTTTTTATATATGGATTTATAGACACATAAATATATGCAGTTTGTCATTATTTGGTAATACCCAGAAGGTAGTATTATTTTGGCTTTTTGTTTGTTTACTTGCTTATTTTGCTTAAATTTTAGTTTGTATTTTTTCCTGAGTTATTTATTATTGTTACGTGTGTGTGTGTGTTTGTGTGTGTGTGTGTATGTGTGAATCCTGAATATATTTTATTCAATCCACCCCTGCTTTCTAAAATAAAAAAAATAACACATACAATATTAAAATCACATAATAAAGGGGAGGAACTCTTTTAAGCAGATCAAGTCGTCAAGTAAAATAGTTAACATTTTGTGACTTCCATAATGATATATTAGTATTTATTTATTTATTTTTAAAGATTTTACTTATTTATTTGAGAGAGAGAATGAGAGAGAGAGAGAGCACATGAGAGGGGGTAGGGTCAGAGGGAGAAGCAGACTCCCTGCTGAGCAGGGAGCCCAATGTGGGACTCGATCTTGGGACTCCAGGATTATGACCTGAGCCGAAGGCAGTTGCTTAACCAACTGAGCCACCCAGGCGCCCAGTATTTATTTTACTGACCCTGAAGTTAATAATATTCGCATTTTTAGATGAAGAAGCATTAATAATTTCAGGTGGGCCAGCATTGTTTCTATGTGTAGATAAAAGGGTATTAAATGCATAACGGAGAAAATGCATCCATTTCATTGGCCATAGAATGCCTTTTTAATCATATTCATAGCTTACAGTAAAAGTTAACTTTTATAAAATATTTTTGTTTTTCTTTATGGTATTTCAAATATTAGGGTTTGTGGTATAATTGGACTCCTCATGAATCATAGATGTACAAAGATAGACAGGACTTCATGGATTAAATAGTGTCATCTTTTTGACTAATGATATGAAAAGGCTTTGTCTAGTTTAAAATATCTTGTCTAATTTCATTATTTCAGTTCCTGGCTGTCTCTTCACCTAAAACTAATGCAATGCCATCTGCTCCCAACATCCACTGAAACACCTTTCCCTAATTTCAAAGTCATCCTACTTAGTTACGATATAAACCAGGCATTTTTCAGAACTGGATTGATATAACTTTTCATAGCATTTGAAATTCTTTTTTTTTTTTAAATATTTTATTTATTTATTTGACAGAGAGACACAGCGAGAGAGGGAACACAAGCAGGGGGAGTGGGAGAGGGAGAAGCAGGCTTCCCACCGAGCAGGGAGCCCGATGTGGGGCTCGATCCCAGGACCCCGGGATCACGACCTGAGCCGAAGGCAGACGCTTAACGACTGAGCCACCCAGGCGCCCCTAGCATTTGAAATTCTTAAGCACTCTATATTTCTAGAAATTCTCAATGGTATTATTTTTCATATTTCCTTCGATGTTTCTTTCACAACATCTTATTCATGGGCTCCAATTTCTTTTCCTTTGGTCTTAAGAAAGGGTCTTGGGGCGCCTGGATGGCTCAGTCAAGCGTCTGCCTTCGGCTCAGGTCATGATCCCAGGGTCCTGGGATCAAGCCCCGCATTGGGCTCCCTGCCCAGCGGGGACCCTGCTTCTCCCTTTCCCACTCCCCCTGCTTGTGTTCCCTCTCTCACTATGTCTCTCTCTGTCAAATAAATAAAATCTTAAAAAAAAAAAAAGAAAGAAAGGGTCTTTCTCAGATACCTTACTTAGTGCTCTTCCTTTCCACAATTTTTTCTGAGTTCCAAAGAATTTTCTATTCATTTTATGCCTTATCTTCAAACAAATAATTTTCTCTGTGACTTCAACTAATATTTACATTTTAATTAACTCTTACTGAAAATTTATCCTGAGCTTCCAGGTTCATAGGTCCAGCTACATATTTAGCACCTGCAGTTGGACATCACACAGATGTGTCTCAAACTTAGTAAATCCAGAACTGACTCAATACCATTTCTCAAAAACTATCCCTACTCTTTTTTTTTTTTGTATTTCAAAAACTGGAATCAATATCTATTCAATTATTCAAATCAGGAAATAAGAAAATATTCCAAATGTGTATGATCCTTAAACATATCATCATTATATATTCTTTTTTGACATGTCCAGTCTCACCTTTTATTTTAAAACCTGAAAATGTTTCTAAAAAAACAAAATTGTACAATATCTCAAATATTCTCCTGAACAGCCTATTTTCAACACTGCTTCTGGAGTACTTTTTAATGTCCAAATTTGCTTATATAAGAGCCTTACAATGCCCTCTGCAATGCAATGCCGTTTTAAAATCGCCTCAAAACTTCTTAGAAGAGCATATTAAGACTCTCCATGAACTCTCATTATCCACCAGACTCCATCAGCAGCTTCTGCCTGAAGGATAATGCGCTATATATAGGTATAGGAATACATCTTACTCATTGTCAACTTCACGCATTTCTACTTATATTCTGGCTCTCTGATATGACAATCTTTCCTCACAAAATGCACCACCAGACTGTCCTATGTTATAGTTCGTTCTTTTAGTTCAGTTTTCATATCATCTATAAATTCTTCCCTTGCCTTTGCCCTGAGATGGTTAGTCATCCCCTCACCTGAAGAGTCATCAAGCCTTACAAATGTATACCATGCTTAAATTGTCATAATACTATGTTGGTGTTTGTATTGGTTTGTTTATATGTGGGAATTTCCACTAGCCTTACTATCAGGCATCTTTCCTCTCTATATTACCTGTTCTCAGCACATACTAAGAAGGAGGCATTAAGAATCTGTTGAATGAGTCTTAATATGGCAATGTGTCTTACTATTATCCAATCACTTAATAGGTCAGTGAAGTCACAAGTCATTACTAGTTTTTTAAAATACATTTTTTAACAAATTGTCTCTAAAACCCTAAGAATATTTTTTTGATTTTTTAGAATGGCATTATATATCTATTAATATGCTATTCATAAATATATGTATTACAAACACGATAGAAGTTACTTAATGAATGACATTACTTAAAGAGATATTCCTAAACAGCTGTTGTTTCTCAAAATGAAAATCATGTGAAAATGCACGTTAGATAAAATACTATATTGAATTTGAATATATAAGAAATTTAACTCTATCTTTTGATCTCAAGTATAGTATAACTTTTTGGAATCATAACATATTTTAATGTTTTTCTATGATTCCTATGTACTTCTTAATAGTAGAGAGAATAATCCTAGAAATTTAAGCCTTTCAATTTTATTTTCAAATTTTGTATTATTTCCTCCTGAAAATGACATAAAAGAACACACTCAGGTGATGAAAATGTCAGTTTAAAAACCAAGCAGATGGTGCTTGCTTGTCTTATCAGATGCAAAATATGAGGTATGTTCCAAAGGGGAAAATCGCATTTAAACGTCCAAATAAGAATTTGCAGTATGTCCACTGATTAGGTATTTGAGAATGACTAAAAGCCAAAATGTTTCTTAATGCTAAGTCATGCAAGTCACATTTCAACTTTTGGACAACATGTAAAAATAGTTATTTTCAAATATGCTTAGCATCATAGCAATTTATTACCAAAAGGGACCCATTTGTTATCTGATACCACTTTCCCCCTCAAAATAACAATGCCACATCCTAGGGGCCAGAGATATTTTAATATGTTTTCTAACCTTATTACCCCCGTTCCAAATTTTGGACATAACTCTGGCCAAGGGCGCCTGGGTGGCTCAGTTGGTTAAGCGACTGCCTTCGGCTCAGGTCATGATCCTGGAGTCCCGGGATCGAGTCCCGCATCGGGCTCCCTGCTCAGCAGGGAGTCTGCTTCTCCCTCTGACCCTCCTCCCTCTCATGCTCTCTGTATCTCATTCTCTCTGTCTCAAATGAATAAATAAAATCTTTAAAAAAAAAATAACTCTGGCCAAATAATTTAAGGAAATGAAGATTGATTTGTTTATTGATTCATTCATTCACTCATTCATTTATTCATTTAAGTTTCTCTTCAAGATTTTTTGAAGTCTTTAATATTCTGACATCATTGTGTCTCTGTTGAGAGACTATAAAATGACTGTTTCCCAAACATTGTCAAAGAGACACTTTTCATTTAATTTTATGTTTTTGAAACATACAGGAGCATCTTCAGTTTAACACTACTGATACTAATGCTTTCACCTTATAGACAAAGAATCTCCAGACCAAAGACTTAAAGACCTTCTCTAGACTACAAAACATGGAAACAGAGAGGCTAGGATTCTCTTCACTCATAATCAAATGTTTTACCCGCTACAAAACTATGCCTACAAACACAATTTCATGTTTATCAAAATTTTTAGTTTAAACAAGGTAAAGCAAGTATGCTCAAGTTAAATGTTTTCAACAAAAACAATGGACATTCAGTTTTTAAAAAATTCAATTATAGATATCTTTACTTTTAATTCTTATTATCCTCTTAAGAACTAGGAAAGTATATCATAACAGACAGCAAAACATCTGGAATTAATTGACAGCATGTTCATTTATTTTCAAAGTGCACATCTTTGAGTTTGCTAGGTGTTCCAAAAGGGAAAAAAAAAAAAAGTATCTACAAATAATTGGCCAATTGTTCTCTATACTGTAATTGAAGACCTTAAGTAATCATACAAAGAATTGTGCTTGCACAATATCAAATGATTTTACCTAAGTTAAATCTCAATAAATGTTATTACATCATCCAAAAAGTTCATAGATTTTTGTTCTTTAATCGGTTGTATTTATATCATATATATTTTTAAAACCATTCAAAGCAAGAGGATAATTCTGGAATTCTACTGGATCTTTGCTTTGTAGTCTTTATTCATCTCAAAAAATGCTTCTGATTCTAGACTTTCACTGTTATAAACTTAATTATTGCTCTTTTCTTGTGAACAAAATTGCAAAATGTGTTTGTTCCTTGTCATTGTTGCATACAATCATTTAAGGAAAATTGGCAGGATGTATCTGAGATTTTGGCTCTGTGGTTTGAAGACAATCTGCATACGCTTGTGTAAAGGCAGGTGGCAAAATGTGAATCCAAAACTATATCCATTATGTTCATTTACTTTACCATTTAGAAAGCACAGATGTTAACTATATAACAACAAGGTGGTTTTTATTGTAATCACCTGCTGTTAGGGTCCCTCCTGGCACAGTAGCCAAATGGATTCTTGTTTCCTTCTCATTTACAAGGTGTTTGTTATTTGATGGCTCAAAACAAAACTGGAAATCATTTTTCATTCATAAGAAATGCTTAAAACAAGATAATTTTGAAGAAAAATTGGTGTAAATTTGAATTGCATACTATCATAGTTAATTGTATACATTCATCATAATGTGATTTGTATTGATTTTCAGCTTAAAAATCTCGTTCTCTCTTGGTTTGTCTTTTGATTTGCTATTGTTTAGGCAGAATTCTTTCTAATCACTGACAATCCTGAAAATGATTACTTGATTCTTTTTTCCTTCAGCTCTCACCTACTAAATGGAATATTTTAATATTTCCCTGTGTTTACTATCTAATTAAAATTAATATTTTAAGGAGCTTCTGCTCTTAAATATCAGATTATATATAAATATATAGTCCTAAGCAATATTTGTATAATATATTAAAACATTATATATATAATACATACATGTGTTACAAGGATTTTTTTTCATTAATGTACTGCCCAGAAGTCTTATCATCAAAGAAATAATTATTCTAAAATACAGAAAGACTCTGCTCCTAGAGGTATCGTCCACTTGCCTTCCCTCTCATCTCATGTAACTAAAGCTCTTTTAACTTTTTGTTCTATTTTCTTAATTAGCTAATTTATTTCTCAAGTAGTCTAAATTTACCACCATTGACACCTACGAAGTGCATGTTCTAAAAGTTCATTCCTCTCAGTACTTCACTCTTCACCTGAGGCTTGTTGAAGGACAGGGCTTCATATTTTGCTTTTACAATCAGAGTCTTTGACGTAACTTTGTACTGGAATTGGGCTTATCCATAGTCAGGCCAAATCAAAATATTATTCTCTACTCTCTATTGATTTTCCCTTCCTGTCTGCATGTGTATCGCATTTGTAAGAGGTTGTAAAAACTAACAAACATGTGTTATAGTGATATATGATAAATAAAATGGCTAACATAAAATTAGATACAAAAATGCATAGATTTATTTAATCATTCAATAAAAATGTATTGAACATCTATCATTTGCTAAATATAAGTAAACTCTGGCCTAGAAAAATTAATGATATATGACCCCACACTCAGAAAATATTTAGTCTAATGGAAGAAATCACAGATTCTAAAATTGTCAGATAACTTTTCTAAATGCCTTTTTTGTAGTTAAAAAAAAAAAAACTCCTCCCAAATAAAACATTAAAAAAAATAAGAATCTTAATATGACACAAGAGAACCTATCAAATCTTCATTGCTTTTTAATTAAACCTGTTTTAATCAAATACCATTATTCAAAAAAGTTTACAAATATATACATTTTCTATTTGTAAAGTTTTTTTTGTAAATCAACCTTTGAATTCTAATAATTAAGAATCTTTGAAATATCATGATATTAATTACTGAATGCTAGGGTGCTATAAAAAATAAAAATATTGTGATGGCTCAAATATGATATAAAAACCAAAACATGTTTCTAAAGGACAACTAGTTCTCCAAGTGGTAATTCAGAGACTTGGGATTCTTCCATTTTATGGCTACATCTTCAACATATGTCTTCAAAGGAAATGAACAACAGGGATCACTTACAGGTCCAGGACCCTAGAATCACCACATATCACTTCTGCTCATTTTCCATTGTCTAGATCTCTGTCATTCAACCACACTGCACTACAGAAACACTGAAAAATGCACACCCCCATGAATCCAGGAAGAAAAAGAAATGGGTTTGGTAATGAACACAGGCAGTAACCTCTTTGATATTGGCCATAGGGACTTCTTTCTAGATATGCCTCCTGAAGCAAGGGAAACAAAAGCAAAAATAAACTATTGGGACTTTATCAAAATAAAAAGTTTCAATCAACAAAATCAAAAGGCAACCTATGAAATGGGAGAAGATATTTACAAATGACATATCTAATAAAGGGTTAGTGTCCAAAATATATAAAGAACTTACAAAACTCAACACCCCCAAAAAATCCAATTAAAAATAGAAGACAATGGGGGCACCTGGGTGCCTCAGTCATTAAGCATCTGCCTTCGGCTCAGGTCATGATCCCAGGGTCCTGGGATCGAGCCCTGCATCAGGCTCCCTGCTTGGCAGGGGGCCTGCTTCTCCCTCTCCCACTCCCCCTGCTTGTGTTCCCTCTCTCGCTGTGTCTCTCTCTGTCAAATAAATAAATAAAATCTTAAAAAAAAAAAAGAAAATTCTTAAAAAAAAAAAATAGAAGACATGAACAGACATTTCTCCAAAGAAGACATCTAGATGAACAACAGACACATGAAAAGATGTTCAATGTCACTGATAATCAGGGAAATACAAATTGAAACTACAATGAGATATAACCTCACACCTATCAAAATAGCTAAAATCAACAACACAAGAAACAACAGGAGTTGGCAAGAATGTGGAGAAAGAGGAACCCTCTTGTACTGTTGGTGGGAATGCAAACTGGTACAACCAGTGTGGAAAATAGTAGGGAGGTTCCTCAGAAAGTTAAAAATAGATCCTCCAATTGCACTACTAGGTATTTACCCAAAGAATACACAAATACTGATTCAAAGGGATACATGTACCACAATGTTTATGGCAGCATTACCTATAATAGCCAAATTATGGGAACAGCCCTAGTGTCCCTCAGTGATGAATGGATAAAGAAGAAGCCCTCCCCCCCCACACACAGGGATATTATTCAGCCATAAAAAAGAATGAAGTCTTGCCATTTGCAACAACATGGATGGTTCTAGACACTATAAAGCTAAGTGAATAAATCAGTCAAAGAAATACAAATACCATATGATTTCACTCAGATGTGGCATTTAAGAAACAAAACAAATGATCAAAGGAACAAAAAAAGAAAGAGAGGCAAACCAAGAAACAGACTCTTAAGTACAGAGAACAAATTGATGGTTATCAGAGGGGAGGTGGGTGGGGGGATGGAGGAATAGGTAATGGGGATCAAAGAGGGCACTTGTGATGAGTACTGGATGTTGTATGATGAATCACTATATCATACATATGAAACTAACACTACACTGTATGTTAACTTGAGTTTAAATAAAAACTTAAAAGATTTTAAACAAATAAATTTAAATGAATAAATTTAAACAAATAAACAGCTATTTGTTGTTTCTCAAAGACCTATTTTTCAACTGAAATGTGTGTGTGTGTGTATGTGTGTAAATAGTATTAAACTGCATACATATTGGAATTAATTCTTAAAATATACCTATTTGAATAGTGAGAATCACAAGAAGTTCTTTTTTTTTTAAATATTTTATTTATTTATTCATGAGAGACAGAGAGAGAGGCAGAGGGAGAAGCAGGCTCCCAAGGAGCAGGGAGCCCGATGCGGGACTCGATCCCAGGACCCTGGGATCATGACCTGAGCTGAAGGCAGGTGGAGATACATGTATCCCTTTGAATCAGTATTTGTGTATTCTTTGGGTAAATACCTAGTAGTGCAATTGGAGGATCTATTTTTAACTTTCTGAGGAACCTCCCTACTATTTTCCACACTGGTTGTACCAGTTTGCATTCCCACCAACAGTACAAGAGGGTTCCTCTTTCTCCACATTCTTGCCAACTCCTGTTGTTTCTTGTGTTGTTGATTTTAGCTATTTTGATAGGTGTGAGGTTATATCTCATTGTAGTTTCAATTTGTATTTCCCTGATTATCAGTGACATTGAACATCTTTTCATGTGTCTGTTGTTCATCTAGATGTCTTCTTTGGAGAATCACAAGAAGTTCTTAATGGTGATTCTGAATTTCCTTTTTTTTTCCTTCCTTTGATTGTTTTTATTCTTCTTCTTCTTTAAACATGGCGGGGAGGGATATGTAATAAATCATTTCCTGTAATCTTTATCTTCCAACTCTGTAATCTTATTTCTAAGTTGTAAAATATTTATATCAGTTGATACTACTCAAAACAGTAGGCAATGTAAGAGGAAAATTCTGGTAAATTTTTGTAGATAGTTTGCTCCTCTGTGTTAATGAGAACAACTTTTGGCAAGCATCAGGAGATAAATATTTTCCACTTTAGAAACGCCCCATAATAGAATAAAAAATTAAAGTCTCCAGCACTTTACTTCAGTGCCCTTTAGAGGAAAATGCTCTATAAGTTTTAAAAAGTACTCAATTGACTCTACTTTTTTGCATTATGACCAAAAAAACCCCCCAAATACTATCAGGTTTTGATAGAGATGTAACATTTTGAAAAAATAATTGACTCAGAAGATGTGAACTAAATTTTCCTCTAAGTTACTATTATCGAAAACTATTATTAAATCATGGATTTCTCATGTCGACTTTATTAGAATATGATATTTATACTTAAATTTGAAAAGAGATTGCCACAGTTAAAATATATTTTAAAATGATCAAAACTGATTTTTTATTTCCTTTTCTAGTCCAAAATTTCCTTCCATCTGGTGCAATGACTTGAAAGTAAATTAGTGTATCTGATTGATGTACTTTTGCTAAAAAGGTCACATTCATTTTGGAATGCTTGAAATTCACAGAGAGACAGATAGATGATAAAAACTGGAAGCTAAAGATTATTTCGAGAAACTTTAAGCCCTCTTTATGTTAGTTATACAAAATAAAATTTCAGGGAAGTATCTTGACTATCATTGCATAAAATAAAAGGAATCAACTCAGAGAATGAATTACCTGTTGTTTGCTGAGTAAATTATTTGACAAAGAAAGCTATTGCTTATTTCCAGGAAACATTTTAACTGTCCATGAATACTGAAAAAATCTAGCCTTTCAGTTCTTATAATGAAACACAAAGAAATGTTTTTTACCCAAAACATTATCAAATTGGTAATTATTATTAGATAAACACATTGCTTCATATTTTAAAATATAGAGAAGTAAGGTTAATAATATATTTTATTGCAGTAGGCAAATGAATTCATATGTACCATAGGCATTGCTATTTAGAACGATTAAATTATACTATACATTTTTCTTTACTTCAGTATATGCATTTTTTGCCTTTTACCATTAAATAAAACTTTTATGAAGCCTCAAGCATTGAGGAATACAGTAATTACTCAAGGTGGTCCCTCCTCAAAAAAAAAAAAAAACTAGCACATATGGAAGTTATAGTTTTCTTGGAAAACCAAATATATCCAGCAAAAATAATAGGTAGACAGATAAAAAGACACCTATCAGTAGATATAAAAATCATATAACAAAGGTTTTTGTTGTAATTACTGGGCAGAGGTTCTTTAGTTTTGGAGTAGTTCTCATTAGCTCAAAATACAATGAAATTTTAGAAGGTCTTCAAAGAAAGAGGGATAATTCCTTGACTAGTAAATAATGCATTATTCTAAGATTCGTAATGCAAACTTAGATCAGAATATTTGAGAATTTAAAAATAATTCTGATCCAAGACCCTTTCATCTGAAAGTAAACACACACATACATACACACACACACACAAGTCCTTCACATTTAATTTTCAGGTATGTTCTCTGGTCAGCACCATTTAAATTTCTATAAAACTTGGAAATGGTGTTTTAAAAATACATTTAACAAAACTACTATTCAGTAAGTATGTGAAGCAATTATAGCAAAACCAATAACAATGAAATTCAGCAATCTTCTAAAACTATATATAGAAAATGGGTTACTAAGAAATATACTAAATTAGGTGCTGCATGTATTAATCTTTCAACAATGTTGAAACCATTCATATTTGAGGTATTAATGTAGTATAAAATAACTCTTATTTAGAAAAGCATTTTTAATAATCCTAATTGGATAAACAAATTGACTTAATTTATTTGGGCATCAGAATAAATAGGCATTTGTATTAAGATGAATATAAGTGACAAGTAGATTTTGTTTTAGGACAATTAAATTACCAGAGTAACAAAATAAAATAGTACAATAAATGGTTGTTTGTATTTATGGAGTTAAAATTCTAGACAAATATTTTGCTATATAGAGAATGATACATAATGAGATGACTATTTTTATGCCTAGGGTATAAATATTTATATAATTGAATATTATCTTTATCTCCAGGTTGATATACCATCAATGAAAAGAGGCAACATACTATTTTCCAGGCATATGCAAATAAGTATCAGCTGAAATTATTTGTATTTCTCACATGATATTGTCAATAGTCCAAACTAAGATACTATGATTCCTCAGAGCATCACATAGGAGTGGTGTACCAAAGGGAAATTCTGTTGTATATGCTAATTTTCTCTCTAATTTCATGATTGTTATCCTTCTCTACCTCCTCTCTCTCTTTCCTTTCTTCTTTCTACTCATCTTTGTGCATATTTATGTATTCATCCATCTGTCACTTTCCCAAACTTTTACTTTCTTTCCTTCTCTTCCTTTTGTCTTTCACTGCCATTTGCTCTTTCTCTATTCCTATTTCTTCTTTACTCAATCACTTGCTGATCTGCTTTTTTCTTTGCACTCCTTCATTAACTCTTCATTACACAGAGAAATTTCTTTATTGACTAGGTTCTTTAATCAAAACTTGTGTTTTTCTATTTAACTAACATATAAAAAGAGAGGAAAAACTAAAATAAGAAATACCTTGTACTTGAACTTTCTTTCCTTTTTAGTATTGTAAGGGTCAGAGATTTTGCCAAAAACTTTTTCTTTAATTCCCAATTCCTGATATAGAAGAATAAAATAATCATGATCTTATTAGGTATAATTAGAATACATTATCTCCTCTATACTCTGCCAGCAGTGATTTTTAAGGAGGTCATATTTATGAAATACAAAAGCTAAAAATTCCAGTTCTAGAGGTGCTCTATTTTTGAAAAGTAAGATGGTGGTCTACAATGTACCAGTATATACCCCACAAAATATTGAGGGTCTACTGGAGATAAACACCAACTAGCCATTCTCATAACAACCTCAAAATGAAAGTTATGATTCAAAGAAATTAAACAACTTTCTCATGATCACTGCATAAGTTGCTGATTCTGAGGTCCATATTCTCTCTCCACTAGAACATGCCACCTCAAGTAACATTTTATTAAGTACAAATCTCTTAATTGTTCACACTTTAGCATATTTATTAAATATGGCCTTAGAGTGATCTTATGTGATTCTCAAGAATCTTCCATAATCCTCTATCCCCATTCCCTTAATCTTGTCAAAAGACTTGATAGAGTCCATGACTCATCTAAACAGCATCACTGACCTGAGAAAAACTTTTCTGCTGATTCTTACTACTTCTTAAACAGAATCATTTTTGGTGAGATTCGGTATCCTGAATTCACATCTATGCTTACTCAATAAAATACCTACTCGAGTATGCATCATGAGCAGCATGAGGAATAACAAAGGTTGGGCTCATCTTATTGAAAAAGTAGAATAAGATAGTAGTGAAATATGCTAAAACAGAATTTCTCTTTGGTACACTGCTCCTCAGTGATGTTCTGAGGACTCACAGTGTCTTAGTTTGGGCTGCTATAACAAAAATAGCAAGACTGGGTGGCTTAAATAACAAACGTGTATTTCTCACAGTTTTGAGGGTGGGAAGTTAAAGATCAAAATGTCAGCAGATTCAATATCGGGTGAGGGCCCCTCTTCCTTTACAGATAGCCACCTTCTTGCTGTAGCCTTATATAGGACGGGAGGGGAGGGGAGTGGGATCTTTTTATAAGGGGACTAATCTCATTCATGAGGGCTCCACTCTCATGACCTAATTACCTCTCAAAGGCCTCACCTCCATAAACCAATGACATTGGATTATGGTTTCCACATATAATTTTAGGGGAGGAAGATTACAAACATCCAATTCATAACACATTGTAACAATAGCCAACTATTAATGAGAGCCTGCGGTGAGCCAAATAGTACTTAAAATCCTCAAAATGTTAATTTCTAGTCTTCATTAGAACCACAGGAGATCGTTTTGTTTTCTTTTTATGTATTTTTTTCTTACCTTTAGATGGGAAAATTGAGACACAAAGCAGTTAAGCAATTCACACAAAGTCACACACTGAAAAATGACGGAGCTGGGTTTTGTCCCCAGTGTGGTCCCAGAGCTCAGCTCTTAGCCACCCCTTCATAGTACTGTACAAGTATTATACCTGGCTCTATGATCAGAGAAAGAAAATGGAAAAAGATATGTCTATGTGATCCTCTCTTGAAAATTCACAGTGCCCTTTTAAAAGGCCCAAAAAGTCTCTTTACAGATATTTACTTCAGTATTCCCCAAATATATTTGTCCCAAAAACTTTTTTAATGAAGCATATATTAATATTTTATAGAACTAATGTTTCCTAAAATACAATTTGGGAACAAATATCTATAATATCTATTGAATTTTCAGCTACATTGTGATTTATGTAGTTTAACATAAAAACAGAGGTTCTAGGATTCTGAAAGATAAATATTTCTTATTAATATTTATATTATATCCAAACATTCCCAGGGATCATTGTCAAGTGTTACTTCAACATAAAACCCACTAGTTAGAAATACCTATAGGGTGGTAGTAGAAATGGTTTTAGGAATAGTGATCCTCAAAACATTTAACTTATAATTAGTGAGGCAGACCCATGAGCCAATTAGTGATATTTATTTATTTTAGATAAATTATATGTTTATATTTAATTCTTAAATATTTGATTGGAAGGAGTATTGTATATAACATTAAATTTCAGGTGAATTGTGTGTGAAATTTGCTGATTTACAACAGAATAATGGCATCTCAGTTATTTGTTTGCAGTGGTTTCATATATTAACCATGATTAATGACATATTAATGCCTGTCTTGATTTTAACATCAAGTAGGATTTGGGGTCAATGTTTCATTAGTGATTTCATCTCCATGTTTTCAGACTTATTGTACTCTATGCAAAATTCACTCTCTTCTCAGTAGAGTCATTTTAAGATTAACTCCCTAGCTTGTTTCAGCAAAAGCTGAGTGAAGGAAATTTAGATTCAATTGTAGTGTATGTAGACAGTCCATTAAAATGCTGTCACAATGTACAAGTCACTCAATAATTCAAGTGCTTGGCATCTATGTGAAAGGAAAACATTTTAAAAGTCTCATTATAAAATAATGTTATAATTTGATTATCCTGCAAGAAAAGTCATATGGTTTATAATTTTTAACTCTCTCTTGTTTTGGCTTCAGTGAAATTATATTGTTCAATCATTTTTGGCACTGTGCTGTTCTGTCTTTGGGTCCTCCCACTTCTCTTATTGCTCCTTTTTAGCAACTAAAAAGTATTCTTCAAGATACTGCCCATATGTCTCATCCCCTCTCTATATAGTCACTTTGTATTACTGATTCATAAAAATGGTGGAGGAGAGTAAAAATAGGTCGCAAAGGTTTTTGACGATTAGAGGAGCAAATTCAAGTGAAATGTCTAGAACAGGGTTGACACAGTTACATAGTGAGTGTTCATGCCTTCAGATGGTAGCTACTCTTGTTGTGGTGCATTGTTTTGTTGCTGTTGTTACTTTATTATTATTATTGGACACTTATCAAGTGCTTAAGTCACTTAATCTCAAAAGTTATAATTGTTTTTGTTATGGGTAGTTCTAACCACCTTCTCTATACTAAGGAGTTTATATAAATTACTGTTATTATTACATTATATAAATTATATCGATTAATCCGCTTATAATTAAGTAAGTAAGTTTAGAACAAAGATAGGAAGTAAATATGGTCTTTCTCACTGAGACCTAAGCAATATACCAGTGGTTACACTGGTAGTAGAATTTGAAATCATAATCTATTTATGTCTAGCTATACATTTTAATTGTGTAGGAAATTAAAACATTTTTTCTAAGATTTTATTTATTTGACAGAGCAAGAGACAGCGAGAGCAGAAACACAAACAGGGGGAGTGGGAGAGGGAGAAGCAGGCTTCCCGTGGAGCACGGAGCCCGATGCGGGCCTTGATCCCAGGACCCTGGGACCATGACCTGAGCCAAAGGCAGACACTTAATGACTGAGCCACCCAGGCGCCCCGGAAATTAAAACATTTTACCATAACACAACCACCAATTTAATGTCTCTGGTCAAAATCATTCTCTCATACCCTGGTCCTGAATTTTCAATTTCCTATTGACATTTCTATAGCTTTCTTTCTTGGCTGCTCAAGCAAATGCACTCAACACTGGGGCTATCTTCTTGTATAACATTCATTTTTCTCCTCTTGCATTCTCTATTTTATTAATTTCATTATCATTGTACACATTTTAGTTTTAGAAGCTTGAGGTAATAATAATTAAATAATTTGTGTTGATTTTTTCTATGTGCCACGTGTTGTGTTAGGTACTTCATAAGTATTATCTCATTCTATCCTGCAACACCATCATGGTTTAAGTTTTCATATCATGCTTATTTACAGATGTTTAACTGAGTCTTAGAAAGGTTAATTGACTTGTCCAGATTCATCAATTTGTAAGCCATGAGATTTTGAGTCAAACTTACACACCCTAATTCCAGAGCCAATCAATTAATGATCAAAATATTTGACTCTATAGAATGTGTTTTTAAGAGAATGATGTAAGTACATCCGCATTATTGTGCGACCACCATTACCATCCATATTCAGAGTTTTTTCATATTTCCCAACTGCAACTCTATGCCCATTAAACATTAATCCCCCATCTCCCTCTTCCCTCAGCCCTGGCAACCACCATTCTACTTTTTATTCCTGTTAATGTGATTACTCTAAGCACTGCATGTAAGCTGAATCATGTAATATTTGTCCTTTTGTAACTGGCTTATTTCACTTACTATAATGACGTCTTCAAAGTTCTTCCATGCTGTAGCATGTATCAGATTTTTTTTTTTTTTTGCCTTTTTAAAGCTGAATGATATTCCATTGTATGTATATACCACATTTTGGTTATTCACTGATGGATTAGGACACTTGAGTTGCTTCCACCTCTTGGCTATTCTAAATAATGCTGCAGATTTCTTTTTGATCTGAGATTCTGTTTTCAGTTCTTTCAGATATGAGTTGTTAGATCATATGGTAGTTCTATTAGTAATTTTGTGAAGAACATCCATACTGTCTTCCATAGAGGGCTGAATCATTTTGCATCCCCACCAATAGTGCACAAGAGATCTAAGTTCACCACATCCTAGCCACAACTTCTGTTATTGTATGTGTATGTGTGTTTTTATTGCCGCCATCCTAATGCATATAAGGTAATATTGTGATTTTGATTTTCAGTTCCCTAAATATAATTTTGTTGAGCATCTTTTCATTTCTTGTTAGCCATTTCTGGTTCCCTGAGGAAATGTCTATTGAAGTCTTTTAAACTTTTTTTTTTTTAAAGTGAGGTTATTTTTGTTGTTGTTAAGTTATAGGAGTTCTTTGTAAATCCTGGATATTAATGCCTTATCAGATATATTATTTGCAATTTTTTCTCTCATTCTGCAGGTTTTCTTTTCACTCTGTTGATTTTTTCTTTCAATGCACAAGCTTAATTTTGATACAGTCCATTTTATCTATTTTTACTTTTTGTGCTTTTGTTGTCACATGCAAGAAATCATTGCCAAATCCAGTATCATGAAGCTTTTCCCCATGCTTCTTCTGAGTTTTATAGTTTTAGGTCTTACATTTATGCCTTTGATCCATTTAGAGTCAATTTTTATATGGTATAAAAGTACAACTTTTTGTTTATCCATTTATCTGTTAGTGGGCACTTCAGTTGTTTCCTTTTTTTGGCTATTATAAATAACGCTGCTATGAACATGAAGGAGTCCCTGCTTTCATTTCTTTTGAGAATATGCCCAGAAGTGGAATTGCTGGATCATATGGTAATTCTATATTTAATTTTTGGAGGATTTCTATACAATTCTTTTACTTTGTTATCATACACTTCTATTTTTCTATCATCTATCTACCATCTATCACTATTTTTTTAGGCCCACATTATTTTAAATTTTTATCAATCCTTTCTCTGAAGGTTATATCACTTAGATTATTTTCTTGTTTACACTGCCAAAAAACATAATTCATTTCATTATTTACACACATAGAAAATTGCTATAGCCTGATTTTACTATATTTTATTTTATCTAGTCCTTTTGTTTCTCTTTCTTCTATCCAGTAACCCCAATGTACATGTTATCTGTCCTCTTTGCCTTTTGATCCTTTCAATTACTCACTGTTTATTTGCTTCCTGATTTAACTAGTTATCATTTCTAGTCTGGTCCATCCATCATGGTCTCATTTTATTTATTTATTTTTATTATGTTCAATTAGCCAGCATGTAGTACATCATTAGTTTTTAATGTAGTGTTCAACAATTCATTAGTTGCGTATAACACCCAGTGCTCATCACCACATGTAAATACTCTTTTGCCTACATTCTTGACACCCATTCTTTATTGCCCATCTTGTTCACTGATTGGTAAACTTTACTGAAGGCCAATAAGAGTTTCTTCTTCCTTGTCTACAACCAAATGGATCTACATTCCTGCAGAACAAGGGTCTTTAACCTATGGCCTGTGGGCTAAATTTAGCTTACAACTTATTTTTGCAAAGAGGGTTTTATTGGAACACAGCCATACCCATTTATTTATGTATTTTCTATGGCTGCTTTCATGTTAAAACAAAAACTGAGTAGTTGCTACAAAGACCTATGACCCACAAATCCTGAAATATTTACTATCAGACCTTTATAGAACATATTTGCTGATCACTGCCTGTATGATATCACAAATTTCTCAAAATAATACCATCGCAAATTCAGCCACGACTTGAATACCAATTTTGCCCAGCAATGTTTCTACATGTTTTTTGAGTTATCTCTATATGCATAGTCCACAATAACTATTTCAAATGGTCTCCCTTTTTCTTCAGACATTCTTAGTAAATGAACTTGATTCATCATTCAAAGTGAAAATTATTGCCATTAATTTTATGCCTTTAAACCAACTGATCAACCTATATCCAGACTCATTGCTTCTAATTACTTCCTTTTATAATAGGAACTACTCCTCTAACCCAAGCAAGATTTCTCAACCTATGTCAAGCTCATACTCCCTTCTGGTTTTTCATTAACTTTACTCATTAATCTGTTCCTTCTTAACCTTAATTTCTTCAACTCTTCTTCCCATTAATAATGAAACATAGATATGATTGGGGCGCCTGGGTGGCTCAGTCATTAAGCGTCTGCCTTTGGCTCAGGTCATGATCCCAGGGTCCTGGGATCGAGCCCCGCATCGGGCTCCCTGCAGGCTTCCCCCTCTCCCACTCCCCCTGCTTGTGTTCCCTCTCTCGCTGTGTTTCTCTCTGTCAAATAAATAAATAAAAATCTTAAAAAAAACATAGATATGATTATCTTTTATCTATATTTCTATCTATCATCATCTATCATCTATCTATCTAGTACAGTATATAAGATATGTATGAGACCGCCTTTGAACACACCTCTCCCTTGACTACCAAACTCTCTTTATCCCTTTAATAGTCACTCTTGACTATTTCTACTGCCTCTAATCAACTCAGGTGCTAACTATAATATGGGGTTACTCCCACTCTTCCAAGGCATTTTTATGTCATCTGCCATTTGCTTCTTGCTATGTCCAACAGCCATTTTCCATCTTTTTCCTCCTGATATTCAATATCCACCCTTCACTGTTGAATATTTTTTCAAGCACTCCTCACTTGAATTGACCCATTCCATTTTCCTCCAACTACTTTTGATACTTCTCTGAGTCCTTGATAGACTATATGACTTATGGTGGTACGGCTATGGGAGAAATGGACACAAACAAGAAAATACTCCACAGAAAAATTTTATATAACTTAATGTTAAGAGTGTTCATCCAAATGCTACCATTACTTATTGTATAACTTGAGGAAATCTCTTCTATTGGCTTTTTTTCTCATCTATAAAGTGTATTTTAATAATTGTACCTATTTTTTTAAGGATTAAATAAGTTAATATGTGTAAGTACTTCAGTAGTGCTGTACGCATAGTTATATCTATGTACTGTAAGGGTTAGGAATGACCTCCAAAGCCTTCATTTAACACCTCAGGGTCAATGGATCTTAAGATTTTCATATTTGGGGGGACACCTGTGTGGCTCAGTTGGTTAAGCATCTGCCTTTGGCTCAGGTCATGATATCAGGGTCCTGAGATCGAGTCCCTGTTTCTCCTTCTTCCTCTGACCCTACTTATGCTCTCTCTCTCTTGCTCCCTCTCTCTCTCTCAAATAAATAAATGAAATCTTAAAAAAAAAGATTTTCATATTTGGATAATGTCAAAAAAACTTAAATGTCTTAAAAGTCCCTTCATAGTTTTCATAGTTGACTATACTTTCCTGTCCAGTCTCATCTGGTACTTAACCAACTAAACAATTAGCCTCATTTTTTTTTCAATTAAGAAACTGAATTTAATTCTTTGAAACCCTCTAGCCATCTGCTCTAATCAACAAACCTTATTAAATATTTGTTAATTTTTATTTAAAAGGTGATAAAAATCAACCCATAAATGTAATAATTATCTCATAAATAGGAAAAGTATGATTGTTGTTTTTCAATTTGAAGAAAAATGATAATTGTACAGAAAGTATTTAGTCATATTACGAACTGTTCAATATATATTTTGGTATGTGATATTTTTAATGAACAGCAATGAGTAATTAGAGTTTGAAAATAAAGTGTAATTGAAACAATTTAATAGTGAAAAAATAGGATATGTAAAATAACTAATAACATATCTGTGATGGGTGAAAACTCTCCTCCACTTTTAAAGATATTCACATCCCAGGGGCGCCTGGGTGGCTCAGTCGATTGAGTGTCTGACTCTTGATTTCAGCTCAGTTCATGATCTCGGGGTCATGGGATTGAGCCCTGTGTTGGGCTCTGTGCTCAGCAGGGAGTCTGCTTGGGATTCTCTCTCTTTCTTTCTCCTTCTGGCCTCCCCCCAGCTCTCTAAAATAAATGAATAAATCTTAAAAAAAAAAAAGATATCCACATCCCAATTCTCAGAATGTGTTAATATGTTATATGGGAAAATGAACATTACTGATATAGTTATGGTTAGGGACCTAAAGATAGAGTCTCCTACATTATCTTGATGGAGTTAGCTAATCACAAGAGCCCTTAAAAGCAGAGAGCTTAGTTTGGTGAAGCCAAGAAGAAGCCACAGAAAGGAACATCAGAGAGATTTGAAGGATAATAAAGATTGGACATACTATTGATGGTTCTAAGATGTAGGGGACCCCATGCACATACCATAGAGGGGGCCTTTGGAGCTAAGGGTGACATCAAGAAAACTTCAGTCCTACAATTTCAAGGACTAAATTTGGCCAACGTCTGTATGAGCTTTGAAATGGATCTATCATAGAGCCTCTAGAAAGAAATGCAACTGACACCTTGATTTTAAGCCTTGAAAACTCAAAGCAGAGGACTTAGCTGAATTATAGTGTACCCAGATGTTTGACCTAGAGAAACTGTGAAATAATAAAATTTGAGTTGTTTTAAACTGTTGTTAGTAATAATTTGTTAGGACAGCAATTGGAAATTAACAAACATCTTATTACTATAATTGTTATATAACTTATTAATCAGTATTTTTGCATATAGGAAAGTATCCGTTCATACAAAGTTACTTGTATGATAAAAATGGCCTTCACCATCATAAATATTTTTGAATATTTTCAAATTTTGAAACTGAAATTTGGCTATTATGAAGTCAGTAACAGAATATTTGATCATCAGTGTTTTACAGACTCACAGATATTAAAAGACTGTGCAGATTGTATATTATCTCTTCAAGAAGTTACAACCTATTAAGTTCCAATGTTTTATTTATATGGGTCCTTTTAAATGGATTTGAAGCATAACTCTGAAGCTTATTATGCTAGAAGATTAATTTTACCCAGTTAATCAATCACAAAGTCAGTAATAAACACTGAGCACTACCATTCACAGAAATAGAATAAAGGTTTAAGGCATTTTCAGGATGCCTTATGCAGAAATCATGTATTCTTTTCAACACAGCAGCAAATTAATTCAGTTCTGAATTTGTAAACCAACAAGTATCAAACATACCAGGTACTAGGATACCAGGAAGGCTCAGAGATCAACATACATGTCTTCTGCCTTAATTCTCTGTAGATTCTTACCATAATAATAGAAGAAAAATAACTTTGCTCAGATAGTGAATTATTAAGTTTCAAAAATTATTTTCAAGCTATTGCTACAAAATATATTCAGTGCTGCTATCTTCAAGTGTGAATCTCACAAAGCATCCTTCTACTGAATAATGCCATGGGCATCATTAGTGATGGAACAGAATGATTTTTTTTTAATCTTCCCATTCACATATGAATGGAGTTATTCTTCAATAACAGCATTTGTATTCTTTGTCTCCTATGTTCTAGCAGCAGCAATACATGAATTAAAGACACTCTCTGACACATAACGCTCGTGAGGCTTTAATTTTTTACTTACAATACAGCAGAGCATCTTAGGTATTGATCTGATAATAAAGATAATTAATACCATGAGATTTGGAAGGATGGAACATACAGGCTTAGCAAAGTTGCTCGTCTAGTAAAGTTTATTATCTCTTTTTACCTAACTCAACGAATGGTTATCAGAGTAGAGCAAAGTGAGAGTTCCACATCATTTCCCCTGAGTGCATTGCCTATCTTATCATTTGTCAGAGTCCTCTGGTTTGGAAAATTGTAAATGGGCTCACTATGTTAGATTCAGAAAAATATTATCAACACACACACACACACACACACACACACACACACACGAGTACCATTAAACTGACTGGTTTTAGAAATGCTTATACTACAGTGGCTATAATCAATGTCCTAGAGCTAACTGTTGTGGAGGGCAGTTAGCTTTCTTCATTTCATGACCTACAGACGACTCGTTCAATCACATAACAGAAGTAACATAGATATGATGTGGCTGCATCTTTAAGCTCATGTGAAGGGAGAATCCAAAGAATTGATTATTTTCCTAATAAAGAAAATACTAAAGGTTAACCAAGACAGCCTTCTTTCAATGTAAAGAATAGCACACCACCTAAATAATTTCAAAAGTATGCACAGACATGAAACTTTCTGATGACTGTATGATTGTATTCTGCTGTCATAGACTGAGTACCATCATAAAGTAACATTCAATCCTTGAATACGGTGCAAACCAGGAGAAAGACATCTTTAAAGGATGCCATATCTTGCAGTTTGTTTGCTGGGGAGAGGGAAGAGGCACAACAGGAATCTCTTTTTAGTCTGTCTTTCATATATTTCAATCTCATCAGGTGTTCAAGAAACTTGATGGAATGCCTGCCATATAGAGACATTTTTCTCCAAAGGCTTTTTTTATTAGTAGTATACATACCATATTAGCTAGGTAAGATACTTATAAATATTTATGTATAACATAGTAATAAATGATATATTCAACTACAGTTTCACAAGAATGTGTCAGTCATACTGAAAATTCTGATTATAGTATGTTTAAAACTGAATGCTGTGCTGGATAAGAGATTTTAAATCTGAGACCTAGAATGTCTACAAAGAGGAGAGGATTTTGCTTTTCCATTAGGAACACAGAGTGATAAAACAGAAGGATCTCTTGATACTGCAGAAATGATTCTTTCTCATATTTCTCTGAGGAGGTTTTCCTTTAAAGAAAATCCCAGACCCCAGGAAAGCATAAATCTGAGAAAGACTGTCAGCCTCCATTCATTTCTCCACAAAATAATTGTGCATTGAGTGACTACATAAACCCAAATGGTATCCCTACTGTTTGCCAATTATGCTGAATACCAGCTGTGAAAAGACTAAAAGAGATAATATAGTTCATATAGGAAATGTATAGTTTGTTCATCAATCTTGTCCTCCCAGAAACACTCCGCCCCCCTGCAAGAAATGCATGAGTAACAAAAATCTAAACACTAAGACATTTACAAAAGTTTTTCTGTTTTTAACTGGAACTGCAGAAATGCTGCTTTATTTATTTTTCATCTCCATAATGTGACAAGTGTAGTGCTTTTCATCACCTAATACCAATCCCTGCAGCTGCTTAATGAAACATATCCACTGCCATTTATCATTATTTTCTAACAGTTCTCAGTATTTCCAAATTCCTATCCAATGAAACTAAAATTAATATATTCACATAGACTATGATAACCTTTATCAACTACTTAAAAATATGACCAAAATATAGTTCACCGTAGTCACTGATTCTGTTATTTTATCAGGGATTGTTGGGCTCTTCTGAAAATTAAATGAAATATTTGTTTATATTAAAGATGTTTATACTACCTGAAGAACAACCAATGATGATAGTCGTGCTTATGCAATTTATGCTTACGTTTTAAAAATTATTTTCTGTGGCATTTTCTGAATTAAATACAACTGAAGCTTAAGAGAAGTGAACTTCTTAAATTTCTAATTACTATTTGAGTCACTTAGAAGTGCTAATTTACCAAAGTTTTATCCCAACATGTATCTAAATTAAAGGTTAACATTACTTAAGAGGTAAAGAAATCAGGGCAATTTTGTCTCAACTGAGGAAAAAAGATGGTCTTTGTATATTCATTTCCATCTGCCAGCTTGAAGATTTTCTTTTTTAAAAGATTCTTTTAAAACTTAAATGTAGTTTCCATGAAGGCTTTAAAATGTCCTTTGACATTTTAAGCACTGAAAGGTGAAAATTGGCCAGGCCATGTGGGGACAGCTGCTGACAGTGGCGTTCTAGTTCCTCCACTGTAAAGGAAGAAACAGGTGGCATTTGGAAATGTTCCTCTTAGTCTCATCTTGAAGAGGTGCTTCTCTCTGGCTGAGGCTGGTTTTGTGTATTATTTACTATATTTATCCCATTAAATGAGATTAATAATTAGAGGCAAGATTTATGACATAAGCTTTTTCTCCTGAACCATTTGCTTAAAAATAACAGGTAAATTTTTTTTCAGATCCTCAGAGATTACATCTAGAAGTTAAGCTTAGGAACAAACAAGATGAAGATAGGAAAGGGATTTTTATCTCAGGGCTAAAAATAAAATGTATAATTAGTGCTCTAAGATGAGACATCACTATTCAATAATCAGTTAGCCAAGTCTAATCTTAGCCTGTCTATGGCATTCTGTACTACATCTGTGTGATATGGTAATCTAAATTTGAACAGATGTCCTGAATGTTATGTCAATATTTGAATTGCTATTATGGCTATGAATCAATATTACTTTGTAAACATCCTTATTTTAAGAGGCTTGAATCATGGCACAGTGGTTAAATACACAGCCTCTGGAGTTTAATTGCCTGATTTTATAACCCAACTCCAGTATTCACTGACTGTATCTCTTTTGGAGACTTGCTCGACACCCTATCACCACTGTTTGCCCATCCATGAAAAAGAAGTAATATTCATCTCATAATATTTTGCAGGGATTAAATGTGTTAATATTCAGTTTGAGATCCTGTAACATGATGAACATTCAATTATAATTGTTTGTTGTTATTCATGTATACATTAGGTCTTCCTTCCACATTTCCTTTTTGGAGTCAGGCAAAGTACATTGCACTAAAATATCGATTATGTGAGCAGATGAAAAGTAGAGTATAGGGATAGAAAGTAAAGCCATTTGAGTCAAGCATCTCTTTGATTCTACTATCAAAATAGCTCAGGTAAAAAATTTCTTTTTTATTCCATGGTTTAACCTTTGCAAACATCAGAACATCATAAAATAATATCTTCGAACTGAATTAATATCATTAGTCTCTATCCAAAATATTTGTAAATAAAGTATCAATTATTTTCTTAATCTCTCATAGCTCACTCATCACTATGGTGATGTACTCTGTTTACATTAAAAGGAGAATCAAAATCTAACTTTGTGGGGGAGGGAGTCTGTTATATGTCATAAACTGTGGTGAGCTCTTTACATATAATTTAATCATTTCAAAAACGCATGCGTTAGGTTTTGATATTACTGTATAAACTAAACAACACTAAGATACAGAAAGAGCCAATGACTAACTCACATGTCCACAGCTAGCATATATTGGAGTTCGGTTCATAACCCAGGCACCTTGTCTTTTAGTAATTGAGAACACTCACTTAAAAATATATGGCCTCAATATCCAACTGAATCTAGGGTTCACCTTTTGAGCTTTCATTTGAGTTTTACTGTAATGACTTTATAGACCATCATAATTTCCCTCAGGTGTCTGGTCTGTCTAAATCCCACCCCACCCCCAGCTGTGCAATTTCCACTTTTCTTTCCTTTTCACACTGTTTAGAATTTCAAATTTCTTCAGTGTGTTTTCTTTATTAACTCAGATTATTACAACAAAACACTTTTGCACTTGGCATGCTAGGCTACACTAAAGATTAGGCTTGGGCTCTTCTCTAATGTACTTAAACTTCATGTTTTTTATATTTTCAAATGAGCCTCTTAACTGGATTATATTGTTGTGAGTAAAATCGGGTGTTCCTCAAACTTGAGTGTTAATCTGAATCACCTGAAGAACTTGTTAAAACACAGACTGTTCGGCCATACACCAAGAGTTCTGATCTGATATGTATTAATTGGTGCTGAGAATTTGCATCTGGGCTACAGTGTAAGTGACCACTGGTATAGACTAATATAGTATATTTTGAAAATGCTTTCAGTCGCTTTGTTCCCATGAATGCTGAGTACTTTTTAAAAATTATTATGAACATTATTTTTAACCTTTGACAAAATTCTAACTATCTATATTAGTTAGGGATTGATAAAATTTTGATTCTATGACTATTGTTTTTTTTCCTTCTCCATTTTTGGGGGTGTTTCTATATTTTACAGACTAAAGGAAGCATTAGTGGAACAGGAAGCTATAGTCGAGTTTGTTAGTTACAAATGTCTAACATCAATCACTACTGTTTGGCAGGCTCTAAAGTAGCACAGACTCTTAGCCAAACTACCTAGAAGTCAAATTCCAGGTCTACCATTTCTGAAATCTGTCACCCTGATTAAATTACTTAACCTCTGTGTGCTACAGTTTCCTAATCTAAAAAAGGGAAAAAATAGTAGCATCTATCCTATTTGGTAGTTTTAGTATCATATAGATTAATATATGAAAGGAATTTAGAAATATTTACAGTGAGGGATATAGGGGTTTTAACTTTTCTTTAATGGTGGTATTATGCTTTACATAATGTCAAATATTTTGCTTGGAGAGTTTATTAACTGATAAGGTATGATAGACATAACCATCAAGGATCAAATGGAATTCAAATCTCAGCTTAACAGGTTTTGCATTACTTCTATATTTTTAATTCAACCATAATATTCCTGGAAATGTTATGATTGAAATATTTCCAATACAAAAGCCTTCAAAAATACCATATTAATAAAGCAACAAATAGGCTTTGCTACTTATGAGAAAATTAATTTCTTATTCTTGAGAGTATTGCATTCATTAAAAAACCATTTCAAATTCTTTAATAAACATAGTACTTATAAAACAGCATATAGAATCCACCTTTTGTTTTAAACCCATTTTTTTTTCTAATAGTGTTCTATGTACTTTATAATTAAAATATAATCATCAGAATGGATCGATTGTTTGGCCAAATATTTATTTCTAATTTTGTAGAAGACTTATCATTTTTATGCAAGAATAGCTAATAGTGCTAGTGTGGTAAAGAGTAGCGTTTTACCTGATTAAAACCAAATTAACATAAACAAACTATTCTAGGAAAGTTAAATGTTATGCTGAATATCATTAGGCAATTCCCAGAATGTTATAGTGCCCCATTTATAATAATTTTATTATGTGTATGGACATTTAAACAATTTGAGTGAAACATAATGCTTACTATGCATCTTCAATATGCCTTTTTGTACCATGACCCTGCTGAATAGACAATATGAAATCTTTGCTAAAAGAAATAGAGTAGCCAATAAGCAGATAGCTCTCAGAAGTTTCAAAGTATCTGAACTACACTAGAAGTGAAGTCTGTGAGTTGATGAAAGGCAGGGCTGCATCACATTTTTCTGTTTGGACTTAATATAGAAAGGTATGGCATTTACAAGTTTTAAGCAGAAAAGACACCTGAAAAATGTTAATTTGTAGACTAACAGTAATTAGGTAGAAGTTGGAGAGATGGAAAGTATGGAGGGTTGCAAGTTAGGCAGTAAATAAATTAATGCTAGAATCAGGGGTGCCTGGGTGGCTCAGTCGGTCCGCCTTCAGCTCAAGTCATGATCCCAGTATGCCGGGATTGAGCCCTGCATTTGGCTCCCTGCTCGGAGGGGAGTCTGCTTCTCCTTCTTTCTCTGCCCCTCCTCCTTGCTTGTGTTATCTCTCTTTCTCTCTCAAATAAATAAATCTTTATTTTTTAAAAATTTTTTTTAAAGATTTTATTTATTTGACAGAGAGAGCACAAGCAGAGGGAGAGAGAGGGAGAAGCAGGCTCCCTGCTGAGCAAGGAACCCAATGTGGGACTTGATCCCAGGAGCCTGGGATCATGACCCGGGCCAAAGGCAGCCGCTTAACCAACTGAGCCACCCAGGCATCCCAAATAAATAAGTCTTTAAAAAGAAAAGAAATTAATGCTAGAATCAGATGAATGATAGAGTCCTGAGTTAACTTACCTACTAGTATGGGTGGAGAAATATAATAGAAATTAAGAAGTAAGGGTAAAAAAAAGCTAATGAGATTAAACATTTATCTCCTCATCTCCTTAAGACCAGTAAAATGAGAGTAAAATAATAATCCCATAAAAAAGTTGGGCCGTTAATGAAAGAAATCTTAAATTAATTTCTCAAAAACACAGAAAAGAATACAAGGTATTTCTACAATAAACATATATGATAAAATACTGAGGACAAGCACTAAAAGAAAAAGAAAAAGAGTATATAAATTCCAAATCAGTAACAAGAAAATGGTAAAATAAAAACAAAACAAACAAAATTTATTCAAAAAGAAAACATACAAAAGCAAAACAGTAGTGAGCACAATAAGAGTTACAAAAACAAATTTAAAGACACTGATCATCATAATTGTCTTAGTCCATTCAGACTGCTATAACAAAATACCACAGACTGGATGGTTTATAAACAACAATTTTTTGTTTTTTTTCCTCACAGTTCTGGAGGCTGGAAAGTTCAAGATCATGGCACCAACAGATTCAGTGTTTGGTGAGGGCTTCCTGGTTCACAGTTGTTTTTTCACTATGTCCTCGTAGGACAGAAAAGGTTAGGGAGCTCTGTGAGGTCTCTTTTATAATGGCACTAATTCCATTCATGAAGGTTCCACTCTCATGACCTAAGCATCTCCCAAAGGTCCTATCTCCTAATACCATTACATTAAGAAGTAGAATTTCAACATAGGAATTTAGAGGGGATGCAAACATTCAGACCATAACAATAATAAATATAAATGGTCTAAACTTACCAATTAAAAGAAAGAGAATGTCAGATTTTTAAAATCCATTGATATGAGATTAGGATGAATATAATACTGCCTTAAAGGTAATTGGGTAATTTAGGACAGAGTTAGTAACTAAGGCTGTCAGGTAAAATATAATGCAGTATTTGGGAATATGTATGCCAAAAAAAATTGTTCATTATTTATCTGAAATTCTAAATTAACTGGCTGTTCTACATTTTTATGTCCTAAATCTGGCAACTCTAGTAATAGCTGAAATGCTCATTTACTGTACTCTTTTTTTTTTAAAGATTTTATTTATTTATTTAGAGAGAGAGAGCATGTGCTTGAGCTGGGGAAGGGGCAGGGGAAGAGGAAGAGAGACAACCGCAAACTCTGTGCTAAGGATAGAGCCAAATGCAGGGCTCAGTCTCACAACCTTGGGATCATGACCTGAGCCAAAATCAAAAGTTGGATGCTCAACCTACTGAGCCATCCAGGCACCCCTCATTTAGTGCACACTTTTAGTCATTTCTATTCTTCCTCTTTTCAAAGTATATGTCAAGATATTCAACAAATATTTAGTAAGCGAACAGGTGTTAGCACTGAGGAAGGCAGTGAAAATACAAATATATATTTGTATACAAAATACAAATTCTGTATTTGTGTGTGTGTGTGTGTAGAAAGATAGATATAGTTGTAGCTATAGTTTCTTCAATAAGCTGGTCTAAGTTTACCTGATAAACTAATAAAATATAGGCAATGTATACAGTGGAAGAATGGGGGAAAAAGTGTAACAACATATTGGCATTTAATTTATGACAATGTATTGAAATGTTATTTTGTATAACGCCTAGTTCAAGAACTTGTGAATAATACAAAATGAATCATAAATGATCCTTACCATCAGCATATCATAGTCCAAAAGCGGGGGAAACATGTCATGTTTCCAAAAATAAAAGGTAAGGGCGCCTGGGTGGCTCAGTCATTTAAGCATCTGACTTTGGCTCAAGTCATGACTTCTGGGTTCTAGGATCAAGCCCCACAGTGGGCTCCATGCTCAGCGGGGGAGCCTGCTTGTCCCTGTGCCCCTCCCTCTGCTCGTGCTCTCACTTTCTCTTTCTCAAATAAATAAAATCTTTAAAAAATTAAAAAATAAAAGGTAAAATGAGAGGGAGAGTCAGCAAGAGAGAGAGAGAATTAGAATAAATGTGATTCATACAAAAGACTATAGAAGTTTAAAGGGAGAAACAAACTTAGGTCCCAGGTAGGGCCTCTATGTTTCTGAGCCCTAGGGACTGGGGACATTGCGTAGGTTGCCCCTAAGCTGGATGAGTCTTAGAATGCAATTCATTGACAAAAGCATATTTTTTTCAGCTTTACAAATTTAACTCAGATTTACCATTATTGCAATACACAGAAATCATAAAAAGCCCTGAATGCTCAAGGCACTTTTCTGTTACATAAGCTAGTAGGCCCATGTGCGTGAAGAAGCAACTAGGAGATCATGGCCTAGATTTAGCACCTGAACAAATGTCAAGTCTGCTTTTCCTCTTATAGGTATATGGTTATAATCTACTTTATTTAAACTCTGAAACAGTGGTTCACCACACTGGATGTATGTATGAATCACCTGAAGCGCTTTTTAAAAATATTGATGCCCCAGCCCCACCACAGATCAGTTAAATCAGACTCTGAGAAAGAGGCCCAGGTATCACTTGTTTTAATGCTCCTCAGGTGGCTATATACATAAAAACTGCTGCTTCGGAGAGTCCTCTTTTCTCATTTAGTACACCTTAAAAGCCACTTCCAGCCATGTCAAAAATACTCTTTGGGGCCTGAATTACCTGTTAGTCTAGCTTTCCTGACCACCCCCACTAGGCAAATGGCAGATCTTTCTTATGTTCACAAGTTAATATAATACCAAATTTACCCTGACTACATTTAACAAAATGCTTTTGCCTAAAACAACCCCTGTTGACCAAGGGGTTACTTCAGTAAAAGTAAAAGGTCTAGTCTACTTTTTTATGATAATAGAGAAAAATCGATGACTTTCCTGGGATATATGTGATATAGTAGCCCTCCTTCATTCTGACACTATCCCTTAAATTTAAATAAAATATTAATTTCTCATACCATTTTGAAATGCATTTATATGACAAGTTAAAGGAGATTTTAAAATTAAGATTAAAAAATGCTGCTTTTGAATTAGCATTGAATATATCTGTATCTATGTGTTTTTTTTTTCTGTTTCCCAAAAACTCTACATTTAGATTTCAAGAAAAGAGCCAAAAAACATATTGATATCTATCTATGCTATGCTATTATTCTATACACCAAGGGTTAGCAAACTATGGCCCACCGCCTGCTTTTGTACATAAAGTTTTATTGGAACACACCCATAACCATTTGTTCACATACTGTCTACATCTGCTTTTGCCCTACAATAACAAAGCAGAGTGGTGGTAACAGAAATGGTATGGGTCAGAAAGCCTAAAATATTTACTCTCTAGCCCTTTACAGAAGTTTGTCCAAACCTGCTATAGATTTTTTAAAAAAATCTATTACTTAAGATAACCTGAGATAACTAATTCCCTCAGATTGGTCTTTGGCAATCCCTCATAATAAACAAAAGAAGGAAAATGGGTTATTTGTGAAACAAGTTCATTCCTCAGTGTGAAATGATATTTCACTTTCTTTTTTTCTCTCCATCACCCATCCTCTTTTCCCTTTTCCTGTTTGTTTTATTGTGTTGTGTTTTTTGCTTTTTATCCCCTTCTATGATACAATTTCCTATCTTTCTTGGACTATTTAAAAAAGCTATACTTCCTTGGACTTTTAAAATGACTGCCATCTTTCCAGAAATCAAGTGCCGAATTTTCTTTGCTTCCCTTGAGATCTTTTACCAAGTCTGGAAAAGATCATTTAAGGATGATTTAAAGAGTCATTAAAATAAAATTAAACTTCAGATCATGCCTCACATAGCTTCCTATTTAGTCTTTAAACCTGGCAGAATTCCAAAAAGATGGGTCTGTCCAAGGGACCTGGTCCTGAATCAAGTATTTGGTACCAGCCAAAATGCTGGCATATTTTAACATGTTAAATATTTAACTAACTCATTATTTAGGAGGGACCTAGGCAGATGTTACAATCAGTTCAAGGAAGCCAAAGAGCCACATACTTATATGGAGTAAACAATTGTAGAGATGTACTTACAGGTATACATGAATCTGGCTTTTTCCACAAAAGAGGGGAGAGAAATCAGTTGAATCTCTTCCAGTCAGAATTCATTTGCAAGTCCATAGACAAGAATTACTTCTCATTGGTATCAGTTATCTACAATTTACAGAGCAGTAAAATATTTCAAAGGCAGTGAAAGGCTGAAGTTAGATAACCCTGAAAGTCATGTTATAAATAATGAGTAATTTTCCATTAGAGACACCTAATAATTTCTTTGCTCATTCCAAACTTATTTACTGAATTGTAGTACTAGAAATCAGTATGTGGCCTGAACAACATTGAAGTCATACAAAAGGAAAATCTTTAGACATAAACTATATAAGCTACTGTTATTATTTTAATTATGGAGCCAAGAAGAAACCAAATTAATTGAAGAAAAGAAAATATTACTAAACCATTATATATTTTTGCATTAGTATCTACATGGACATATATAAATATAGGTGTATGAATATTAATGCATGTTATCTTCAAAGAAAGGTGTTTCTGTTTTCACTGCTTAGAACAGGTAACTAAATCAAGAAATTAAATAAGAATTTGAGTTAATGTAAAGGCGAACATTATGGCTTTTCTTTTTCCTTAGAAACTAGAAAGCCAGGCATTGTTTTAAAATGTATTTATTAAATAATTCTGCAACTCATTTGTAAAATGATTGTCTTTAAAAATAAGGAGTTTGTAATTCATTTGCATCTGAAAACATACATGAGGACAACCACTTAAGTAATCCTCTTTTACTATTTATTCATAATGTGAAAATTAGGAATTTTACATCTCTATTGACTTTAGAAATTTCACATATTTAAAATTTTTTTTCTTATGTAACTTATTCATAGCTCATATGCTTTTAGTTGTAGCAAAATTAACATGAGAAGATTCAATTTAATGAAAAAGCAACTTTTTACTGTATAAAGATATCTTGAACTTACCTTTGATAAAGTAGCCCATAGGCTTTTTCTAAACAGCAGCCAATACACTATCAAAGGAATATATCTCTACAAGCATTATTATTACTCATATTAATATAACCGCAGATTTTGTTTTATGCATTTACATACACATATGCTTGCATATGGTGAAAATAAAAATGTTAGCTGAATTTCACAGTAAACTTTGCAGTTCAGAGAAAGGCAACATCTCTTTTCCTTATATTCTTCCATGTAATTTGCAGCAGTTTCTCCGTTTTCAAGAAATAGACTATAGTGCATAAAGTTGTATGATAAAATTGTCTTCATTTCTTCTCTACCAAACTACTGAGTGCTTTACCAGTCTCTTTTTAAGAAGTCTGTGTCTTAATACTCCTTGAAAATACATGTGATCGTGGTTTGACCATTGTCACCTTCACTTCACACTTTACAAGTGCCCTTCTTTATTTTTTGTTTGTTTCAAGTTTTTACTTAAATTCTAGTTAGTTAACATATAGTATAAAACTGGTTTCAAGAGGAGAATTTAGTGATTCATCACTTACATATAACACCTGTGCTCATCACAAGTGCCCTCCTTTATCAGCCATACTTCAACCGTCATGCATTTGTCAGTGACTCATTAGTCCAATTTATCAAACCGTTTTTTTCCTTCTGAAATATAAAGCTTCTGAACTGTAACTGTGTTTCCTTTTCGCTCATTGAGACCTCTACCAGGATATCCCAAAATTACCTCAAACTCATCTGATTTAAAAATTAATTTATCGGGGCACCTGAGTGGCTCAGTTGTTAAGCATCTGCCTTCGGCTCAGGTCATGATCCCAGGGTCCTGGGATCGAGCCCTGCATCGGGCTCCCTGCTCCGCGGGAAGCCTGTTTCTCCCTCTCCCACTCCCCCTACTTGTGTTCCTGCTCTCGCTCTCTCTCTGTCAAATAAATAAGTAATTTAAAAAAAATTAATTTATCATTTCCTCTATATTTATTTGCTCATTGTCTCATAGGCCCAATTTCTACGGATGGCATACACAGTCTACACTTAATGTAGTAACCTTCCAGTCCTCGAATTTACAATGCTTATATAGTTTGCCCTCTGTCTTTTCTATTACCTAAGTATCTTTGGTCAAGGTCATGATTAGCTATTGTTAAAACACGAGGTATATCCATGGGGCACCTGGGTGGTGCCCTCGATTAAACATCCAACTCTTGGTTTCATCTCAGGTCATGATCTCAAGGTCATGCATGAAGCGTTGGGCTCCACACTCAGTGCGGAGTCTGCTTAAGACTTTCTCTCCCTCTGCCCCTCCCCCCCTCCTATCTCTCTCTCTCTCGCAAATAAGTAAATAAAACTTAAAAAAAAACCATGATATATATCCATAAGAAAATGCACGACTAAATAGATACTTGTTTCTTATCTTGTGCGACTAAGTATATGTGAATTAAAAGAAAATGTCAGGGGAGCCTGGGTGGCTCAGTCGGTTAAGCGTCTGCCTTCAGCTCAGGTCATGATCCCAGGGTCCTGGGATCGAGCCCCACATCGGGCTCCTTGCTCCGCGGGAAGCCTGCTTCTCCTTCTCCCACTCCCCCTACTTGTGTTCCCTCTCTCACTGTGTCTCTCTCTGTCAAATAAATAAATAAAATCTTAAAAAAAAATGTCAAATACTGTCATATTTCTATGATAATATATAACATTGAGGAATTGAGCAGTTAAAATGTATAATATTCCAGATAACCAAACTGTCCAAAGGACCCAGGGCTCATGGATAAACCTCAGGAAGAAATTAACTCAACCTCAAACTTCTACTATAGATAAATTTAGCATTAAACTTAATGCTTAAGAAAAAGTACTATAGTCCTATAAGAGTACTTTTCTGGGTTTGTTCCAGACCAAAGTACTATGCTCAATGTCTGTTTGATCTACATTTCCCATGTGGAAATATTACAGTTTTTCTCTGTGGTTTATCAAGCTTGCCTGGTAATTGTATCACAATTTGATTTACATTTTTTGAAGTTGTGAGCATACAAAATCATGATGTTTAGATAGGCTTGGTAAGTCATTCATGTCATTATTAGGTGGTGCCCCTAATGATTGTTGTGGAAAATAAAAATCCTACCAACCAAAAGACCTCTCTGTCCCAATATAGAAGACAAAAAAAATGATTTATTATTGTGTATGCATATCAGATTTCATGCATGCAGGCAGCCCTCAGAAGATTAAGTTCTTGACAGAATTTCACACACATTTGTACAATAACAGAAGAAAAACAATTAAAGCTTCTCTATCTTCTCGGAGCTCCTGGGTGGCTCATCGGTTAATCCCAGGGTCCTGGGATTAAGTCTCATATCGGGCTCCCTGCTCAGTGGGAAGCCTGCTTCTCCCTCTCCCTCTGCTGTTCCCCCTGCTTGTGCTCTCTCTCTCTCTGTCAAATAAAAAAAAAAGAAAAAGCTTCTCTATCTTCTCAATAGACAAATATACACAAACTTGTGAGTTCTGTATACCTCACAGGAAACTTCTGAGTTAATTTCTGAGTGATGGGTTTACAATCCTAGGGTTAGAAATCCTCAACTTTTCATGTAATGTCAAATGTCAAGCCTATTATTGGGCTTATTATGCTTTCAATGATATGGTATAGTAATTGTTCTTACTTCATAGGGTCATTATAAGATTAAATGAGTTATCTTTAAGTTCTTAGAACAGTGCCAGCACACAATTGCTGTGTAAATATTGGATTTGAAATCATTATATGACTATGGCTTCATAGATATGAATAGCATATCTTTTATAACATCAATACAAACAATAAAATTTTCATTGACAACCACATATTTGAGTGATGTGATAAAACTGTGGGGAAAGATTATTTAGGTTTCAAAAGTACTAAGAGACCTATTCTCAATGGAGTTACATGAGTCTTAGTTTTGATTATATTTGGTGCAGGGATAGATTTACTTTTTTGTAGTCTGGTTAATTTTAAATGATTTGGTCAAATTCTTTAATTCTTGGTAAAATAGGTGATGGGTGTTCAGGAAGGCACTTGGGATGAGCACCGGGCATTGCATGGAAGTATTGAATCACTATGTTGTACACCTGAAATTAATATTACACTGTATGTTAACTAACTGGAATTTAAATAGAAACTTAAAATTCCCTGCCTCTAGGAGAAAATCATGGCCCTTAAAATGTACTAAGTTGTTTGGGTGCCTCAGTGGTTCAGTTAGTTGGGCGACCAACTCTAGATTTAGGATCAGGTCTTGATCTCAGGGTTGTGAGTTTGAGCATGGATATAGCTAGAGAGTATAATGCTTAGAGAAATAAGTCAGAGAAAGACAAATACCATGTGATTTCATTCATATGTGGAATTTAAGAAACAAAACAAGTGAGCAAAGGAAAAAGAGAGAGAAACTGAGAAACAGACTCTTAACTATAGAGAACAAACTTATGGTTACCAGAGGGGAAGTGGGTGGGGGGATGGAGGGATAGGTGATGGAGATTAAGGAGTGCACTTTTCCTGATGGGCACTGGATGGAAGTATTGAGTCACTGTATTGTAAACTTGAAATTAATATTGTATGTTACCTATAATGTAATTAAAATAAAATAAAACAAA
Organism: Neomonachus schauinslandi; assembly: GCF_002201575.2. Taxonomy (NCBI): domain Eukaryota; kingdom Metazoa; phylum Chordata; class Mammalia; order Carnivora; family Phocidae; genus Neomonachus; species Neomonachus schauinslandi. The sequence goes on from NC_058404.1 coordinate 66,250,522, forward strand.
ATAGAAAAAAAAATCAATTCTAAAGGGAAAGATATATTAAAAAGGAGATTCTAGGGGTGCCTGGGTGGCTCAGTGGGGAGTGTGCTTGGGATTCTCTCTCTCTACCTCTGCCCCCTCCCCTTCTCTCTCTCTAAAATAAATAAATAAATCTTAAGAAAAGGAGATTTTAGATTTAAAAAAAGAATTTTACTCCATTTATTTGCTAAAATTTTTCTTTAAGGTCACCGATTACCTACAGTTTAAGGAATTCAGTGCACATGTTTTATTGTTTATCTTACTTTCATTCTGAAACATTTGACATTTCATCATACCCTCTTCCTTGAAAAGTTCTTCTCCCTTTAGCTTCCTCTTCAGTACTTTCTTATTCTCCTGCAACTTCTCAGATAGTCCTTTCTCTTTTTCCTGTATGAGTTCTTTTTTCTCTATTTGCCTAGAGTTTATTGTTATGTTTATCTTTCATTTTTACAAATAATCCTCAACAAATTTACTGAATCCCATATATAAGTTGATTTAAAACTCAGTTCTGAAGATGAGAAAAGTAGAGAATAAAGGACAAAAGGGATATTGTTTGTATATAAAAATCATTCTGCTCCTTTCTAGCTCTGTAACTTTGAACAAGTTATTTAATTTCTCAATGCCTTAATTCCTCATCTATAAAATGGTGATAATTGCATTGTTTTTCTTTTGGGAATGTTGTGAGGGTTAACTGATTTAATACGTATAAAGTTCCTGACACATAGGATACTTGCATTACATGTGATTTATTGTTAATAGCAGATGTTCCTATTTATTACTAAAAATCCGTGACAGAAATTTTATTAAATCTATAAATTCCACAAGGTTTTACGTAATTGTATAACTACTTCTTGTACATTTCCATAGACTGTAAATGCCTTAACTGCAAAGCTTTTCTTTTTATTTTCTTTGGATTGCTGGCAACCACTTGAACTTACAAGGAAATTTACAAGTTGGGAAATGAAAGTATTAATAGAGATCATTATGATGATCACATTACTCAATTAGATCAAAATTAGAGTGTAACAACTCAAACTATATCATCTTCCCTCAAATTTTAAGTATTAGTAAACAAGTTCTCAGCATTTAAACCTCAGTTCCCATTGCCTCTCACAAGCATTCTGATCTCCACTTTGCTTGTGGCCCCAGGTCAGCATCGCCAAACTCCACCCTACCAACTACTAGTCAGATGAGAGGAGATAAAGACCCAAAGTCAAATACAGAAATCCCCAGATGGGGCTATTGGAGTAGTCTATGACGCTTTTTCCCATTCTTTTATTGCACACTCCTCTCGCTTCCTGATGCACACACATGTGCGCATACAAATACACCCACAATCACAGGCACACACATGCTTGAAGGTTTCCTTTTGTGCCACTTTCATGGACACCCAAATTGCTACCTCTTCCTATAGATTTGATTACTTCTCTCTTTTGTCAGTGATTTCCTTGCTATTATGAAAACGTTCTCAGTATTATTTTTTTTACTGAGAACGGAATAATGCAAAATTGGCTTAATCTGCATCACAAAGTTTACGTTTTGTTGTAAAAAAGAATTTCTTGACAGAATTGCTAAACACTAAAATTGCTGAACAACAGTAGTTATTTCATGGTCTTTGAAAAATAAGACAGTCTCTCATCTCTCTAGAAGAGACTGTTTTCCATCTTGTCTTGAAAAAGCATGAGACTTCAAATACTGTTTTTCAACTCCATGCTTCTCAGACATATATTTAATAATCTTTAGAATTCTTTTTAAATTGTAGATTCTGTTAAAATCTAATTGTCAAAATTGACAATTATAAAGTTAGTATTTTCTCTAAAAATATGTTCTAAAAATTCTTGGCTAATATAATACTTACTTTTTCATTTACAGATTACATTAGGCACTGTATTTTCTATACTGTATTTTATATCACATTTGCTATCAGTGGTATGTACTACTTTTCAATGTACCATTTAAAGACATTATCATGGGGGCCAGTATAAGAAAAATCCTTTGTAAGATAATTATGTGAAGATTTTAGAGCAATTGTAGTTATTTTTGAAGACATTAAGCTAAGCAATTATTTTCACTAACTCTGATGTTGCCAGTATTTTCCTGGTTATTTTATGGGAATACTGAAAAATCTGTGATGCATTGTTAGTTCAATGAGCTTATACTTCATTTTGGAGATAAAATTTGCAAAGTTAAAACTTCAAGATACAAAATGCAAACATATATCGTGTTATACACTGAGTGCTCTAAAAGGAGAGATAAATGAATATCAGAAAAATAAAGACTTTTGTAAGAATACAAATATGAACTTAGTATTATTAAGAATAGAATTTTTTAAAATGCAAACACACACACACACAAATAGAAACGTCTTCAAAACAAATTCAAATGTAAAAAGCATACTTCCAGTTAAAAATATGCTATCCTATTTTGAAACCAGATATATGAGTTCAAATGCAAAATCCAACATAATCTAACCCTTTGCCTTGGGCAAGTCATTTCATCTCCCTGTGCTTCAAAACCTGTGAACTCTCTATATAGGAATGTATAGTGAGGATTAAAACTAAGATAATGTATTTAAACAATTGGAGCTGTCATGTTTTTCTATGCTCTTCATAGAATCAATTACTTTGGCATAGAGAAAACACACATTAAATATCTTGTTGTTAGATTTGATACAAATGAAAATTTTCTATCCTCTCATGAAAATAGCCCATTATTTTAACTTTGTATGAATTGTAAAGTATGCAAGTAGGAACATAAAAATTATGTACCAAATATGTTATCTATAAGAGGTATCAGCTTCTTAACATTAATACAATAGGTGATTCCTTTTCAATAATATTGCTTTGAAAATAACTTCGTTCTTTTGTTACAGGAAATAACTGCAAGGCCACTGAATACAGCAAGATGAAAAGTATGCTTTTAGACTTACAAAATCAAAAATATATTACACAAGAAAATGAAAACCCTAATGGTGATGACATATCTTGGAAGAAGTTGTTGGTGGATCAAATGTTTAAATATTTTGATGCCGACAGTAACGGACTTGTAGATATTAATGAACTAACTCAGGTATGATTCATGATTAAATTAACAAGTTTGTTTAAATATAGCATGTACAATATCTTTACATCTGTGTGAATTTATTCTGTATTAATAAAATATATATCTAATCTGTATTATTTGAGAGTGTGGACAAAACATATTTTTAGGGGTAAAATTTGATTACTGTTAAATAACAAAGATTCAGCTGAGTAAATTTTAAAGATTTAATTGACTTTATTCAACAATACTTGAATTGGGCAGCATCCCATCTGGCAAATAGAGGGGTGCTTGGACAGTTGTACAAAATGGAAAGTTTTTGTAGAGGGAGAGTGGGGCAAGAAAATTAAGAGCAAAAGAGAAAGATTGTTCCAGGCAAGGCCACTTTCCCTTAAGCGGAAAGGCATGGGCTATTATCATGTAGATTACCTCATCTTCTTTTGGGGGATCTAAAGGGCCCAAGTGGCAGACTCATTGGTGGTGATTGAAAAATTCCTGACTGACCTATCAAGACTACATTTCTGGGGGAGGTTGAACTACAATTAGAATATGTATTAAGCCCCAGTTTGGGGATGTGGCCTAAGTGATGCCATTTTAGGACTATTTTTTTTTGTTTGGTTTTTGGTTTTTGGTTTTTGGTGTTGTTTTCTTTTAACACTATTCTATCAGCAATATTAATTTCAAGTAACATTGATATGATATTTTGTAGTTTAAAAAGCAGTAACTACTTTTGATAGGTTTCTATACCTTAAATACCTAAAGGAAACACCAGTTCTTTATCTTACAAAATTTATAAGGTATCTTCAGATATACTGGGGTGCTTTTGTAATGTTTGATTTTCTACGTATATTAGTTTTTATTAACATATCTACACCATTGTAACCATTGGTTGGGTACAAAACAAGATCTGACCGAATCCAGTTATTATCATAATAGCTCCATCTAAATCCAAATGGAAAAACTGTTCCTCATTAGAAAATGGCAGTGACAGCACTTTAACTATACCTGTTTGAAGTTTCTGCCACGTCAAGTTTGTATCCATTTCCTAGGACAGCCATAACAAAATAACGCAAGGTGGGTTTCTAAATCAACCTCCCTCTCCCTTCCGGAGGCTCAACGTCTAAAATTAAGAAGTTGGCTAAGCCATGCTCTCTCTGAAATATCTGGAGGAGGATCTTTGCTTGTCTCTTTCAGTTTCTGGTAGTGCTAGGCATCCTTGGCATTCCTTGGCTTGTAGATAACATCATTCTGCCTTTGTAGTGACAGCATCCTCTGGGTGCCTGTCTTTGCAACACCTTGCCTTTTCTTAAAAGGACACCAGTCATATTGGATTAAGGAGCCACGCTACTCCAGTATGACCTCATTTTAAGTTATCTAATTACATCTTCAACATCCCTGTTTCAAAAAAAAAAAAGTAACATTCTGAGGCACTCGGGATTAAGACTTCAAAATATCTTTTAAGAAGATACAACTCAACCCATAATAAAGTTCATCTGCTACAAAATTTAGTTTTGTTTTCTCTGTTTCCCTTGATTTGGATTTGTATGTCTGAAAAGTACCCTTCCAATTCATTTGAAAGTTATCTTCAGAAACCCATTTATATCTTTGCTATCCATGAGGTACATGCAAGGAAAGTTCTGGGACGTTTACTGACTTCCTTCTGAATACATCCCATACCACATAAGTCATTTCCACCTTCAGCAGTGTATGGTGAAAATGTCAGTACCTCATCTGTCAGTAATCAACTATGAAAAAAAAAAAAAGAAGGAAAATAACAACAGGAGGTTATAACAAACACTCTAAAAGATAGAATAAATACCTAGATATGTATAGCACAAATATTGTTTTTGCCTTGTGTATTTTTAGGTTACAGGTACTCTTCAAGAACTTTTTGCCAAATATTATAACCAGTAATACATATGATTTTATTAAAAAACTTAGAAACATATAATATCATAATTTAATATGGAATTTTAAAATAACTTAGGAGGGTAAAAGGGGAAAGGATCTTAGTGGTGTCTCTTAATAATTTACAAGCTATTATTAGCAGAAATGTGATATGTAACTCCAAGATACTGCCAGGGACAAGTAAAAATTAAAGAATATAATTTGGCTTTAAGGTTCTACAATTGCAGCATGAAAGCTGGCCGCACATATTCTATTTTTATTCCACATAATGAATATATATTCTAGAGTTTTTCTTGCAGATTTTCAAGTAAATTAGAACCTAAAGGCCTTTCTAGTTGAGAGTGAAAATGCATAAAAAATGTAATAGATAAAATGAGTAGGATCTTTAGTTTCACGGCTAACAATTTGTCACAGCAAGAAAATATTTGCTAAAATGAACTGACCAGTTATACAAATAAATCTTGTTCAATCCATCTCTTCACCACTCTAGCTTACCATAAACATCTGTAACTGCACATTTAGTCTTTCAGTCTGAGGCTCGTTTTTGTATGTTAAAAATACCCAATTATAAGATATAAATTTATAGCAAAGTGAAATTTTGGACTTTCAAAAGAATTATGTTTTATGAAGTTGATAAAATTGATGGTAGCACACTGGTAGATTTGCCATTGGCAATGGAGGATCTGGAAGAGTTAAAACAGGTTATAACAGAAGAAAGGAAATCAACAAAGATTAAGATGGCATATGCATGATCAAAAGAGACTGTTTCAGATGGAAAGGAGTGAGTGGTTCTAAATTGATGAAGTCCTATAATATTTTTTTCAAAATAATCTTTTCGATGATCCAAGTGTAGTAGATAAGAACTTTGATTATAGAACCTGTTCAAATCATATCCTTACTACTTACTACTTGTGAACCTTTGGCAAGTTACTGAAATTTTCCGTGACTCAGTTTTCCTTTCTATATATTGGCAATAATAATAGTACTTATTACATAAATTTGATATAATATTTATATTATTTACAATATGTACGCTTCCTAGGAACATGATTAGCACATAGTAAATACAGTGTGTTAGCTATAATTATATTTTCAAAGCTAATAGCAATATGCTCCAAACTGGGTTATCATATTCCAATGTATAATTCATAAAATAATAGCTCATTGCAAAAGCCTCAAAAAACAAAAAAAAATACTTTTTCATAGCACGATCACAAACCTGATGTCTCCCCCAAGTGTTACATATATGACTAGTGTAGTCAGGCACTCAGCTACATAGTAACACATTTGTGGTTTTAAGAACATATATTTTTCCTAAAACAGACCTGAATGTGTGATGCCTGAAGGAAAGATTTCAGGATGAAGTGACCTAAGGTATGAGTATGTTCTTCCTGGCCAGTCTGGGAGGTAGGAAAAGGTCACTAGAAGTGTGACCATTAATGATCATTTGTTGTTAAAAAAAAAAAAAAAAAAGGAGCTCAGAAATGCTCTGGGTGGTTTATTCATATGTATATTGAAATCGCTGGGAATATTAAGAGTTAAGGTAAGCAGAAAGATTGTGAATCACCAGCTAAATTTATTTGTGAATTATGGGGAGCGAATGGGAGAGAATTATGTAGCTGAATGGCCTGAGATTCAAAGAAGTAGGTCTTTTCTATCTGTCTCTGTCTCTGTCTCTCTCTCCATCCATCCATTCATCCATCCATCTGTTATCTTTTTATCTATCTAATGAAGACTGGTTTGGGAAACAGAAATAATACAGAAGTGCCAGTAGGGAGCCGTTTAGTTACTGACCATCTCCCTTGCTGAGGTAGAATGGATATGAGAGAAAAATTGGCCTCCAGTTGTTAAAATTATTAGACAAATGGTTTTCCTAAGGGGCAGCCAGAATTTCTTAAAGTTAATGTGGTAAAGAACATGTTTTTATATGTTCTTTATATAAAAGAACATATAAAAACAGAAAAGGAGTGTTTTCTGATCAGAGAGCAGGTCACTATGTTGGGTTTGAGTTGGAAAGGAATGGAGATTGAGTCAGAGAAGGAAATGTACACAGCAATATGGGGAAACTTGGATTTCTTAGGGTCACAGAGGTAAACCAGGATATGAAACACAAAGGAATTTGTCCAGATTGTCCCTTAGAAGGGAATGACAACTGTGTCTTGCACTGTGGTCTGAAATGTTGGATCTTTAGGGTAAGATGAGGGGACACATAGGCAGACTTCACCTGGTGGAATGGCACCCTTGAATTTGTTAGCAGTGTTAAAAGATAAGCTGAAGCATATTAAAATTTTAAGAATTTATTTGAGCAAAAATCAATTTGAATTGGGCTGTGCCAAACCAGAAGTGGTTAAGAAGCATTCCACTGAGGGGAGCTAGGGGAAAACTTTTATAAAGAAAAGGAGAAAGCAAAGTAAGGAAATGGTTGATTGGCTATAGCTTAAAGCATACTTGGCTATTTGTGATTGGCTGTCAGTTTTGAAAAGTTGAGGCATTTACAGGCTTAGACTCTGGGTTGTTTACATAGGCACCAGGGCGTTAGAACCAACTGAGTCTAATGGCTTCCTTGTTTAACTTAACAGCAGTAAACATAGGGTTCTTAAAGTGAAATAGTGCTAACAGCTTGGAAAATCTACTCCTTCGGCCTCTCCCTATTTCATAAAATAACCACCCGTAGAATTTAAGTAAGCAAAATCATTCCCTTGTGATTCTCAGTTTAAATAAGCAGCTGTATTGAGTATATTGATTTAGCTCTTTCTTCATTTAGATTCTGTCATCTTAATAAGCTGATTCACATTAGCCATGCATATTAGAATGAAATATTTCCCTAATGTGCACACATGCCAACTCTTTATTAAAATAATAAAAAGAGCTACTTGTTCACAGGATTTAGATTATGTTATACATATTTGACTTAAAAAGCTATTTGCTCAATGACTACCGTATGTGAATACATTTACAAAATTAAATAAAAAGCAAGAATAAATAAGACCAGATATTTTTAAGCTATCAGGATGGGCATGGCAATGATGTTTTTGCAACCTTTGTACATACAATTTTCTTTAAAAATGATTACAGCTGTTACATAAGGAATGGACAATTAATCTTTATTTTGAGTTGATAAAGCCTATTACAATTTTAAAGATTTTTTTAAAAGGTTCTGGTGTCTAGTCAACATATTTATTTACTATAAGATTGGTAAGACTTGTTTTGTCTAATAGATACAAAGCATTTTAGTGAGAACAAACTAAATACAAATAAACAAGCACTTGTCTGGATAGAGAAGGGAGATAAGTGAGAACTTCCAGGGAATGCCATGGTAATTAATCCTATTTAATATTTTAAAGCCCCATAAACCTTCTGGTAGACGAAATATGGCAGCAGAAAACCAGGTGTTTGACTTAGAAGGGCAGTGGCAATGCCAGTAGGTAGATCTTCCCAGCGCTGGCAATTACCTTTCAAGTGCTAAAGATTTCAGGGGGGTAATAACAGCAACAGTGAGCACTTACCAGAGAAAGGTAAGGTCTGTAATTGTTGGTTTAGTTGCAGCTTGAGGCTACAATTAAGAAACAGTACTTTCAATTCTATCTGGAAACATTAGTAATGAGTTTCAAATATTCTTTTTTTTATGCTATTCATAATATGCACAAGACAATTGGAAAATTAAAATTTTGTTTTTAAAACATTTAAACTATCATTTATAGCATCTTTCCTTTGGAATGTTAAAGTACATTTAAAACTTGGGCATTCATATTCAGAAAATCCGTGTGAGCCATATAGAATGCCTTAAAAATAAAACATTTTTCTTCTTATTAATGTTATCTCTTCAACAGGTCTTTCAAGAGAATTAATGTTGGCCCTATTGATTTTTTAAATGTTACAAAACTAAAAAAGAACTTAAAAGATTAAAAGATGTAATTAATTTTAATGTAATCCTTTTCTTCTAATACAGCTATTTCAGGATAGCATCAGTTATATATGATTAACAATTATAATTTGTAATGTTAATTATTTACTCTCTGCCCTTTCACCTTGTTTATTTTTTAGAACACTGTTGACAATCTGTAATTATCTTGTTTATTTAATTATTTGATTACCTGTTCTCACTTGTCCTCTTTAGAAAATTAACTCCATGAGGACAAAGATTATGTCATTCTTATTTACTACCGTATCTCCAACCCCTACCTAGCACAGTTCTTGGCACATGTTGGTTGTTAAAAAGGGAAAGACAAAAGGAGGGAGGAAGGGAGAGGGGAGAAGCAGAAAGCTAGTGTACAAGGAGATGTTCAGAGAACCAACTAGTAGAGAAGCCAACCCTTCTGTATCGAGTATGTAGGAGAGGCTTAAAGATAACGCCGGAAGAATATGTATTTCTAACAAAGTATATTTATTTCCTGACCCCTTAAGCTTTGATGCAGTCTACACATTTGTCAAGTAAAGAGTGAATATATCCTTTTCTCCTCAACTTCACAAATGTGATGTACTTTCTTTAAAACAGAGGACCACTGAGCTCTGATCTACTGAGATCACTGTTATTGTGACATGGTCATGATTAGTTTGAGGAAGAATAGCTGGCAAAGGGTGAGGAAGAGCTCATCCTCTGATGTGCTCTTGAACAAATGATTGGTGTGTTTTCTAGGAGTTTACAGTTGCTGTTTTTCTGTCTCCACCAAGGAGAATAAAGAAAAAGACACAGAACTGGAAGATTCTACTCCATTGTCCTCGCTCACCCTCATCACCATGACCTGACTTGAGACAATCAAAATTGATCCTATGTATTTTACCTCTTTTATGAGAGTCAGTATAATAGTCTTTGATTTCTAAGTCATGATATATGACCAGAAAACTAATATTCACACATCTCCACAGCAGGGAGACAATCCTCTTCACCCACCTCTGGCGTTTTCTTTTTTTCTTTCCAGTTTTATTTATCCTCAAATAACTTATTGTCTGACATGCTATATATTTTACTTATATATTTATTTTTTCCCCCTTTACTAGCATGTAAGTTACACATGGGAGGGATTTTTGTCTGTCTTGTTTTCAGAGTCTAGGAGTCTGACACATAGTAGATAGTCAAAAATGATTTGTTGAATAGATATCTAAATAAACAAATGAAGGAGAATAATGGAGAATAGTTTACTTTGGGAGGGACAGGGTTTTTTTTTTCTTTTTTGGTTTTATTTTTGTTTTTTTGTTTCGGGACAAAAAAGAATATAATATCAAAACACTGAATCATCCCTGAGTTATTACAATTCCTCATACAACCTTGACAGTTCTATTACTTTGAAATTAAATATGTATCCCCTCTGGGATGCTGTATATACCTGAGCTCCCTGGATGACAGACATTCTACTAATACTTCTATTTTGTCACACTGACACTAATCTCTGTGGAGCCCAAGATTCATGTAACCTGATTTTTGATCATTAAAGAAAGTGAGACTCTTTAATTGTCTTTTAGCCTTAGAGAGTTCACCAAACACTGATAAATTTGGGAAACATACTCAATATTTTACAGTAGATAACACACACAAAAAAATTATGAGTGGTCTCCTTGACTAAAGCTTCATTGTAGGATACTTAGATAACAATATATTCACTGAGTCTGGCTCTGTCATGACCACTAGTCCAGAAATAACATGTGTTTTGAGGAGCCTAGACTGGGAAGTTTTTGGAACCAGTGCCAGACATAAATAAAAGACATGCTGGCAACTATGAAAGCCCTACAAGTTTGCATCCTCTGTGTCAAAGAATGCTTAATGTATTACTGTGTACTTGGGAAGGAAACCTGCTTATTTTCTATCATACTTTCTTGCAGACAATCAGACACTCATTACTTTAAGGTTATCAAAACTGTAGATATCTAAAGCAATTTCTCCATGCTGGTTGAAAGGTCATAGGAAAGTATCGCCCTCATTTGGAATACCCTGGACTATACACAGATCCATCAGGAAACCTAAAAGAGAGAAGTTACTAGGAAATATGTTTTAAGTAGGCTGCTTTTGACCAAAAAATGGAGAAAACATGTATTTGAAATATTGATGATATGAGAAAAGTTACCTCTCTCCTGTACATGGGCATGGTCCAATATAGGTGCACAGAGTTGGGTTTTTTTGTTTTTTGTTTTTTGTTTTAGAAAGCATTTAGCCAGGACCATTTGCTTCTCTCGTGCACACTCATTAAAGCAGCACGTCCAGCTTAGGTTGTATAATCATGATCAAATCAAGATCAAGATCAAAATCAAATCAAGATCAAGCTGGTCTTATGCCAACATTCAGAAAAAAAAAAGGTAGAAGTTCATTCTCTTTGTCTAATACATGACTTAATTTGAGTAAACTATTAAAATAGAAAATATGAGACAGAAAATGATGAAGATTTTCTCCAGGTTTTTCCATCTCCTTTTCTTTATGAACATGTATGAGAATAAACACCACTAAAAAATATTATTAAAATACTTGACCAAACCCTGGTGACACTGCATCCTTAAAATTACTACAATGCTGGGCGCCTGGGTGGCTCAGTTGGTTAAGCGACTGCCTTCGGCTCAGGTCATGATCCTGGAGTCCCAGGATCGAGTCCCCATCGGGCTCCTTGCTCAGCAGGGAGTCTGCTTCTCCCTCTGACCCTCCCTACTCTCATGCTCTCTCTGTCTCATTCTCTCTCAAATAAATAAATAAAATCTTAAAAAAAAATTACTACAATGCTTGCATTGTAGATCTTTAAGAAGAGCATAGTGAAGTAAGATGAAATACGCTCTCCGCCTAACCCCCGGGAAAAAGTAATTTTCCATGATCTAACAAATAACAGATGGAGAATGACTGAGAGCTCTGTTGCTTTCTAAATAGAAAAGCAGTATTAGTTTTCTCATTAGGCTTATAGGAGAGATGGCTTCAGCCATTAGGTAGTTTCGTTAATCCTTCCAGCTGGACTGTGCAAGAGTGTAGGGCTTAATACTCCCTCTCAACAATATCTATTTATATGGATCAATTAAAGCAGATGAATGTTTTGCCTCGTTTCCCCCCTAAGGCAGCGAATATCAGCTTAAACAATGAAATGCGAATACATTACGCAAGAGTAGATAACCCAATATCGTGTGGCAATTCTGTTTGGCAGTGCTCAGATGGCTGGAGGCTGGAGCAGGCTGGGGCTCTAGTGACCCTTGTGCTAAACTCCGTCCTCAGAGCTGCCTCTACAGCTCATCCACACTCAGGTGTAACTGAACTTTTAATATGGAAGTGTTCCCCAAAGGATTCTAAAAAAATAGTTTGATAGCATCTGAGAATATTTAGAAGTTAGTATCACTAATCCGCCGTTGATCTAACAAAGAAAGTCTGAAGCATACTGCTTTATCAAAAATAGTAATACACCGTGAATACACAGCAGTGCTTGTGCAAGCTGGTGTGGAAATCAGCGGTGAATTGTTTGAATAAGAAGCACATCACATTTTTAAAAAAATCATTATTTTTGACTTTAAATGATTACTTTTGAGTGCACATTATATGTTGCCTTGCATCTAACTCTATGTGAGTGTATGTGTGCCTGTTTATGTGTATATATGCGCCTGCGTGTGTGCGTGTGTATAATCTTCACGACAGCCATTTGAGATAAATGTTACTATCTTCAATTTCTAATTGAGGAAAGGTTAAATGATTTGCCAGAAATTATAGAACTGGTAAGTGGCATTGGCAGAAACGGAACCCAGAGCTGGCTGACTTCAAGAGCCTGCATTTTCTCATTACATGGCACCGCCTTTTAAAAAAACACACACTCTAATGCGCAGCTGGACTGCCTCTATATGCGGGAGAATAGGAAAAGCTATGGACACAGCTATGCAGCCCCCCAAATGGATAGGAATGTTTGAAAAATCTTGGGGAGCTCTTTTATTTGAGAGGCCATAGTCAAAGCAGTAGAGTATAAAAAAGCTACAGCCTCAGTCCATAGGACACAGAGTAGAAAAGCAGTTTGATGATTTTTCTCACCCTCACTTGGATAGATTTTCACCATCAATCGGTGCATTAATCCTCTCTGGCTCCTGGAAACAGTCATTTGCTTAATAGCTCTTTTGTGACGGAGAGAGTTAATGCACAATCCCAAATGGCTTAACTTCCAGCTGAGGAGGAGTTTAGGCAAAGAAGGAAAAAAAAAAATCTAACTTCATTTTTCACAAATATTTTGAAGATGAAACTTAGAACAAACGATCTCACTATTTTTGTTGAGAAAGAGCCCTGTTTTATTTTGACAGAGGTCACTGAGACGTAGGAGGCAATTTTCATGTGGAGATATTTCCTTGAGTCAGTATAAATGGAGCAAAGAAAATGAGTGAAATACAAAATGTCCTTGTAAATTTCAGATTTTTCTGGGTCCTACTGTGAAAATTTTGTGTTAGAAAGTTTGGACTGAATTCTAAGTATCTATCTGAACTTTTTAACTTTATATCTTTGGAACAGTTAAAAATAATTGTCCAGTAACCGAAAAATCTGTATTTTTCATAGGTTCTGTTCTTTGCCCTACTGCAGACTCAAAATGATTTATTAAATGATTATTATGTATAATTAATTGTGCTATAGAAATGTTTAGATGATTATAATTGTATGGCTTAATTTTCTTGTCAGGTGATAAAACAGGAAGAACTTGGCAAGGATCTTTCTGATTGTACTTTGTATGACCTACTGAAATACGATGATTTTGACTCTGACAAGCACCTGGCTCTTGAAGAACTTTATAGAACATTCCGTGAGTATAATATGCATTCTCTAATTCTTCTTTGTTCTTTTCCTGTTTCTTTACACAATACTGTGTGTTTGCTTGATCTCAAAGTACAAGCTGTTTTTTTAAGAGAAGTGATATAAGTAATATAATTGAAGTACTTAACTGTGTTGAAACATATGTAAAAGCTAAGGAGTTTAATAATTCCAAAATGAAAAACTGGGAATACTTGATAACCCTAGAAATCAGTTCTTCCTGATTTTATTTGAAAACATTAATTCCACAATGTTTTTTCTAAGGTTTGGAGTAGGAGCAGCGCTTGACTGGTTTTCACCATATATCAAAAACAATTTAATTATTTATGCAGTGACTTTTTTTTTTCTACACTATTGGGAAACTAAAGTAGATTACTAGATAGAGTTTGTATTATGTTAACAAGCATAGGAATGGATAATTGTATTTATGTTAAGGTACTTTGGAATAATTTATATATGTTTCAGTTGCTTAAAGACTTCTTACAATTGACTATATGGGCTTTATAAAAGAGAATTATAAAGATGATCTCTCTGGCTTAAAAAAATTGTCTACCAGGTTATTTTTTTAAAAATAATTCAAAGAGGAAAGACTAGGGGACAAAAACCAGAAAGGAAAGATTTAGGAGATGTGCACAAAAATTAAATTAACTGGTTGGTGTTTTGAAAATCACCAAAGAATCAAAGTTCAACAGGATTTAATTTAGCACTGAAACCAGTATTTTTATTCTATCTTCTATCTATCTATCATCTATCTATCATATATCTTTAATATGTTATATGTATATATATGTATATATTGCTTTCCAGAAAGGCAGGAAATAGTATATGTACTTAGTGTGAAAAGATCTCTTTTGTATTATGCCTCTGCCATCTATCAGTGGTCTGATATTAGGGAAATTACTTAAATTTCTGAAAATTCATATAAACAAGGATAGTAATTTTCTTGTTATATGATAATTTTATATTAAACATTAAATTATACGTTATGTAATATTTGGTACAAGCAAAATAACATATGTGAAATAGTTGCAGGTTACAAAGCTTTAAGGCAAGATATCAGTATGCTCTTCAGATTTAATTAAATTGCATTTCCATTTTAAATTAAAAGGCAGGATAACAAGGCAGGATGACTCCATAAACAGTTAATCCCTTAAAAGTATGTCACAAGGTGAAACTATATTTCAAAGATAACAACAAGAAAGCAGTATTATTATTATTCTGTGTTTGTATGAAGAAACTGAAGCACAGAGAAGTTAAGAACTAAGTGGCTGAGTTTATAATTAAACCTCTGTCAGACTATGATGTCTATGTGTTTTCCACTAAACTCTACTCCGTAATAGGCATTAGTTTGTATGCTCACGGTGGCAAGGAGAAGATATTATGGTTTATCAGGAAAGAAATTTTGTTTATATTGTTTTAAATTTATATTATATTCATACCATCCTAATATATTATTATATAAACGCTATGTGCCAGATAGAAGGGATCAACATCATAAAAAGACCTACATGAAATATTAAGTGAATTGAGAAAATACTCTCCAGTTTGAGAAATCAAACAGAATTTTTGAAGATGGTAGCTATTGAATTAGTCTCCAGGATGAGTGGATATGGGCTTTGGGGAACAGGGGATGGGAAATTGGACAAAAAGAATAGCATACATAAAAACTCAAGTGTGTGGCATTTCAGGTATTTACAGAAACTAATTCAACTGCAAGATCTATTCCAGGTCTGAAATTCTATGAAAATATATCAATTATTATTGCTATTTTACTAACTTGTTTTATTAAACAAGCAATCTAATCTACCAACTCCAATCCCTCACCCTTACACTATGCAGATACATGGATTTGACTAAATAAAAGTAATTGAAACTTGCAGCAAGAGCAGAAAATATTTTTAATGGTATGCAATTGATCAAGCATCAATAAGATAATTAAGTGGATGTCTGTGTAGAATTTTTATTCAAAATAAGGTTATAGTTGGTAATGAAATGGTGGAGCTAGAAACTAAAACAATAAAAGTAGTGTATAAATAATATGTTATTTTTATGACAGCACAGCAAAGACTGAATAATGATTCCTGGCAATATCAGTAAATAAGAATCTTGTCCAGAATATTGCTGCTTGTACCTATTCCAGGGAAAAAATGATACTGCGTTTTGAGATATGATTTGATTTTGCTAAGGAAGGCAAGGTGGATCAGTTTATTGTTCTGATAAAGAAAATTCTGCAATTCAGGAATCTGTATCATCAATAAAAACATTCAGTAGAGAAAACAGTAAAGTTTTATCTATGAAGGAGCTACATTATACTAGGAACTGTTGAAGCTGAAAGGGAAAAAATCTATATGATTTGGGTTAACTATTAGAAGGTAATATGGTAACAATTTTATGGAAATTATTTTTGGTAAATGCAATGAACTTAATGAATATTGTAATATATCTGCCATTAGGTCAAAATTATGTATAACACAAAAGGCCTACATTTTTAATATTCTAAGTCGTAAAGAGATAGTAGGTAATGAAAGCACTTGGCAATCAGCAATCATATTATGATCTTTTTTTTTCTTTTTGTGTAATTGCAAAACTATCCCTTAACAATGGTAAAATGATGTTCACATAATCATTTAGAGGAGATAATGTTTTTCTAAATAATGCTGGAATTATATGGAATATTTTAATATTCTTTCTGGTCTCACCGAGCAATTTTCTGGAAAGTATTACATTTTCAGTGTTGCGCTTATTTAAACAGGTCATCAAACTATACAACGATCCCTCAGAGATAGCAGAATTAATTTGTATGGATTGTGTCTGCATTAACAAGAGGTATTTATACTTCTTCAATAGGAAATATATATCTATTTCTTTCTTCCTATCTATTATAATACTTTACAACTAAACCCACTTTGGTCTTGTGAAGTTTAGTGACAGGTTTTTTATAATGGTGTGATTTCAAAAAGTCACTGTATTATAAAATACTACGGTAGTTTCATGAATAAAAATGTGTAACAATAGTGAGAAAAGCAATCTATTCAAAAATCATGTATTAAATACCCATGTGTAGAATGCTGTGATAGTTAAAACAACTTAAAGAGATTGTTTTTCTTTCCCTTAAGAATATATAATCTCAGACAGACAATGACAAAAATGACAGATCTAATATGGATAAAAATAATTTTTTTTTTTTACATCCAGAATGATTCCTCCAGGTAGTTCCTAAACAAAACCCAGAAAATGAAAAAGTCCCTAAATGAATGTACAGAGGAATAAACTGTCTAGAGAAGTAAAAAAAAAAAAAAAAAAACAACCAACCTTCTCTTGATCCATTAATTATTTCCTGGTAGATATAGAGTTTTGGAGTTCCAGTTTATCATTCTTTCTGCCATGGGTAATAAAATGGAAGAAAGTAAAGTAAAAGGTAATGTGCAAACAAGAAAAGGTTAAAGGTAAAAAATAGCACATCATCAACTGTATAAGGCTTTCTGTAAAATAGCCTTTTTCCCCCCACCTTTTTGGAAAAGACGAATTATTTTAATATTTTACAATAGGCATTGGATGGTATTCTTAATTTTTTTTCTCCAGAATTTTTGGCATTATTAAAAAGGTATTTAAAATAAATCCTCAGTGTTAGTATCAAATATTCTAAATTATGCCTCGTTTGATTAACAAATTTGGAAATCTATTTAATGAGATCAAATAAATTTTAAATGAAGTCAGTGACATGGTTTTGAATACTTAGAGGAAATACTAAATCCTCTGGTCAGATGGTGAACACCTCTCACCCAGGCATTTTGTTGTCTTGAATATTTTCAGTAAAGCATGTAGATTTTTCAGTGCAAAGGTTTCTTACACAATTAAAAATGAGTCAACAGTGCCATCATTAATCACAAGGACTTGAATTAACATACAAGGAACCAGCACTTTATTTTCTTCCCATTCAAAATTAAGTTAAAATGTTTGATTGTTTGATTTACATGGAACACTACATTTTCATTTTAAATCTGTAGGTAAATCTAAATGATTTGCCATCAAACATGACCATACACTAAATTAAGGCATTCAGTTTCAAAAGTGATATTCAGATAAATGTTTATGTTTACTTATTTTTGTAGTCAAACTCAATTAAGATGATAAAGTGCCATAATAGGATTATTGATTTTAGGAATTAATTGTTTTTATTTCTAGCTAGCAAAAATGGTGCAATTGGCTATCCAGAAAATAATATTTGTTTGGAGAATGCTTTCTATGTACTTTATTTTTTTAAATTATAAGTTAAATTATAAATTGAGAGTTAAATTATAAATTGTTTTGACTCTAGTTCCAAGTCTAAAATTGTATGAAATGAGGAGTTTGCAATTCTGATAGATTCTTCAAATTCCATTAAACCCTTATGAGTTGCAGTTCCCAAAACTATATACATGTATTTCAAGATATATATGTATTCTAGTAGTTCAAGTTCTAATGTCACACTTAAATAAATCTCTATGAATTCAAAATGATCTTTATGTGTGGAAGCATCCAAAAAAAGATGTGTTTCTACTAGGCATGAAATAATTAGTTTTTTACAAGTATAATGCATCAACTGTGAGCATTTATATT
Source organism: Neomonachus schauinslandi (assembly GCF_002201575.2). Lineage (NCBI taxonomy): Eukaryota > Metazoa > Chordata > Mammalia > Carnivora > Phocidae > Neomonachus > Neomonachus schauinslandi. Next base: position 66,268,823 of record NC_058404.1, read on the forward strand.
GAAACTAATTGTATAATAGTTCTCTCTCCTTTCTTAAAAAGAGTAGGTAATTAGGAGTCTAAAATTTTAAAATATTAAAAAAAAACATGGAACACTTATTTTAAATTGCCTAACTATTCATGATTATACTCAAAATGTCATCTCTTTTTATATGAAACACTTCTTAATAGGATATAGTTTTAATAATGACATTATAAGGAAAAATCATTTTCTAGGAAATCACAATTGCTATAATAAAAATATTACTTATTGGAACCATCTAATAATCAGAGCAATGAAATATGAATATTATGTTAATATTCATAGATATTAGATCATTAGTATATGAAAGACATTTTTTGAGAAAAATAGCAGAGTTTAGTGAGAATTAAGACTCTTAACAGTAATATGGGTTAAAGGTGGTAGTGCCAGGACTAAAGCAGCAATAGTAATAATACAGAGAACTGGTCATATTTGGACAATAACTCACAAGCAGAATCCTCTCAACTTGATGAATGACTACATATGCATGGGATGGAAAGGATAGGGTCAAGGATAATGTCTAGGTCTCTAGCTTGCATACCAAAGTGAACAATGATGCTATACATTAAAGTAGGGCACACAGGAAGAGAAGCACGTTTGGGGACATATACTGAGTTAAATTTTCAACATATTGGCATATTCACATAGAAACCCTGGGTTGGAGAATATTGTGGTCTACAGCTCACGTGGGAGTTCAGGACAACAAATAGAGATATGGGGCATATAGTTAAAATTTGATAATATGGCAAGGAATGGAGTATCCAAGGTGAGTATGTAAAGACAGAGAGATGAGCAAAAGAGCAATAGGGAACTAAAACTTAAAATTAATTAATTTAAAAACAAAACAAGTGAACAAAAAAACAGAGAGGTAGGAAGGAAACCAAAGGACTACACCATCATAAAATTTTAATAAGAAATTTCCTTGCCTGAGTCCAAAACAAGAGAGTATATGACAGATAAATAAATGGCCACTGGATTTGTCAGTAAGGAGGTCGTTGGTGACTTTGGGCACAGCATTTTCGGCAGAGATATAGAGATAGAAGCAAAAGTGCTGGTGGTTGAGAGGTTAAATGTAAAAAAAAAAAAAAAAGAAAAGTGAAATAAAGAAAAATAAAAAAAGTGTCGAGCAAAGAAGCAGAGCATGCAAGCATACATTGAGTATATATTTAGATAAAATCCAAAATAGGTAAAACTCATCTATGGTTTTAGTAGTTCACATGATGGTTGCCTTTGGAGGAATTGGCAGGTGATGGGGTGGGAACATAAGGTGAGAAGGGGACTTTTAGAATGCTCATAGCATTCTACTTTTAGCCTTACAAAAAAATCCCACACTGGTTTGGGAAAGGCAAATTTAGACATTGATATAGCTACTGTAGAATAGCCTCACACACGGATCATTGTAGTATGAAACCTTGTCGCAACTTTAATTGCCTGGTACATTGGAAAAATAACTCCTCTACAACATACTTTGATTAAAAAAATAATTCACTTGTTTGTATAATTATAATTTTCTATGTTGGAGTTTATAGATATGCCTTGACAGTTTTGGTAAATAAAACTCAGCACCATTCACTTACAGGTAATTTCCATTTTATATTACTGTTACTCTATCAAGTTATTTAGACCTTATAGGGAAAGGACTGTCTAACATGATTGTTGAGACCCAACCTATAGACATGTATTCCAAAAGGACAAATTTTGGTCCTAAACAAAATAAATTATTTTTTATTTTTTATTTATTTATTTTTAAAGATTTTATTTATTTTTTTGACAGAGAGAGACATAGTGAGAGCAGGAACACAAGCAGGGGGAGTGGGAGAGGGAGAAGCAGGCTTCCCGCAGAGCAGGGAGCCCGATGTGGGACTCGATCCCAGGACCCTGGGATCATGACCTGAGCCGAAGGCAGACGCTTAACGACTGAGCCACCCAGGCGCCCCAAAATAAATTATTTTTACATACGAACCGTGAAGATAAAGACAACAGGTAAGGCAATACCAATTTAGACTATAATTTTAAAAAGAAAGTATTATTTTTTTTTCCATTTTATGACCCTGTCCTCCCAATTGTTAAGGTTACCTTAATCTTTGGTAGCGGGTGCACCTTTATGTTTCTTCTTTTACCTATAGCCTCTTTCACGATTTCTCACTGGTAATTTTGCTTGCTGACCTATTTGGAACTCCTAAAAGCAGACAATTAGGTATTTTAGCTTCTCTTTTATTTCAAGTGAAACAGTTGTATTTATTTCTTAAAGTATTGACTCTTTTTGTCACATAGATATTGAGAGCAAGGCCTTTCTGACGCAAAATAAAATTGAAATAAACAATAAAATGGAAATTGATTATTCATTCTTATTTTTCCACACTGCACCATATCTCGTCAAACATAACTTAGCGGGTCTGACTTAAATTACTTTCCTCTGACTTCAGCACGGTATTCAGCAACAGAGCTAGCCTAAGGCTGTTTTGGACTTTCAAAATCATTTCTGTAAGTCATTGGTGCTTTGGCTTTGTTAACCCTGTTCTTTACACCAATTTCTCAGAAACTCCTTGGAATTGAGCCTTGCATTGTGCTTGTGTGGTTCTGAAACCCTATCTGCATGGCATCTTCTTCATAATGGCTTTCCTTTGGAGATCACCAGCTGCATTACTGCCCCAGATCTGATCTATTTGGGCATGACAGAGTGGCTGCAGCTTGGCACCAAAGCCTTAGCTTCAATGTAAGAGTATCTCAGGGGCACCTGGCAGGGTCAGGCAGTAGAACATGTGACTCTTCATCTCAGGGCCAAGAGGTCAAGCCTCATGTTGGGTGTGGAACCTATTTAAGTAAACAAACAAACAAATAAAGTATCTCAGATTTCCAAACTGAGTTTCTACTAATGGGATTTAATTTTTAACTGGCTAACTATTGTTCAACAGTTTAAAACAATGTGAATGTAATGTATCATGTTTTAATTACTAGCTGTTTTCTGAAATCCCTACTCAAGGTTAGTCTGAGAAAATGCATTTCATTTACATTTTTCAGTTGAGAGTTTCTTTTTTTTTAAAGATTTTATTTATTTGAGAGAGAAAGCACAAGCAGAGGGAGAAACAGGCTCCCTGATGTGGGAATCTAACCAGGACCCTGGGATCATGACCTGAGCCGAAGGCAGACGCTTAACCGACTGAGCCACACAGGCGCCCCAGTTGAAAGTTTCTTTTTTTTTTTTTTTAAAGATTTCATTTATTTATTTGACAGAGAGATAGAGAGAGAGTATAAGTAGGCAGAGAGGCAGGCAGAGGGAGAGGGAGAAGCAGGCTCTCCGCTGAGCAAGGAGCCCGATGTGGGGCTCGATCCCAGGACCACAGGACCAGGACCCGAGCCAAATGCAGATGCTCAATGACTGAGCCACCCAGGTGTACCTGAAAGTTTCTTTATGGGATTCTTCTCTGACAAATGATCCATTATGGAGGCATTTACCTACAAAGTGAAGGCTATAATATATAAAATCAAATGTTTTTTAAATATATAAGATAATCATGCATGTTTAGGCAATTAAACTTTTAAAACTTTTTTTTTTAATTCAAGGATTGGAAGCTAGTACTTAGAAAATACATGTTTGCCAAGTGTATTTTAATATATAATTATTATTACCCTCACATTTTTTTAAACCAGCCAGAGGCCTACCCTCTTATTTAAGAGAGTTCTACCACTTTCATAGAGTAGTTACATGGGTGTAACCAGATAAACAAAGAAGTTTTAGTAGGCCTTATCAATAATATATAGAAATTATAAGATTTAAGTCCACTCTCTAATAATAGTTTGAATCTAACCTGTCTTGTTAAAAAAAAAAAAAAGAAGAAATGAATCAAAACAAGATAAATGGATTTTTTAGTTTTAATAATTTTTATTTATTTATTTTATTATTTTTTTTAAACATTTTATTTATTTGACAGAGAGAGACACAGCGAGAGAGGGAACACAAGCAGGGGGAGTGGGACAGGGAGAAGCAGGCTTCCCACAGTGCAGGGAGCCCGATGTGGGGCTCGATCCCAGGACCCTGGGACCATGACCTGAGCCGAAGGCAGACGCTTAACAACTGAGCCACCCAGGCGCCCCTTATTTATTTTATTTAATGTTATGTTAATCACCATACATTACATCATTAGTTTTGATGTAGTGTTCCATGATTCATTGTTCGCGTATAACACCCAGTACTCCATTCAGTATGTGCCCGCTTTAATACCCATCACCAGGCTAACTCATCCCCCCACCCCCTCCCCTCTAGAACCCTCAGTTTGTTTCTCAGAGTCCATAGTCTCTCATGGTTCGTCTCCCCCTCTGACTTGCTCCCCTTCATTCTTCCCTTCTTTTCTTCTTCTTCTTTTTCTTTTTTTAACATATAATGTATTATTTGTTTCAGAGGTACAGATCTGTGATTCAACGGTCTTACACAATTCACAGCACTCACCATAGCACATACCCTCCCCAATGTCTATCACCCAGCCACCCCATCTCTCCCACCCCCCACCACTCCAGCAACTCTCAATTTGTTTCCTGAGATTAAGAATTCCTCACATCAATGAGGTCATATGATACATGTGTTTTTCTGATTGACTTATTTCGCTCAGCATAATATGCTACAGTTCCATCCACATCCTTGCAAATGGCAAGATTTCATTCCTTTCAATGGCTGCATAATATTCCATTGTATATAAATGCCACTTCTTCTTTATCCATTCATCTGTCGATGGACATCTTGGCTCTTTCCACAGTTTGGCTATTGTGGACATTGCTGCTATAAACATTGGGGTGCACGTACCCCTTCAGATGCCTACATTTGTATCTTTGGGGTAAATACCCAGTAGTGCAATTGCTGGGTCGTATGGTAGCTCTATTTTCAACTCTTTGAGGAACCTCCATACTGTTTTCCAGAGTGGCTGCACCAGCTTGCATTCCCACCAAACAGTGTAGGAGGGTTCCCCTTTCTCCGCATCACCACCAACATCTGTTGTTTCCTGACTTGTTAATTTTAGCCATTCTGACTGGTGTGAGGTGGTATCTCATTGAGGTTTTGATTTGTGGATGTTGAACCAAACTTGTGTCCAGGGATAAATCCCACTTGGTCGTGGTGGATAATCCTTTTAATGTACTGTTGGATCCTATTGGCTAGTATTTTGGTGAGAATTTTTGCATCCATGTTCATCAAGGATATTGGTCTGTAATTCTCCTTTTTGATGGAGTCTTTGTCTGGTTTTGGGATCAAGGTAATGCTGCCCTCATAAAACGAGTTTGGAAGTTTTCCTTCCATTTCTATTTTTTGGAACAGTTTCAGAAGAATAGGTATTAATTCTTCTTTAAATGTTTGGTAGAATTCCCCTGAGAAGTCATCTGGCCCTGGACTCTTGTTTGTGGGAGATTTTTGATTACTGCTTCAATTTCCTTAGTGGTTATAGGTCTGTTCAGGTTTTCTATTTCTTCCTGGTTCAGTTTTGGTAGTTGATACATCTCTAGGAATGCATCCATTTCTTCCAGATTATCTAATTTGCTGGCATGTAGTTGCTCATAATATGTTCTTATAATTGTTTGTATTTCTTTGGTGTTGGTTCTGATCTCTCCTCTTTCATTCATGATTTTATTTATTTGGATCCTTTCTCTTTTCTTTTTGATAAGTCTGGCCAGGGCTTTATCAATCTTGTTAATTCTTTCAAAGAACCAGCTCCTAGTTTTGTTGATCTGTTCTACTGTTCTTTTGGTTTCTATTTCATTGATTTCTGCTCTGATCTTTATTATTTCTCTTCTTCTGCTGGATTTAGGCTTTATTTGCTGTTTTTTCTCTAGTCCTTTAGGTGGAGGGTTAGATTGTGTGTTTGAGACCTTTCTTATTTCTTGAGAAAGGCTTTTATTGCTATATACTTTCCTCTTAGGACTGCCTTTGCTGCATCCCAAAGATTTTGAATAGTTGTGTTTTTATTTTCAATGGTTTCCATGATTTTTTTTTAATTCTTCTACCTGGTTGACCCATTCATTCTTTAGTAGGATACTCTTTAGCCTCCATGTATTTGAGTTCTTTCTGACTTTCCTCTTGTGATTGAGTTCTAGTTTCAAAGCATTGTGGTCTGAAAATAGGCAGGGAATGATCCCAATCTTTTGGTACTGGTTGAGACCTGATTTGTGACCTAGGATGTGATCTATCCTGGAGAATGTTCCATGGGCACTAGAGGAGAATGTGTATTCTGTTGCTTTGGGATGGAGTGTTCTGAATATGTCTGTGAAGTCCATTTGGTCCAGTGTGTCATTTAAAGTCTTTATTTCCTTGTTGATCTTTTGCTTAGATGATCTGTCCATTTCAGTGAGGGGGTTGTTAAAGTCCCGCACTATTATTGTATTGTTGTCGATGTGTTTCTTTGCTTTTGTTATTAATTGGCTTATATACGTGGCTGATCCCATGTTAGGGGCATAGATATTTACAATGGTTAGTTCTTCTTGTTGGATAGACCCTTTAAGTAGGATATAGTGCCCTTCTTCATCTCTTATTATAGCCTTTGGTTTAAAATCTAATTTGTCTGATAGAAGGATTGCCACCCCAGCTTTCTTTTGATGTCCATTAGCATGGTAAATGGTTTTCCACCCCCTCACTTTCAATCTGGGGGTGTCTTTGGGTCTAAAATGAGTCTCTTGCAGACAGCATATCGATGGGTTTTGTTTTTTATCCAATCTGATAGCCTGTGGCTTTTGATTGGGACATTTAGCCCATTTACATTCAGGGTAACTATTGAAAGATATGAATTTAGTGCCATTGTATTGGCTGTAAGGTGACTGTTACTGTATATTGTCTGTGTTCCTTTCTGGTCTGTGTTACTTTTAGGCTCTCTCTTTGCTTAGAGGACCCCTTTCAATATTTCTTGTAGGGCTGGTTTCGTTTTTGCAAATTCCTTTAGTTTCTGTTTGTCCTGGAAGCTTTTTATCTCTCCTTCTATTTTCAATGACAGCCTAGCTGGCTATAGTATTCTTGGCTGCATATTTTTCTCGTTTAGTGCTCTGTATATATCATGCCGGTCCTTTCTGGCCTGCCAGATATTGTGGATAGATCTGTTGCCAGTCAAATGTTTCTACCATTTTAGATTACATATCTCTTCTCCCGAGCTGCTTTCAGGATTTTCTCGTAAGTTTTACTATTAGATGTCGGGGTGTTGACCTATTTTTATTGATTTTGAGAGGGGTTCTCTGTGCCTCCTGGGTTTTGATGCCTGTTTCCTTCCTCAAATTAGGGAAGTTCTCTGCTATCATTTGCTCCAATATACCTTCTGTCCCCGCCTCTCTCTCTTCTTCTCCTGGGATCCCAATTATTCTAATGTTGTTTCATCTTATGGTATCACTCATCTCTCGAATTCTGCCCTCGTGTTCCAGTAGTTGTTTATCTCTCTTTTTCTCAGCTTCTTTATTCTCCATCAGTTGGTCTTCTATGTCACTAATTCTCTCTTCTGCCTCATTTATCCTAGCAGTTAGAACCTCCATTTTTGATTTCACCTCATTAATAGCCTTTTTGATTTCAACTTGGTTAGATTTTAGTTCTTTTATTTCTCCAGAGAGGGGTTCTCTAATATCTTCCATCCTTTTTTCAAGCCCAGCTAGTATCTTTAAAATTGTCATTATGAACTTTAGTTCCAACTCTTACTAATGTCCATATTGATTAGGTCCCTGGCCGTCAGTACTGCCTCTTGTTCTTTTTTTTAGGTGATTTTTTCTGTCTTGTCATTTTGTCCAGAGGAGAATAGATGAATGAGAGAACAAAATGCTAACAGGGTAACAACGACTCCAGAAATATATACACTAAACAAATCAGAAGAGACCTGAAACTGGGGAAAAATAAAGGGAAAGAAAGAAAAAAGAAAAAAAAAAGAAAAGGAAAAGATAAAAACAAACAATCAACAACAACAAAAAAAACACAGAATATGACCACATATGATCAGTCTGGTGCATAATCAGTGCCACACACTAGATTTTGGGCGTATTTTGGTCTGTTAGAAAAAAGTGTCTCTCAAAATTTTAAAGAAAGAAAAACTTATATATGTACAAAAATAAGGGTTAATATGATGAAAGGTTGGAATATGACTGTAAAGATGAAAACTATAAAAGATTTTATGAAAGGAATTGATAAGATAAGAAGGTTGAAAAAAGAAAGAAGAGGATTAAAAAAAAAAAGGAGAGAACGTGATCAGGCAGTAGACTAAAACAAAACCATACACTAGAGATTTAGGGTATATTTTGGTCTGTTAGAAGAAACTGTATCCCAAAATTTTAAAGAGAGAACAACTTATATATATATAACAAAAATAAGGCTAACTACCATGAAGGGATAGAATATGACTCTAAAAATGAAAAATAAAAAAGATTTTTTAAAAGGATTGATAAGATGTTGGTTGAAAAAGGGAAAAAGAAAAATTCAAATAAAAAAAGAAAAGAAAAATTAAAAAAAAATTAACTTTGGAAGACTAAAGCATCATGGGAAAAAAGCCATGAATTCTATGTACTGTATTCCCCTAGTGCTGGATTTCTGCCATTCTCATTGATTGGTAAACTTGGTCTTGGCTGGCTGTTCTTGCTGATCTTCTGGGGGAGGGGCCCATTGCAGTGGTTCTTAAATGTCTTTGCTGGTGGCAGAATTGCCCCACCCTTGCCGAGGCCAGGCTAAGTAATCAGCTCAGGTTTGGTCTGGGGAGGTTTTGTTCCCTGCAAGCTTTCCATACAGCTTTGGACGATGAGAGTGAAAATGGCAGCCTCCCAATGTCCTCCTCAGAGGAGCTGAGAACTTGAGGCCCCACTCCTCAGTGAGCCCCCAGAGAAAAGCAGTCAATCACTCCCGTCTCCCTGGTCTCTGGCTGCACTCCGTGCTCACCCAACCTGTGACCAAGCGTTTCTATCTCTGGCACTCGACTCAGTATGGAGTATCCAAACCCAGCAGATCCCTGTGGTGAGCTCCCGCGCCCCTCCTCCCAGGGAAGGAAGGGGAGTCTCCCTGGATCTGCCCCTTCTTGGGTCCCTGCTGGAAGAGCAATGGCCCGACTGTGCTGTGGATCACAGTTTATGGCAACCCCGAGCTGAGAACCCACTCCTCGGCTCCGTCTCTGCAGCCGGCTTCCCCACTCCGATACCTGGGAGCTCTGCCATACTCAGGCACCCCCGGTCTTTCTGTGACCCTGAAGGTCCTGAGACCACACTGTCCCAGCGAGGGTCCCACCCCCCGCTTAGCCACTGGAACATCCCTCAGCAGAGCAGACTTCTAAAAGTTCTCATTTTGTGCTCCGTGGCTCTATCATTTGCTGGTAGCGGCTGCCGGAGGCCCCCTCCCCCGCCGTCTATCCTCCTGAATATCGCCTCAGAGTCACTTCTCCGCACATCCTACCTTCCAGAAAGTGGTCACTTTTCTGTTCAGAGTTGCTGCTATTCTCTTCTTTGATCTCCTGTTGAGTTTTTAGGTGTTCAGAATGGTTGGATCCCTATCTAGCTGAATTCCTGGGACCAGATGAAATTTAGGTCTCCTACTCCTCTGCCATCTTGCTCCTCCTAGTTTTAATAAATTTTAAGCCAAATCACATATTAAAACGTTGGCCAACAGACTTTGCTTTCATTAACTACCCTAATTCCATATCCTTTTTAACAGTTACTACTTTTGTTTTTGTAATAGTTAAAGAAAACAGAAAGGCACAAAAGAGAAAATAGGAATTAATTTTAATTCCATCATTCATTTATAATCACTTTGATATACACACATGCATGTATTTTATGAAAATGTGACTACATTAAGATTATATCCTCCTGATTTATTTTAATTATACCTTAATTAATAGGGGAACATATCTCAGTAATAACACATGGAGCTTAACATATTTTTAATGGCTAACATTGTATGAAGTTACCATAATTATAAAAATTATAATCATAACACTCCATTTATTACTATTCCCAGCTATTATTTGTCTTTAAAGATCAACACTGTTCATTTAACATATAATACAAGCAAAAAATGTTAGTCATCCTAATAACTTTTAATTTTCTAACAGTCACATTAAAAAAAAAGATATGAGTGAAATTGATTTTATTAACATTTTGTATATCCCAATATATCCAAAAATATTATTATCACAACATATGGTCAATATGAAAATAAAGGAATTACTTTACATTTTCTTCCTATCAACTTTCAAAATCTAGCATTACAGCATATCTCATTTCTCATTTTGGACTAGCCATATTCCAAATATTTGGTAGTCATTGACTACCATCTTGGAGAGTAAAATATTAGAGTGTTAAAAAAATCCATCTAAAATTCTATTCCAGTTTTTTTATAAATAAAATTGTATTTATTCAGGGACAACACTGTCATCTATGTAGGAAATCTACACATTCTATTTATTTATTTTTTATTATGGAGGTACAATTGACATACAATGTTATATTAATTTTAAGTGTACAACATATTGATTTGACAATTTATTATTTTAAATATGAGGTTAAGCACATATTCCAGTTGTAAATAAACAACATAGTGTGAATTTCATATGTTTTTTTCAGGAAACCAGAAAAATGCACACTCGTAGGATAAATGTAGTCCTCTAAGCAATAAAATTATATCCTCAAAATAAGTAAGATGTTTATTTTAAAAACAGAATTCAACAGGCACCTGGGTGGCTCAGTTGGTTAAGCCTTCGGCTTGGGTCATTATCCCAGAGTTCCGGGATCGAGTCCCTCATCAGGCTCCCTGCTCAGTGGGGAGTCTGCATCTCCCTCTGCCCTTCACCCCATTTGTGCCTTCTCTCTCTTTCTCAAATGAATAAATCAACTCTTAAAAGAAAAAAAGAGAAAAATAGAATTCAAGGGGCGCCTGGGTGGTTCGGTTGGTTGAGCGACCAACTCTTGATTTCAGCTCAGGTCAAGATCTCAGGATTGTGGGATCAAGCCCTGCCTCAGGCTCCACCCTCAGGGTGGAGTCTGCTTGGGATTTTCTCTATCCCTCTCCCGTTGCCCCTTTCCCTGCTAATGCTCAAACTGTCTCTTTCTCTTTCTCAATAAATAAATAAAATCTTTAAAAAATAAAAGAAAATAAAAACAGGATTCAATAAAATATATTTAATGCCACCCATCTTAAACCAGTGCCTCCCAAATGTTGTGTTATCAATGGATCATTTAAATCATATATCCCCTGCCCACAGTTAGCACCTTTATATTTTCTGAATTTGTAATAATCTCATTCTTAAGGACTATTCCCCTCCCCTGATTTAAAATAAGTGCACCAATCATGTATGTCTTCCAGTGAGAAGCTGTTCAGTCTGAGAATTAAAGGTATTACTAGTCTGAGTCATTTTAGTCCAACACTAAACAGTGAAACACTTTCAGGAAGCCTGTAAAAACTTATACACCACAAGGATTTATGTTTATATTCATTTTTTTTAAGTATTAAAAACAGCTCCAGAGTATTTTTACCTTTGAGAACCCTAGGGGATTTAATGTGTTACACTGAATATAACCTAATTTCCTTTAATGCTTAGGAGTTACTGAAATATTTTGTAGTGCAGGGTCATCACAATAAATAAATGCATGTACATATGTAAGTATTTATGTTAATGAGATATGTTCAAAATATCTTATTAACTTGCCTTATAGTAATTCAGTGCTGATGCTTTGTATGGCAGTTCCTTTTATAGATATTCCAAAGGAGTAGCAATTAGTTTTTAACAAACATTTTAAGAATTGACAGAATAAATTAATACACATCCATCTTTACACTTTTATACAAGTAATTAATTTGATGAATATTACCTATATAAATTATATATATCTGACACTCTGTTTAGTAATGCTCAATCTTTTGAATGTTGTACTCTATTTTAATTGATAACAGACTTTCATTTCTTGAAGAAATTCTATTAGGGCTCTCTCCCTTACTTTATAATAGACCTCTCCCTCTGCAGTGCTATTCGATGAATGAATATTTAGCATAATCTACTACTATCATCATTAGTAAATTTTGGAATGACAATTCCTTATAAAAAGTATATTTATCTTGAAATTTTAATGAGCATTTGTTTTATATTTAGGTGAAAATTTAAAAATAGATTGAAATTAAAAAAATTTCTTAACAAGAAGAGAAAGGAGACTTTACACTAAGTGCTGTTTAGCTGCCTGATTGAGGATTTTGTGAGGCATGGAATACTGTATATCATCTGCAATGTACTCACTGGGAAATGTGTTCATCCCAATGGAAATTATTCCTATAAAAAGGAAGGAAATTTCCTTAAACTTGTTACTGATCATTTAAGTAATGTAAAAAGACCCTCGTTGGTGGTGACCAGATGGGATGAAAAAAAAAAAGATATTTCAAGCATTACAGAAGTTACATATTGCAAATCATCTTGAGAGATAATGTACATTTGTTGCAACTGCCTGGAGGACATCGATGGACTACTCTTTCTTCTGAGTATTGGTTTAATGGGTCATTAATGATAGTAATATATTATTAAATAAGGGAATTAAACATTTTAGTGGATGATATATTGTACTTGGTCTATTCCCAAAGGGTAAACAATTTCACCTAAAAATAAAAATTAAAAAGACAAGGTAGGGTGGAAGGAGGCGAAAGTGAGACAGAGAGGCAGACAGAGAGACAGAGACAAAAGAAAGAAGACAAAGAAGAGAGACTGAAGAGAGAAAGAAGAAAGCCAGGCAAAGAAGAGTTAAGTGTGGTTTATTTTATATACGTATTTTGTAGTTTAAAGCTTAGCTGTGCAATAATCCATTGACACTTATTTACATATTAAGATTAATATTTCAAGTTACAGTTATTAACTTTATACACAACAACCAACATTTGTTATGCTCATGTGACATTATCAAGGCTAGTCACTACAAATATAAAGATAGATAAGAAAGTTTTTCTTCTCAACTTTAAGAAATTAAACGGAAAAATAGCAATTACAAAATATTATGGCATGGAGTAAAAGTGACTTGTATAAAATACAATGTATAAAATACAAAGAAAAAGAGACCACTCTCAGGAATGGATTCTAGGCAGAGATAACGTCTGAATTAAGCATACCCTCTGTATAGGAGCTGTGGAGGAGAAAGTTGGAAAAATCAGGTGCTTTTCTGCTGGGCAGAACATATCAGCAAAGATTGAGGTATAGGAAATTGCAAGCAATGTGGGAGTTTAGGGAGTTGAAAGTGCAAAGGAGGAATTAGTGAAAAATGAGGCTTAGGATGGAGGTAGGGGCTAGAGTTTGAAATCCCATGAATACTATTGAGAAACCGAGATAGTCTATATATGACAGGCAAGACACTGGCAGCAAGATGGAATCATCAGGTCCAAATTTGGAAGGATCACTTATAAAGCTGAAAGCAAAATGTGGTTAAGAAACAAGATTGGTAGATTAGTGCAATCAGTGGTGTGTTGAAGTCAGTGATTAAATTTTCAGAAATTTTGCTATCATATTGATATCACATTGAAACTGGAAATTGGCCCACGGTGGGAACCTTTACACCATAGACATTGACCAATGCTACAAATCACAGTCCTATGCTCTGATCCCACCTCACTCCCGCTCAGAGATCTGTTTTTCTTAAATATTTGCCGGAACACTGCTAACTAAAGGCTGCAGTCTTCTAGTGATAAATTTGAGGGATTGCACAAGGGTGATCGGGTAATTAAGGGTGTAGATTTAAAAAAGAAATACTTAAAAGAACAGACCCAAAACACTTGGTAAAGCATAAGGCTGACAATTTCTAGAAAAGAATCTTAGAATATATACATTTTGCAATCCAAAATTGGTATTAGTAATAATCGTATCAACAAGGTTGCCATGATTTACAAAAGACATCTAAATAAATAAATTGGTGACAATTCTTGTTTTGTTCAACTTCACATTCAAAAATATTCTCATTATCTCTAGAAATCTTAACGTGACAATTTATTATAGTAGAAATAATTTATATATGTGATGTAATAGATTTTTGATAATGGAAAGAAGTCGTGAGCAATTTGTTACAAAATTTTTGAACTACTCAAGTAAAAAAAAGATATTAACTTTTTTCTTACTGATGAAAAATGGACATTGAAATGATACCAAACTAAATTAGTTTAGCAAACTAAAGATCTGAACCAGTGATTGCGTTTAATGGTATATATACAATTCATTACATTGACACAATTCATTTTATAAGAATCATCTTTTATAAGAATTTCCTTTCCATCTTTTATAAGAACAAAGAAGATGTTCTTTTATAAGAACATCCCGAAAACTACATAAGTCAAAGCTTAACATTTATTTTAATGATTGCATCTTTGCTATATGAAGTAGTAACATTTTCTTTTGATATCAGGAGTTTATCTTACTGCTGCATTGAGTGAGATTTTTTTACTTATGAGTTGACACATTTCTTATATAAAGGATATTATTTTTGTGAAGTCTCATTAAAAGTGCAGATTATTTTCCTGCCCTTTGTAGATATTTTGACACTCAACTAAAAATCTATAATTAAATATTTAACACCTTTTAACTATGTTTAAACAACAAATGAAAGTGCTATATACACCATTCCTCTATATATCCACTTGTTATTATCACCTCATATTGTAACTGAACAGCTTCATATTAATACCATGTTTGAAAAAGATTTTATATTAGCACTGAATTCCTAGACTTTATAACTTAAAAAGTAACACATCTTCATATAGCTATAGATGTACAAAATAAACAGTGACAGTAAAAGATTTTCATGTGGGATTACACTGCTTCTTTAGTCTGTGTTTTTTCTGTCTTTTGGGACTTATGAACTTTTTCATATTTTGATTTCAAACTTGACTCATCAAGTTATTACTTGCTGAAATATTAGTATATTTGAGACATTATTGTAGCTCATGGAAATAGTAGGATTTATCAATTTTAATCTAAATTCTTCCTCAAAATCCAGCCTTGCTGGTCACTTTTTGTGCCGTTTTAGCAGAGAATTACATTTTTTTCTCCAGAAACTACTCAGTCTTGCAGCTGCTAGATCCAATAAGGCAGAATATTTGCATCTGATATTTCTCATCTCGAATTTTATAACTCATTTTATAATTTGTGTTACTTGGCCTTTTAGTATTTTTTTGATGCATGGACAGCTATTCGAAAAATACTGATACCAAAAATTATGAGACTTTCTTTCTAATAGTATGTAACTATCACCACAGAAACAGTTTATCAGTCCAAAGAGTATACTTACATTTAGAAGAAATATAGCTGTAAGAGTGTTAGTATATTTAAACTGAAAGAGTTTTATGAACAATTTTATTAGGATTTTCTTTTAATTTTAGCTGCGAGACATGATATCAGAGTGTTGAGAACTGACCTGTGCCAATCTGATCATGAAGAACTATTAGGTTTCTTGTAGAGACTATCAGAGACCACAGATAGTTAGAGATGGATGAATGTCTAATATCATCTCACTGATTGAAAGTGCTTCCTTTGCTGCCAGGTGGTATTATATGAATGTTGGTATGTATGGTGGAATTTGGTGTGAGATTTCCTTTCATCTTTTATCACACTTTCTTAAATAGAAAAAGATATAATTAGGAATGGAGTTAGATCATTATTGTTACTAATCCATGCTACAATTTTTTTAAAGATTTTATTTGTTTATTTGACACAGAAAGAGAGCACAAGCAGGGGGAGTGGAAGGCTGAGGGCTCCCTACTGAGCAGGGAGCCGGATGTGGGGCTCGATCCCAGGACCCCGGGATCATGACCTGAGCTGAAGGCAGACGCTTAACTGACTGAGCCACCCAGGCGCCCTCCATGTTCTAATGTTATAGAAAATTTAACCCAAAATATAATAATTGAAGAAAGGTACACAGTGTGTCAGCTTTGACTGTATCAATTCATTGGACCAAGAAATATATCTATAGGAGTTAAATGTATAATTAAATCACAGTTATAAATTTGTGGGGCAAATTTTCATTTCTTAAATTAGATAGATAGGATTCTTAGAGAGTGTTACAGTTCAAGAGAGTCTACACAATGATGTGCTCATTCCTTATGGAGTCCCGACCATATGCTTTTACTTCTCTAGACTGCAATGTAAACAAAACATCTATTAGGGAACGAACAGAATATTTTTTTAAAAAAACCTTGTACTTGTCATATTCTTGTAATAGTGATAGAATTTGCACCTGGTTGAGCATAACAGATTAACTGGTTCTGAATTTGTCAGCAAGCTAGCAAGTAAATTTACACATTGAATTCTACTAGAAGAGAGAAAAGACGCATGTTTGACTCCAAAAAGTATGCTACCTTTTTGAAAACTAGGTTCCAGTTAAAACATTATCTCAGATGCAACAGCATAATTCTTCATCTTGAAAAACTTGTGAATCTTATTATACTCATCTATCCGTTTAAAAAGCAACCTATGAATTTACAGTTTTAAAAAGCAAATCATATTTGTATTAATTTTTATCTATAAACATTTCTGAGATTATAGAGAAAGAAGTTGCAAATGTGGTAAATTTAAAATATATCTGCAAGACATTCCATATTCATGGATTAGAAGACTTAATACAGTTAAGATGTCAATACTATCCAAAGTGATCTACAGATGCAAAGCAGTTCCTATTAACATCCTGATAGTGGGTTGTTGCTTTTGTTTTTGTTGTTGTTTTGTTTTGTTTTGTTTGCTTTTTGCAGAAATAGAAAAATCCATGCAAAAATTCATATAGAAGGGACCCGGAATAGCCAAAATACTCTTGATAAAGGAGAAAATTGGCATTCTCATGCTTCCTGATTTTAAAGCTTAACATAAAGTCTCATAGTCAAAACAGCATGACACTGACATAAGGAAAGACATGTGGAATAGAATAGAGAGCCCAGAAACAAGCTCTCACATATATGGTGAAATGATTTTCAACAAGTACACCAAAGCCATTCAATGGGTAAAGGATAGTCTTTTGAACAAATTGTGTTCAGAAAACTGAGTATCCACATACAAAAAAAAAAAAAAAATCTTTAACTTATAGCATACTAAAAAAAATAAAATTAACTGAAAATGGATCAATGACTTAAAAGTAAGAATTAAAACTATAAAAACATTTGAAGAAAACAGGGGAAAGCATATGACATTGGATTGGGCAATGATTTCTTGGATATAATAGAGCAAGGGAAAAAAAATAGTAAATTTGACTTCATCAAAGAACACTGAATAAAGTGAAAAAGGCAACCCAGGGAATGGTAGAAAATAATTGTAAATCATTTCTCTGGTAAGAAGTTAATATCCAGAATATATAAGGAACTCCTACTATTCAACAACAAAAAAACAATGACCCAGTTAACTAAAAAAATGGGTAAAGTACTCAAATAGATATTTCTCTAAAGAAGATATACATATGGCAAGTAGGCATATAAAAAGATGCTCATTATGACTAATCTTTCAGGAAATGCCAATCAAATCCACAATGAAGTACTCTTTCACACCCATTAGGATGATTATTACATTAAACAAAACAAAACAAGAAATAAATGTCAACAAGTATGTGGGAAAATGAGAAATTTGCTGGTGGGAATCTAAATGGTACAGCTGCTAGTTCCTCAGAAAATAAACATAAAATTACCATATAATCCAGCAATCCCACTTCTGGGCTTATATTCACAAAAGTTGAAAGCTGAGATTACAGAGATATTTGTATATCCATGTTCATAATAATAGCATTATTCAAAATAGGAGAGGTGGAAGCAACCCAAGTGTCCATTGATGGATGACTGGATGAACAAAATTTGGTATATATGTACAATGGGATATTATTCAACCTCAAAAAACAAGGACACACTGACACATCCTTCAAGTGGGTGAACCTTGAAGGTATTAAATATTAAGTGAAATAAGCCAGTCACCAAGGAACAAATATTGTTTGATTATACTTACATGAAATACCCAGTCAAATTCATAGAGACAAAGAATGGCAGTTTTCAGACACAAGGACAGGGGAAAATTGGTAGTTGGTGTGTAATGATGGGATGGATAATGATGAAAGTCTCACAATAGTGTGAATGTATTCACTACCACAGAAGTGTAGATTTAATAATGATTAAAATGGTAAATTTTACATTATGTATATTTAGTAACAATTTCAAAAGATAATAAAAATAAATATATCTGTGAATACTTTGTAAAGTGTATGCAGCTAATCAAAGGATACACTGATTTTTATTATCAATATTTTTATTTACTGAGTAGCCTGGAGAGTTTGCTACTATTACCCTAGGTGCCCAAGAAGCAATTAGCTATCCAGTATGAGTCAATTTTGTTTATTTTAGTTGATTGACATCAATTAATGCATTGCTAGAACTCCCTGTGGAATAGTGACAGGTTATACATTCTAGACAAGTCCATCTTTTTACTTGCATTCGCACTCATCTTTTCTTCATTATCTCGTTATAAGGAAACACATCTACCTTTAATCCCTTGTAATGTTTCTTACACCTGTTCTCTGTGCCCATTTTTTTTCTTACATCCTGTAAGACCTGAGTCTAAAAATGATTCCTTCTCTGTAGTATACCTCTGATTTCTCACAGTATGAAGGCTACCTTGCATTGATAATTTTAAGGACTTTAAGTTTCTTCTCCATTACACAGCATGTTTTCTTCCAACTGCCATCCTATCTGTATGTTCTTATCCAGACTTTTACAGTTGCTTATACTCATGGTTCCTTTGCTTACCTCAAAACCTTCTTGCTATGTCACCCCTCCAGGGAAGCTGCTGTTGCCAATGGGAACATTAACTTGCTTGTTGCTAGACCTAATGAAACGTTGTTAGCCCTATTTTACCTGATGTCTCCTCGGTATGTGAGATTGCCTTACTATTCCCTCCAACTTAAATTCTTGTTCTCCTTGTTTTTTCAGTCACCATATTTCCTGGAAATCTACCAATTTCTGGTCATTCCTCACTTCCATTTATTGAGTTCCTTTAGTCATCATATGAAAGTGGAGGTTCCTCATAGTTCGTCCCTATGACTTTTTTCTTCTCATATAACCCACCCTCCATTAGGGATTATAATCTATATGTTGTCATGGTGTAATACATACCTCCAGACTAGAATTATCAGAATTACAGCCATCCTTGGCCCACTGGACACTGTCACTTGGATTCTCTTCTTGCACTTCAATACCATTTGTCCAAACCGAAATTCACTGTTTGTGTCCTTTGAAAGGCCACTCCTCTCTGTGTATCTATCCAGATATGCCACATTCTTTCTTTTTTTTTTAAACCTAATGTTTAGTCACCTTAAGTCATAACACTGACCCACACTTATTTTAATTAAAACTCATTCTGCCTTCATGTCCCACTTCAATCCCAGTCCCTAGGCAGTATTTAGTGGATTTGCATAAATATTCGTGTATTAACTCATACTAATCCCTATGCTTATCACAGTCTGTCATAATTCTATTTATTTTTCTGAATTCTGTTTGGTTGTAAGATCCATTTGATCAGGAATATTATCTGTATTTGCTTTCTATTTCTTCCATAATAAATTACCATAAATGTACAGGCTTGAAACAACCCAACGTGATTATCTTTGAGTATGATAGGTCGAAAATCTGACACCACACAATCTAAGTAGGTAATATGTTCTGAATACGTATTTTATGAATGAACCAGTCAGTGAATGAGTTTCAAAAGATATCAAATTCAATATGATAATTTGGGTATAAAATTAATATTAATGCAGTGTTTATGAAAATCACTGCACGGACATAGCACTACTGTGTGGGTCAGTAATTGTGGTATAGTGTAAATAACATGGAAATTAAAAACAAAAGACTGGAATTATCTGTCAGCCCTGCTTCTTATTATTCTTGATTTGAGAAAAGTTAATTTATCTTTCTAAGAATCAGGTTTATGTGTGTGTGTGTGTGTGTTGTTTTGCTTTGTTTTCTACTTGAAACATGGAGATTGAAATAGGGCTTGACATACTTATCCAATAAAAATACAAAATCAAATTAGTAGTTTAAAACTCTTCTTAAACCTTTATACACATTTAGAATAATGTCAATCGAAGTCTAAAAGGGATGTTATCTTATTTTAGATATCTTAACTTCTATCTGGGATTATTTGCCTTTGATTCATCTTTGGAACTTAAATTTTGGAATTCTTTAAGTTTTAGGGAAGTCTACAAAAAAACACAAGAAAACAATTTTCTTGCTTCTATGGAGCCCAAATATATCTAGTTTCTTTCTTTCCTTCTTTTTTTTTTTTTTTTGTAAGTATACTAGTTTGGATACTATTTTTTAAATAAATGCTTAAAGATTACACAGGGAAAGAGATATTTTTCACTTGTTTAAAACTACCCCTATTCTGGGGTCCCTGTGTGGCTCAGTTGGCTAAGCATCTGCCTTCAGCTCAGGTCATGATCTCAGGATCCTGGCATCGAGCCCTGCTTTGTGCTTCCTGCTCGGCAGGGAGTCTGTTTCTCCCTCTCCCTCTACCCATCTCCTCTCCCCATTTTCTCAAATAAATAAATAAAATCCTTAAAAATAAATAAAATAAAACTATCCCCATGCTATCCTCCCTTCGCTTTACACTTGAACACCTTATTTTTGCCCAGATCTAGGACATCAGTCTTTGACTCTGGGTCCTTGTCTTAGTATGTGCCATTAGTTGCCCTGAGCTCTGAGGTGATTCCTGTTCTTGACCTTCTCTATTTATAATCATTCCCCATTTAAGTCAGCTTTGTAAAAATGGTTGGACTCAGTGTGTAGAAAATTTGGCAGTTAAATCAGTAGTGAACATTTTAAGCATCAGGTGATATAAACAAGTTGTATTGGTTTGCCAGAGTTACCATAACAATACCACAAACTTGATGACTTCAACAACAGAAATTTATTGTCACACAGTTCTGGATACTGGAAGTCTATAATACAAGTTTTAGTAAGGTTGGTCCCTTCTGAGGGCTGAATGGAGGATCTCTTGCAGGTCTCTCTCCTTGGCTTATAGACGGCCATCTTCATATTTAAATGGGATTTTCCCTATATACATGTGTCTGTGTCCAAATGCCTCCCTTTTATAAGGACATCAGTAATAAAGGATTAGGCCCACTCTAATGACCTCTTAGCAACTAACTGAATCTGCAATAATCCTGTTTTCAAATAAGGTCACATTTTCAGGTACTGCCGGTTAGTTTCAACATATGAATTTGACAGGGATACATTTCAATCCATAATACAAGTAGTCATATCAAGCACATTTTAAATAACTGAAGCATATAAATTATGCATACATAAATAAGATGAATATAGTTGTTGGAATTTTCTTATAAAATAGTGCTTTGAATGAAATTTGGAGAGGAATACTATTCTCTGTAAATTTAAAAAATAATAGAGCACTTATAAAAGAACCTGATTGCAACTTATACCTTTAAGGAAATTATGCAAGTGATTTAACCAAAATATGCAAATAAACAAGAATAGTCAGAAAAAAACAAGTGAAGTGTTTTAAGTATTATCAAAAACATGCAAATAATCAAAGGCTTACTTTGTAGTTTAATATTTTGTTAAGCCAAACAGTTTTGATTTTACATATAATTTTCCAAATAGTTAAAGCATTATTATTTGAATTTGATCAATACCAATTAATTTGGTTATCTTGCAGTTAAGTGTTCCCATTTTATTTTTATTCATTTTGATATATTTTGGCATAATACAAGTTATACTTTGATCACATATTATTATATTAATTATCTTTGTCCCTGGATCAGTTCCAATGTCAGCTTTTTTAATTTTTATTTTACCCTTATTCATATAATATTTTTTTCCAATGTGATATCTGGAATAGTGAATGAACATCCTCTCCCCATGCCCATTCTTGACCCTTCTTATTTTGTCATTGAAAGAAGTTAATACTAAGTATATTATGAGCTATTTTTTCACAATTATTGATCCAAATCACATGCATTATAAAAACTTTTAGGTTTTCAAAAGCCAGCAACCTAAGTTGATGCATTGTTGGAATTATTTAGAGGTTAATGGCTACTTCTGAACACAAGAACTTTGTTTAATGGACCATCTCTCTCTTATTTTCTTGAATAAAATTGATATTCAGGAGAAAACTAAGTGTCCAGAAAGCATAGTTTATAAGTCATGTATTTGGTACAACAAGAAAAAATCTGTAACATAATTTTTATCAGATAAATAATGGCCTTCCTCTTTAAAATATTATAGTCATGATTATTCAGAAAACCAACAAAAAACTAGTTTTCTTATTTTCTATTCACAGTCTGAATCTATATGTTCACCTGCTCATCATATGCTCAAAAAAAGAGTATCACTGAAAGTCTAAAAAGTAGGGTGCCTGGGTGGCTCAGTTGGTTAAGTGACTGCCTTCGGCTCAGGTCATGATCCTGGAGTCCCTGGATCGAGTCCTGCATCGGGCTCCCTGCTCAGCAAGGAGCCTGCTTCTCCCTCTGACCCTTCCCCCTCTCATGCGCTCTCTCTCTCTCATTCTCTCTGTCTCAAATAAATAAATAAAAAAAAAAAGAAAGAAAGTCTAAAAAGTGTCGGTCTTAAATTTTTGGTCTTTAAGATTACTCATAATGATTATATTTAAATGCATCATATTTGGCTATTTTTAAACTTAAAGTTATAAAGCATATTATGAAGTATGGAAATTGCCCTTATTTTTTCTATAATTTTAAAAACTTTTCAATGGATAGAGGTCTGCATTGGTGTTATCAAATATAAAAAAATAAATTTAACAATGTTTTCTAGTTTGCAAACAAATATATAAATTTTGTTTAATTGGAAGTTTGGCTGTCTTTGACTCCTGATCTTCCTTTGATTCTTTTAATTTAACATAAAATATGCCAAAAATAATGTTTGAGAGCTACTTCCTGCTTGTGTCTAACTGGTGATAAGAAGACCCTGAAAGATAGAATATGAATGTTCTTTTCATATTATTATTGTGGAGTGAATTGATAAGGTAGAGCAGTTGTTTTATAAGAACAGTTGTCCCACATTCTGTGATCTTTCCTGCTATTCCTGCCCTACTTTAGGATCAAATTCTTTTTCAAGTCATCATTATGATTGCATGTATCTACCTCAAAGTATGAAACCACGAAGATTGACTGATGATCACACTTTGTTTCCCTTTCCTTACCCTTTCCTAGATTTTCCACAAAGCTAACACACAGTGCTTTGTGGACATGCTAGGTATTCATAAAGGGTTAGGTTCACTAAAGATAATTATAAATTGAAATAGAAAAAAGTTAAAACCTGAATTTTAATCCGACATTTTCGATAAACCAAAGGTGAAGTCTACACAGAGTTAACAAGGATTCCTTAATGGATTTGTCTGGTCACTAACCCTCTTTGCTCTTCCTATTCCCTAATTAGTGCTTCTCTAGGAAATTTTCCCTTTTTTCTGACAACCATTTTGTTATCCATACTCACCTTTTGGCAATCTAAATTCCACTGGATCATCCACAGCAGTAATGGACACTGTAAATCTAGGTTTCTTAGATTACTGTTCACCATTAACTTGAGGTGCAGATGTGACTTTTTATAAATTAGATTTTCCCAAACCAGCAACTTAATCTAACACACACACACACACACACACACACACACACACACACACACACACCCCAGGTACTAGTAAGCTCTGATAGCCACAGACATTCCTGCCAAGCCCACTATAAACCCATACAGAGGAATATATTCCTAACTACCTCTAATTTGCAGGACAGATTCTCTCATAATTCAGATTATGCACCCCTTCCACTGGCTCTGTAGAAATAAGAAAAGAACTCTCATAATGACTGTTCCTTAGCTGCACACTAGGGAAAACTGAAAATTATTTTACATAATATTATTTTCTTTACTTGTCTCCTAAGAGGGCTATATGGGGTCTACTTTTTCAATTGCATTTGATTGTCCCATAGCAAATTGTTATCTATAAGATCTAGGGAGGGGATATAATAGATGTATTTTATGTACTACAAAAAAATATTAGGGAGTATTAATAAAGCCAAAGCTGGTTGTTAAGTGGTAGATTCACTCAATTAAATAGATAACTTTTAGTGGAGCTTCATTTCATCTACATAGTAAATTTATGTAATAATACTGCTTTTTCTTAAGCAAGAACATTTGTAATAATGTGAGATTTTACCAATACAAAATGGTAGTAAAGAATGAGCTAGATGGGCGCCTGGGTGGCTCAGATGGTTAAGCGTCTGCCTTCGGCTCAGGTCATGATCCCAGGGTCCTGGGATCGAGTCCTGCATCAGGCTCTCTGCTCCTTGGGAGCCTGCTTCTCCCTCTCTCTCTCTCTCTCTCTCTGTCTCTCATGAATAAATAAATAAAATCTTAAAAAAAAAATTAAAAAAAAAAAGAATGAGCTAGATGACACAACTATTTTGTAAAGATTCCCACAGCATCAAACATGTTTATTTTGGTAATTGTAAGCAAATAACATGTTGTAATCAAAAGTACTATGAGGAAATTGTGACATGAGTTTTTTTTTTTTTTTTGCTTTTGTTTTTGTTTTTACACTGGGGGATTTGTACATTTAGTTACATGCATACAAAAATGCTCAGGGACCAGTAGTTTTAAATTGTCTTCCTGGGCTCCTGGGTGGCTCAGTCGTTAAGCGTCTGCCTTCAGCTCAGGTCATGATCCCAGGGTCCTGGGATGGAGCCCCACATCGGGCTCCCTGCTCCTCGCGCTCCCTCTCCCACTCCCCCTGTTCCCTCTCTTGCCGTGTCTCTCTCTGTCAAATGAATAAATAAAATCTTAAAAAAAATAAAAAAAATAATTGTCTTCCTGATCATTGTTGCTGAGATCATTCTTACATTAACAAGTAAAAGTATTATTTATACTATACAAACTGTAAATTCTGAATAAAATATAACATTTTCTTAAACAAAAAGTATATGGCATTAACTGATTCAATTAGACTTCAGCTAAATGATCTTCTTAGAAGATGATAATAACCAACAGGAAAATCACCTAGTTTTTAAAATTAGGTATTTAACTTAATTCATCTAGATTTAATTTGAAAGACTGACTACTTGGTAAGCAAAAAAATATTTCATTTTCACATAAAATCGAAGGGAATTTAGCTAATGGATCTTAAGACAATCACATTGATTTGAGATACACATAGTTAACCATTTTAATTTTCAGTAAGGCACATTTCAAAAAATTCATTAATGTATATTCTTAAACTGTCAACCTAATCAGAGATCACAAAAATTTGAACCACAAATCATTTAACACCTATATTTTTAAACAGTAAAGAAAATGAGGCCCTGACATAGAGATAAGTTGTCCAATTTTTCAGAGGTCATTGGTATCACCCACTGAAACTTGGTTGCAGCTGTCTGGATGCTAAGTTAATGCTTCCCTTGGATACTAAAATGTTTTTTCAAGGTAGCATATCTTTTACGTATCTACTGTAAATTATACGAAATGGAACTGCTTTAAATATGTTGTATTGCCATTGCAAAAGGAGCTTTAAATAATTTTGGTTATATTATTGGCAACTAAATTTTACTTCTTCTTTTGTTGACTGAAAATCGCATTAATATTTATAAAATACATATTATGAAAGTACTCATATGCAGTATAATGTTTAAAAGAAAAATTACTTTTCACCCATTAAAATGAATTTATATTAGCATTCTTTAATTCTCAAAGACCTGTTCATATTTTCCCATTGAATGTATAATGTAGATTCATAGATTGAAATGTAGATTGAAAATGAAATTCAAAAATATTATTCATTTACTTTAAAGAAAAGAAAAAATGAAAAGAGAAGGGAATCTATGTATTTACTTTTCATTGCTGAGTGACCTTGAGACAGTCATTTAAACAAACTGGAAATAATAATACTAATCTTTAAATGTATAGTTTAGACTAGATAATTCCTACGGTTTCCTACATTTCTAAAAGAAGTACCAACTTTCTATATATACAAGAAAATATAATCAGATGTTTAAATAAATTTTAATTACAAAATGAAGTAAAAGCATTAGCAAAATATGGTAATTTTACTAAAATAATAAATATAAAAATAATTATGGTATTCTCATATACAGTGGTGATAAAATCTCAGCAACTTGGATATAGGAGAGGACATCAGCACTTGCTAAAATCCCTTTAGCAATCTATCAAGTACAGTAAGGCAAGAAAGAGACTTGTAAGACATATAGATTAGAAATGAAGTAAAACACTCTTTATTTGAAAACAGCCTTATCATCCTAACAAATCTACCCAAAAGAAGAAAAAAAAAAGCTACTAAATCTACTAAGTTAGTTTTACAAGGACACAAGATATTATACCAATTATACAAAACTCACTTGATTTCAATAAACTGGCTACAAACAATTGGAAGTTAAAATTTTTAAAAATATGTCCACAATAGCAACAAAAATATTTAGAATAACAACAAAAAATATGAAATATGTTAGAGATAAATCTGATAAGAGATGCACAAAATCTGTACACTGAAAATGATACTTTTAGTGAGAGACCTGTCATGAAGACAAATGAATAGAGAAGTTGATCATGTTCAGGAAATAAAAGATGTTAATGTTATCAAAATTGGTCTATGGATAAATACAAACTAAAGCAAAATCCTAGGAGGCATATTAGCAAAAATCAAGAGTCTGTTTATCAATTTATATGAAAATAAAGAGTATTTAGAGTAGCCCAAACTATTTTTTTTTAAAAAGAAGAACAAAGCTGGGGAATTTACATCTAATTTTAAAATGTTTTATAAAGCTATAGTAATAACAACAACAGTGTGGTATGTGTATAAAAATAGATATACAGAAAAATGGAATGGAAAAAAACAGTTAAGGAATAGCATATTATAAAATCAATTGATTTTTGACAAAGATGTTAAAGCTGTACCATGAAGAAAGAACAGTCTTTTCAACAAATGGTATTGGAACAAATAGATATACATAAGCAAAATAAATAATTGAATTTCCAGACTTATGACACACCACAGGCTAAAATTAACTTGAAACCGATCCTTGACCTAAATTTAAGAGCTGAAATTATACAAATTCTAAGAGAAAACATAGAATAAAGTTTTACTTACCTGGGGCTGGTGAAGTCTTCTTTAATATACATAAAAACACCAATCACAAAATAAAAAAAAAATTAAATTCGTGTTCTTCAAAATCAAAACTTTCATTTATCAAAAAATAACATTAAAATATGAAAAGGCAACTACAGAATGAAACACATTTTGCAAACCATATATCTAACAAGGTCATTATCTAGAAACTATGAAGAATTCTTCCAATCTAGTATTAGGAAGACAAAAACTTAATTTTAAAAATGGGTAAATAAAAAGAAATAACAAACCTTTCACTAAAGAAGATATACAAACGACAAATTAACGTGGAAATTTTTCTTTTTTAAAAAATATTTTATTTTTTGAGAGAGAGAGAGAATGTGTGTGCACATAAGCGGGATGAGGGGCAGAGGAACAAGAAGACTCCCTGCTGAGCTAGGAGCCCATCCTTGGGCTCAATCCTGGGACCGCGAGATCATGACTGAGACAAAGTCAAATGCTTAACCAACTGAGCCACCCAGATGCCCTAATGTGAAAAATTTTCAACACCCTTAATTATTAAGGAGATAAAAATTAAAAGCACAATGAGATACAGCTATACTCCCACTAGAATAGCTAAAATTTGTTTGGTAGAGACACATCCCCCCCAAAATTCTCAGTTTCTTCTATTTTGATATGAAAATGTTAGAGTTTCCATTAACAATTTTCATTTATCTAGCATAAGATTCCCAGCAAATCTGAAATCCTTCCAAGTTCAGGTGAAAGCAAGAAAATGTAAATTAATGATGAGTCAAAATTTGTGAAGAGTAGACCCATATTCTGGCTAATGAGGTAATGCATCCTTTCACAGAAAGGGTTAGATCTGTGAAAATCCCGCTGATGGAGAAGTCAGAGGTTGACAACTGAAGATGGATTCTGACAGCCACTAACTTTCACTACTCACTTTTCATAGAAAGGGAGAGGCCATTTATTAACGAAACCATCTTAGAATCCTAAGGTATTGATTTGCACAATCCATTCTTTATGGCAAGTTATTTTAAATACACTTTAAATGAAATTAAAATTCATTTTAAATAAGTAAAATGGACAAAATAAAAATAAAATGGAAAATATTTCCTCCCAGAAGAACTTATTTTAGATTAAGATACTTAACAATACTGTGTGCTTCACATTTGTTGCAAATGAGTTCAGAAGACTACTACATACCTAAAAAGAATTTCAAAACATTTCATATTTATAATTCCTTGGAAACTGTATTCTATCACCAAATTTTCCAATATAATATGGATCCTTTATAATTTTCTAAGGAATATGAGTTTCTACAAAGCTCTTCTGTCACATGACTCAGTATGGGCAACACAAAAAAATAAATGAAGCCAGAAAACACAGAAACTGAATAAGATGGCCACAAATCTTATTCACAGACATGAGTAAGACTGACATAAAATAATAAAAGCATTCATCTTGAACACACAAACATACACCACAGACATGCAATCCCAACGGATGCTGATTTAGAATATTCTAGGCTGAAATTACTCCTAAATTTTCATGAAAAAGAAACATATACAGAAAAGAAATAGTATAGCTTTACATCTACACGTAGATAGAGGTAAAGATGATGTTTCCTGTCTTACTCTAGAAGTTCATCACCCATTTATCTCTGAATCTTCTGTGTAGTGCAGCAGAACGTATGATGCCCCTCCAACACTGTCATCTTTGTAGGCCTGAAATTACTTGGAATTCAGTTTTAATCATGGACCACCTGCCACCACCGAACTTCATCAGAAATGCCTGTAGAAAAAAATGAATAGTTGTACACAGAAGAGTAAGTTTTGGTTTGCTTTCATTTCAGATGTGAAGGAATTTGTTTCTTCCATAGGTTTTGTAACTGATTTTCATAATTCAGAATTGCCTTTGCTTAAAGTATCTGTTTTTGTTCTTCCTTTCAAATCTTTAAATCACGAAAAAAAAAATAAAAGAAGACAAATCATATATCACTGAACATGATGAAGTGTAATTGCCATCCTTTTTAGACCGCTGGGCTAGAAAGATCAGGTATGAGGGCAGAGTTATTCAGAAGTGTGTGCTTAAAACCCATGAAGCTTCAAATCTGACATGCTCGGCATCATAAAATATTCTCAACTGCCTATACACCTTTTGGCCCTGCACACCTCTAAACTTTCACTTACAGGAAACTGATGGGTAGAGGACAGTAAAACATTCATTTTATGGGAGTTATTTGGGGGTTGTAAAAGCGGAGGAGATGCTCGAGTAGGCACTAAAACTTTCTTAAACATGAATTTTATGAAAACGCTTTGGTATTCTGGCCACACTCCCTGAGAGGATATCTCAACTTGGAGGGAGGCAGCAGGGGCTCCATCTTATTTAAAGTAAACAACAAGATGGCACCTGTGGGAAATATATGCAGTTCTTGGAACTGAGAAGTGAGATGTAGAGCCAGGCGTCTAATAAGTTGAATTGTGTCGTGATGGTAGGTTCGATGTGCTTTTGTGGCGAACTGCTGGGACTTTAGAGGCCATTCTCAGATTGGTGATGAGGCAGGGGCCCAAGGCCGCTATGAATGGGTTGAAGCTGCAGTCATGTTAACTGAAAGTAGCAGCATAATCTCATCATGTCAGGGAAGACTTCTAAAATAATCTCTATTAGTTTAAAGTGTTATTAGGAAATCTGAAAGGACGTCTGCTGTTATCAGTAGTATCATATGCTACCCACATTTTTTCCATATACTTCCCACTTCTGTAGTAGTTCTCCAAGTCTTTATCATTTTTCTCATCTTAATTATGCTTAAAATTTGTGTTTTATTGTACAGTTTTCATAGGAAATAGCTTACCTGGTGTATATTATGGAATCATGTCTATAAGGTGGTTTAAGGTTGTCTTTGTCATCTGAAATTGTATTCAGTATTCATTGTTTTGGTCAAGTCAGTGGAATACTCAAGGTGAAAAAGAATATACCTTAGATTATCTTTCTTGAGTGCTTAAGAATTTCCTATTATCTTGACATCATAATTTTATTAGTGTTATCTAAATTCTTAGGAATATCCCAAGTTAGTACATACATACTAGTTTTCTACTGCTGCCATAACGCATTAAATTTAGCAGCTGAAAACAACCCATTTATTATCCCACAATTCTGTAGGTCAGAAGTCTTGGTACAGTGCTGTTCGGTTGGGTCCTCTGTGTCAGTCACAAGGTTGAAATCAAGGTGTAGGTAAGGCTGTGGTCCTTTCTGGAGGCCGTGGGGATGATCTCCTTCCTAGCTCATTCAGATTGTTGGCTTCATTCATTTTTTGCAGTTGTAGGACTGAGGTCTCCATTTCCTTCCTGACTGTCAGTCTGGCGTCAGTTTTTGCTC
Source organism: Neomonachus schauinslandi (assembly GCF_002201575.2). Lineage (NCBI taxonomy): Eukaryota > Metazoa > Chordata > Mammalia > Carnivora > Phocidae > Neomonachus > Neomonachus schauinslandi. The sequence goes on from NC_058404.1 coordinate 66,299,299, forward strand.
CTAGATCTACCCACATTCATTTTCATGTTTTCCATGTAGCCTCGCCACCAGCCACGGGCAGTTGAATCCCTCTCTGACATCCCTTTCTGCTGCATATCTCTGACTCCAGAGGAAGGATGTTCTCTGCTTTTAAGGAATTATGTGAATACGTTGGGCCCTCCTGGATCCAGGATAAGTTCCTTGTTTTACAGGCAGCACATTAATTACCACTGCAAAGTCCCCTTTGCCACATAATATATTCACCAGGTTCTGGGGATAAGGGCATAGCATCTTTGGAGGGTAATTATTCTGCCTACTCCAGCATGGCATAGCATTTTAATCCAAATCCTGAGATGTATTCTGTGCACCTACTCTGTGAGCAGTAGGTCCCCCTTCACCAGCTTGAGCTATAGATACAAACAGGTGTCTTCTTTGTAGCTAATCATGCCTGGCCCATCTGCTGCAGTGATGTTTTGTGCTTAAGACTCCAAAGTTAGTGCTGGATAAAGCTTATTAGTTCATCTAGATTTTCCCCCCGAAGGTAGTGTGCCAATATCCAGAGGAGCTTCCAGTTAGATAACCATGGTAGCAGAAGCAGATTTTTTTTTTAAAGATTTTTATTTATTTTTTGACAGAGAGAGAGAGAGGCAGCGATAGAGGGAACACAAGCAGGGGGAGTGTGAGAGGGAGAAGCAGGCTTCCTGCTGAGCAGAGAGCCCGACGTGGGGCTCGATCCCAGGACCCTGGGATCATGACCTGAGCCGAAGGCAGACGCTTAACTGACTGAGCCACCCAGGCACCCCCCCCTTTTTTTTTTCCTTAAATCTCCTGGCTTTGTTGAATGTATGTCATCAGGGCAGAACACACATCCACTTGTGGTGACTTTCTCTCTTGGACCCTTTGGTGACAGCATACCGTAGTGGCATTCAAGTCCTTCAGATGTTATAATAACCTTGACCTTCAAATGAGAGTGTCTAACATGCTGCTTGCTTTCTTAGCTCTCTTCTTACTTCCTATGCCGATTTACCCATTCTCCTCCGTCATCAGTTATCTATATGTTCATGTAGGCAGAGCAGCGTCTGGTAACTCTGACTTACTGGTCTACTAGTTTTTGCTGTTGTTTGGTTTTTTTTTTGTTTGTTTGTTTGTTTTTAATACCTCCCTAGGCATTGTTACAACTGTGTGCCCTTTCTCATTCCTGGGTGGCACACTATAGAGATTGATATGGGCTAGGTAGTGGTGGAAATTTAAGCAGTAGCACAGCTAAATCATAGAATGCCAGCAAAGATACCTGCAATCAGAGAGCAAATGAAATGACTTTTCTAGTGGGGGCAAGTTTTCAATACCTGGGAGTTCTGGCCAAATCTTCTCTCTACATAATTATTAACTTGGGAGGGGAGAAAGAGAGGGAGAGAGAGAATATCATGTGTGTGTGTATGTATGTACATTTATTATTGGACAGTTGGACAGTTACAAGTGCCATGTGGACCGTATTGGGCAGTTACAACATTCCCATTCAAGTCTTTGAAACAGAAGGGAATCAAGAACAAAGACTTATGTGACCTCTTCCCTGGCTCCATCAAGTACCTTCCTTTCTCTTCCTTTTTCTTCCAATGCCTATTACTTTTTCTGTGACTGATTCATTTGTCCTGTGTGATATATGACTTCAATTATACCCCCATCTTTATCCATCCCTCCCTTCTAAGTTCAAATCCATATATGCACACACACACAGATTTTGATAAGTTGCTATACATGTTCCCTTGAATGGCATCTTAAATCCAAAATAAACCAACATTCTCATCATCACTTCCAAGCCACTGTTCCTCCCTTATTTCTTCTATGCAGTAAGCAGAGTTTTGCAGGCCCAGATCTTTGCACAGCCCTGAAAGTATTGTTTTCCTGGCCTCCACAATCAGTTACCAACAGTAAACTTTTACTTCACTAAAATATCTCTCAAAAATGCCCCCTTTCTATCTACATTTTTACTAATTGGTTAATCATTTGGCATTTATTGCCTGGATTATTGCAAAGTATCCTAATTATTTTCAAGCTCTGATCTTTAAGCTGCCAACAGGGTGATATTTCTAAATTTCAAAGCTGTTACTATCTTGCTATAAATCCCTCAATGGCTCTCAGTGACTTTGGGTATCAAGCTGAGGCTTATGCTCTCTTCTCTGTAAACTTTTGAGCATCGTTTTATTTGCTTTGCTCTTTTTTCCTACTTGTAACACTTTTCATCCTCACAGATTTTGACTCAACACATTTGGAACTTACCACGCTTTGTTTTCAACCACGGTTTTCAAAAAGCTACTCTCTTCCTTGAACACATTTTCCTCTCCTGTGTCTCATTCAAGTTTTGCAAAACTAAGAAGTTACCTTTTTCAGAAAGCCTTCTCTTATATTTAAAATTTTTATTTGTGCTACTTCTGTGCTGCTATTTTAACAACGAGCAGAGGCTAATGCTGAGGTGGGCAGTGGAAAGGGCATACGTACTAAAGGTGTATGTTTTCAACCCATAGTGGACAATATATCAAATTAGAAAAAACTTGTATCTATTTTCATGTAAAGACCCGGGGTCAGGGGCAGAGAAATAAGCCGTCAGGGAACAAATGAAAACTGCGAAAACTCTTCAGCAATCTGGCAGGTTAGTCATTCAGTAAAATGACTGAGGTATTCAGCAAAGTGGTCAGGCTTGCTGTATTCAATAATTTACCTCCCTTCTGAAACTACTGAAGCAGAATCACATGTGGGCTACCTGCGGCTAGAACTGTTTCTGATCCTGGTTGAATCTAAATTAGGAGTAGGTATGTTGACACATAATCTCTCTTTCTCTAATTTTGGTGCCCTACTTGGGAAGGACTAATAGCAATTCAAATCATTTCAAACTATATTGATACAAAGAATAACTAAATGCAGCGGTTATTTCAAAATATAGAGTCTTACGATGTAAATAAAGAAGATCTGTTGTCAAAAACTCTTTATAAGGTCAGGCAACAGCAGGATCCCTCACCTGGGTAAATCTTCAGCCACTGCAACCTTCACCTTTGATTAAGTACCGAAGTATTATATTTACCTCCTACAGCAACATCATGAGCGGCAGGCAATACCTCTGATGATCAGATTATCTCCTCAAAATAGCATACTTTTCCTGAATTTTTAAGCTAAAACTTGTATATACAATGCAAAAACAATCATACTTTCATTGTCCTTTAATGCTTTTCTTCATCCAGACACAGACACAATAATTACATGAAAATGTTTTTTTTTTTTTTCCGGTGTGTTGATTTCTTGACAGAGCATTGATTAACTCTTGGTAGTATAGGATTTCTTGATTGATAATAACTTCCTTTGAGGATATCAGCTCCCAGATGAACTGTTTATCTATAGCAAGTTAATTACCTATTTATGTTCAAATAATGTACTTTTAACATTTATGATAATGAAAGAAATGACCAGACCTTTTAGTCTTTATTAAATATGGTATTAAAGGGCGCCTGGGTGGCTCAGTTGGTTAAGCGACTGCTTTCGGCTCAGGTCATGATCCTGGAGTCCCTGGATCGAGTCCCGCATCGGGCTCCCTGCTCGGCAGGGAGCCTGCTTCTCCCTCTGACCCTCCCCCCTCTCATGTGCTCTCTCTCTCATTCTCTCTGTCTCAAATAAATAAATAAAATCTTTAAAAAAAAAAATAAATAAATAAATATGGTATTAAAAATAGTAATCGTAGGTAACGCCTATAGAGTTAAAATTGCTATTAATATTTTCTTCCAGCTTATTTTCATGTGTATCGTATTTATTTAGTTATTTTTTTCCAGGATTAGGTTCAGATTGTTTAGCAAAGTTGCATTCATTTTTTTTTCAATTATTATCACATCAACATTTTCCATGTCATTAAATAGTCTTTTTAGTTTGAATCCATTCGAGAAGCAGAATAGCTGAGTGTATGTGGAGCCAGATAGCCTGTGTCTACATCCTGACTCTGCTGTTCACCAGCTAGCTTTTTCACCTCGGGCAGATTACTTAACCAATTCGTGCCCCTCATTCCTAGCTGTGAAACAGGGATTATAATACTATTTATCTCACAGGCATGTAATGGGAATTAAATGAGGTTATATATATTTACATATATATAAAGTGCTTAGAACATTCCCCAGTACACGCAGTAACTCCTATCAATTATTCCTCTTTCTCCTTGAATATCCAGAGGACTCCAAGGATTGAAGTATTGACTTTTTAATGTTATTAAGTTTGTCTTTTCACAAATGCACTAATACATTACCAAAAAACACCTGCTGTCGCTAAATCTTATAAAAATGGCATATTTTTGTAAAAATATGTTTATATATTATGTATTATGTGATATTTTCATATATGTTGCTTATATATTCCATTTAACCTTTCAAGTAACTTTTTTATATAGTAACTATTTTCAATTCTAGATTTAGATTTAGCTATTTGTTTAATTTTTATACTGTTCAAATATAGTCAAGCTCTTATGATACCTGCAAATTTGAATTTTTCTTCTTTTTAATGATTTTTTTTAAAGATTTTATTTATTGATTTGAGACAGAAAGAATGAGAGAGAGCGCACATGAGGGGGGGGAGGGCCAGAGGGAGAAGGAGACTCCCTGCCGAGCAGGGAGCCAGATGCGGGACTCGATCCAGGGACTCCAGGATCACGACCCGAGCCGAAGGCAGTCGCTCTAACCAACTGAGCCACCCAGGCATCCCTTTAATTTTTTAAAAAGTAATAATTATATGGGGTCCCTGGGTGGCTCACTCGTTAAGCGTCTGCCTTCGGCTCAGGTCATGATCCCAGATCGAGCCCCGCATCAGGCTCTCTGCTCCGTGGGAAGCCTGCTTCTCCCTCCCCGACTCCCCTTGCTTGTGTTCCCTCTCTCTCTGTCAAATAAATAAATAAAATCTTTAAAAAAATTTTAAAAAGTAATAGCTATATGAGTAACTATATGCACATGGTACAAAATAAATAATATTGAAGAATTTATAGGCTAAATGGCACACAAGAGTTTTGCTTTTTCCTTTTTTATCCCAAATAATTCACCTCCCTGGAGGCATCAATTTCACAAGTCACTTAAGTGAATTTCCAGTGTCATTATTAACATGCACAAGTGATTATGAGTTGTTAGCATTAAATGTTCTTGGGTCTTGATCTTGTTTTTTCTATTAACTGTATTGTGGAGAGGTTTCACATTAAATGTTTCTGCCTCATTTTTTTAATGCTTAATATCCGTTTCCCAAATGCCTGAGCATTTAATTTTGATTCATTTCATTTACCTGGGTATAACTTCACGAAAGTTTTACAGATAGAACTTTGGTTAGTATCTTTTCTGAGTAACTGTATATGTGCAATTATCTCTTTATTGCTTTCATATTAGAAGTAAAACATGCAAATAGATATGAAAGCTTTCATCACAGGCATCTATACATCATACAATGTCTTTTTTGGGGGGGAGGGGAGCAGAGGGAGAGGGAGAAGAAGAGAGAGAATCTTAAGCAGACTCCATGCCCAACGTGAAGCCTGATGCTGGGCTTGATCTCACAACCCTGAGATCAGAACCTGAGCCAAAACCAAGAGTTGGACACTTCACTGACTGCATCACTGAGGTGCTTTGGACATCCTAAATAGTAAGACTTGTCTTCCCTTTGCTCTCTACTCATCTTTCTATACTCATTCATGAAATGATCATTTAAAAGAAACAACTAGGAATTTCAGAAGGCAGATATTAAATGTGCATCGAATCCTCAAAGATGGAACAGCTTTAAAAAGCTAGAATAATCCCTGGCAAACTGAGCTTTAGGTTTAGATATGTGACTATCAATATACACAACTACTTCTCTTAAAGTAGAAATTTAACCACAACCCAGTGCCCACTGCACAGGACTAATATCTAGACAGATGCCTGGGTTATGAAGGGTATATTGAAAGGAAAATCAACAAAAACAAACCAACTCAGGATTTTGAAAATGATACTCTATCAGAGGGAAAAGATGACCAAGAAGAAAATAATCTGAAAATATTCTGAAAGAAGAATATAATTTGAAAATAATTTTACAGAAAAAAATAGGTTACTCTTTGGATGCTCAGTGGAAATTCAAAATAATATTAAATTCATGAAAGAGAACTGAAGGCCATAAGAAGAATAGTCTTTTTGAAAGGATAGAAAGGTGAAATAAGAGTAAAACTTAATGAGATCCAATGATAAGCTCTTAGAAAAAAAAACCACAAAGAAAGCAAAATAGCATTAGCAGAATTAAAAACTATTCAAGGCAGTAAGAGCAGATAATGAAAAAATTAAACGATGTTAAGAAAAAACTTGAGAAAGTTTTCCTAAGTACTTAGAAAAAATAAAATAAAATGCAAATGAAAAGAGATAATAGATAAGGAGGACAGCCAGCAGGCCACACCTAAATATTATTCATGTTCCTGAGTAGATGCCAGAACAATGAAGTGTTGTCAATAAATAATGCAATTTTTAATAGGAAAAAAATATTTTCTTTTTGGAACTGAAGAAATACCAATGTGTATAGATCAAGAAAATTTATTATATTCCAGACAAAATAAATGGAATAAGTTAATGAAAAGACATCCATAATAGACAAAACATTCACACATATACATATGTGTGTGAATACGTAATAAGTGTATATGAAGGAATAAAAACATGATTATTTTAAAGACTTTCTCTGGCATATAAAATCTCAAAAGACATCATAAAATGTACAGGGGCGCCTGGGTGCCTCAGTTAGCTAAGTCTCCGACTCTTAGTTTTGGTTCAGATCATGATCTCAAGGTCAGGAGACTGAGCCCCGCCTCAGGCTCTGCACTCAGTGCAAAGTCTGTTTAAGACCCTCCCTCTCTACCCCTCCCCGCCCTCTCTAAAATAAATAAATAAGTCTTCAAAAAATATTTAGGATGCCTTTGTCAAGGTTCAGAAATAACATAAATAAAACCAATAAATCATCAAAGTAGTAATTAGTAACAGTTTATTGTGCACACAGCAAAAAGACAGTTTGCAAACTGGGAACACTCAACCCAAAATGTGGAATGAGGCTCAGAAGTATAAAGAAGCTTATTATAGTGAAAGAGCAGTGACTGTTTATTCTTCACAGTAATTGGGTATAATATTAGAATTTTCTTAAATTATAGGGAATTGGTCTGTGGTTACTTCATATCAACCTTGGGAAACAGTCTAAAGGGTTGCTCATGATTTCCAGGAGTATAAGCAATAAATGACCTAGGTCAAGTTAGTCTTGCAAAATAAGCTAAATTAAGCTTTGTTTGTGTGGCTAAACTGGTTTTGTCTGCTCAGGAAATATTCAAAGATGGTCTTCATTGTGTTTTGATTTGAACACCCTTAAGGATGTTATAGCCTGCCTAATATTTTGTCTGATACAAATCCTTGGTCACCTACTTAAAAGACAGAGAGAGGGAGAAGGGCCAATTGCCTATTTTATAAAAAGCATAAGTAGTCCACTGGCAGTTTTTCCAATCCATCTCAATCAGTTTTGTAGTTAGTGGATAATCTCTCAATACTCTGCCAATAGATCTCTTATCAGTCTAAGCTTTGGTTTGGTTTAGTTTTATAATCACATATTTTAGTTCATGGAAGGAGCTGCTAATCATGCATTTATAAACCTGATTTTTAGCTAAAAAACTTTATACATTTCCAAATTTCTTTACAAAAAACATTTCATCAGGAAAAATACATCTTATATGTGCACATAAATTATAAAGATACCTTCTTATTTCAGAAATGTACTCTCTGGCTGGCCCCTTGGATGACTTGGCCTTACAGATTTCTATTCTTATAAAATTATGTATTCTCTAGAGAGCAATGTAGCTGGCTTTCTATACATGTAAGGCTGACACTTATAAAAAGTCATCTATAGCTCCTACTAAGTATTTTTAATAAAGACAGTTTTAACAATAGCTGTTCAGGGCCCAGGAACCTTAGTGGCATTCTAGTGACGCAACAGGATTAACATGCCTCCATGATTTTCTCCTAGTGACATTTAGTATATTTAGCTTGAAAAGCTAATCAATCATGGCTTATGAGATATGCCATTTAAAAAATAGTTTGGTCAAGAATATAATTCAATATATTTAAGTGAATAAAAACTGTGAAAATGATTAAAATGGAAATTGTCTAGTTGGAGGAAGGAGCTAGTCAAGTGACACAGGGTTAGTTCTGCATATGGATAGATCAGCAGTACCATTATAAGGAAATACATCATTGCAATTTACATACATCAGAATGTTTAAAGGTACTGGAAACACTGGTAGGGAAAATCACCTAAAGTGAACTAAAAGGAGATACATGAAATGTGAGCTGAACATCAAATGAGATTCATCTGTAGTGTAGGAGAGAAAATTATTTGAAATTCAGTAATTTTATAGGCAAGAATCGTCTGGAAAGCCATATTCTAAAAAAGACTTAGATGACCCAACTAATCATTTTGAATCAATTTCATGTTGTGAATTAATTAAAACTTAATGACAAATGTTGAATAGGATTAATCATTAAAACAAATAGAGACAAGAAATTTTTATAGGAGTAGAAAGAAATTTGCTAAGGAAAATGTTTGCATTGCATCTAATTTCCCAGCTGTATTTTCACATCAGTGAGAGGATGAAAATAAAGCAATATTAACATTTCTGGGAACTTATCCCAGACACCCACATAATCCTTAAGGCAAGGAAGTAGAAGCTAGACAAGTTATTCCAGAGAGAAATGAAAGAAAAAGACATCTTAAAAGTCTTTTTTTTTTCATTTATATTTGCATCCATATCATGTATAAGATGTTATCACTCTCTAATTATAATTTAATTCACCAGATATCCTTTGTGTCTTTTTACAAATTCAATTACTTTGACCCCTGGCTCACCAGTATAATGATACCTGATTAAGTTCTTTTAGACTATCCCTTTGCAAACTATTTTAAAACTCCCTCACTATTTTTTTTATCTTTTTTATAATCTATGCTAAAAGAAGAGTGAAAATTTTCTGCCAAGTTAAGTAGCTTTATTCCAAAGAAAAGCTTGTCTACATGGCATGGTGGTTTTTATGTTTTTCACTTTTATTTTTCTGGTACAGTATGTCTTACACCCTAGTCCATGAGGTCATGCTCCTCAAAATATAATTCCAGGAGACCTTGCATTGCAAGGAAAAGCTCAGAAGTTGTCCATTGGGAGTGAGAAAACACCTCTCAGGTGGGACTTGGACCGCTTCTTCCTGACTCAACATAAGCAGCTCAGCATTTACCCATTTAAAGTTTCAGAGTTTTGTTTGTTTTTGATGCCAGTATTAATGAAAGTTTGTACAAGGATTGTTGGTATATCAATATTTTCAAAATACAAACATTGGATTTCTAGTGGCTTCCATAGGAATTTCAGTCTTCACTAAATTATTCTTTCTTTTTAAAGGAAAAATTTAGTACCTAATTTAAATATTAAGTAAGCGTTTGTGTTAGTGGAAATAAAATAAGCATGTATAGTGATACAGACCTCCACCTCAAATATGTACTTTGATAGAGTATAGCTGCTATGGTGTTAATGCTTTAACATGTTTGTATTTGTAGATACATATTGTATAACTTATACCTTAGTGTACCATAATTTAGAGATCAGAATATAGTAAATACTAATTTTGAGATAAAACAGTTTAATGGGGAACATAAAAATGATAATAATTCTGTCAAATTGCCCCAAGATGCTATTCATAGATCAGTAAGAGACATTAATCTGAATGAATTCCTTACATTGTATATAAAGTTATCTCTAAGACTTCAAATATCATTGATAATAAGCTAAAAATATGGTAAAGATCATTTCCAATTTCTCTTTTCAGTTATAGAATTAAAGATCAGTCAAATCCACTGTATTTAAAGTCTTTTAAAATAACAGCCAGAATTTCCAAAAATTCATATTGTTATAAATAAGATACAACAACTGCTATAAAAGTATGCCAGTTGATTTTTAAAGGCAAAAAATGCAGTCATTTCAAATATCAAGCAATAAATGCAGGGTTTTTTTTCTGTTAGATGCTTTAACACATAATAAAAGTCTATAACATTTTAGAATGAATATTTTCCAGGTCAAATTGATACAATACAAATTGATGTATTACATTAGTCAAATATGTTAGTTTAAAATGATTTAAGTAAACTAAACTAAACTAAAATGATTTAAGTAACTATATAACCTATTAAATGGGAAAACAGGTATGTCTTTATATATGTAATTATATAATTGGTAAAAAAAAAACTTCAGTTACCTGATTAGAGATGTAATAAACTTATTTTCCTTATATTGTCAAAAAATTAAATGATTAATAAAATGCTAAATAGAATAAATATATGTTGGTATATAATAAAAGCATTTTAAACTTCATATTAAATTGAGATCAAAAAAGGACATTTTTAACATAAAAATTATGTTCAACCACATATAGCTGATCACAAAATTTGCATACTTTCCCTTTGCACAATTCTAAAGGACCCAATTCTCTGAAGAAGTTAACCCTGTTTACTTGACCCTACTGCAGTTTTGGGATAGAGATGAGAGAATGTATTCATTTAATCATTTACACAGAAGGTACAATTTTTTCTTTTTAAAGATTTTATTTATTTATTTGACAGAGAGAGACACAGTGAGAGAGGGAACACAAGAAGGGGGGAGTGGGAGAGGGAGGAGCAGACTTCCCGAGGAGCAGGGAGCCCGATGCGGGGCTCCATCCCAGGACCCTGGGATCATGACCTGAGCTGAAAGCAGATGCTTAACAACTGAGCCACCCAGGTGCCCCAACAGAAGGTAAACTTTTTGATACTATATCCATCTACCTCGAGTTCTATCTCCGGGGACATAAGCCAGAGTGTGGAAGGGCTGCTAAGACTTTAAGGTTTTCATTAACACAGGCATGAAACCAGTAATAATTTCTAATAGTGAAGAGGAAGAAGTTGCCTTTCCTATTGATATACTCAGCTGTAGGAGCCCCACAGTCTAAGTCCTCGGCACAGCCTAAATATTTGTTTAGGAAATGAAATCTCTAAAGAAAATATAATCTCATAGACATAGATCTGCCAATTTCCATTAATAAAAAGATCATTTAACTTCTTAGTTTGAATTATGGGCATTTAGGTCATGTCACTACCATCACGTCTTAACCAAGAATCAAAGGGTCACTGAAGAAACTTGTTCAAACAAAGACATTTGAATGTCTTTCAAAAAAGTGAATTTAATCTCAGAGAAAAATAAAAATATTTGGAGTTTTAGCCTAGTAGTTATTCTCCATTCTATCCATAAAAAAAAAAAATGTTCAAAACTTTTTGAAGTCTATATTGAAATTACTACTTAGATGTTTTTATTTAATCACTTCTCTATCCTCAGTGCCTTGAGTTGAATAAAATCAGAATAATCTCTTTTTTAGACTTTAGTAATAAATCTCATTTATTAATTTATTTAACAAGTACCATATACCAATCACTTCCCAGGTTTGTGCTTGCTGCTGAGGTAAAGGAGTGAATGAAATACCTAAAGTCTTAAAGAGCTTCCATTCTATTGGATTAGGTGAGAGAGAGGGGACCAGGAGGAGAAAATAGGAAAAGATATCATGTGGGGATTATATGAAGGAAAGGAAAGTAAGAGACTGATAAAATGCCATGTTTATAGGATAGTTGAGGAAGACCTGTTGGGTGTGGTGACAAATAAGAGAGATCTGAATGCAGTAAAGGACAAGTTGTGTGCACATCTGTGATGTGGTGGGCAGGAAACAGTGTTACCAGATAAAGGGAATACAGGAAGTAGAAAATCCCTAAGGCAGGAGCTTGCTCCCTGCAGTCAAGGATCAGCATGGAGATCAGTGCACTGAGAAGATGGGTAGAGAAAGTACCCAAGGTAGAGAGGTAGTCAAGCATTAACAGTCATTCTGTTGTGCAGAACCTTGTTAAGAATTTTGGATTTGATTCTGAGAGTGATAAGAAACTAATTATTTACTTTTTAATGGAGTTTCTCTGTCAGCTCTGTAGAGAATAGTCTGTGGAATAAGGGTAGAGCAGGAAATGGAAGTGAGAGATTGGAAAGGTAGCTTTGGTATTAGTCCAGGCTAGAGCTTATTCAGATACATATATCACCGTTAGAACACATCTTTTGATTGGATATAGAATAGGTGAGAAAGGAAAATCAAGGATAACTTTTAGAACTTTGCTCTGAATGTTTGGACAAATGGAGCTGTTGTTCCCCTAAATGGGTAAAGACTGGAGAAGGATAATATTTGGTACATATTATATTTAGGTACCTATAAACATCCAAGTGGAGATGTTGAGTTGGCATTTAGAAGAGAGGTTGACATTGGAAGTATAAAATGAAACAATGAAATTTTTGGGTGGTATTTTAAGTCATGGAGCAGAATTTAGCAGAGAGTGAGAAGCTTACATGAATATTCTGAGTTGTGAGTGTTTTTGTACTCTACTGTGTAAAAGTCAAGAAGATGAAAAGCATCCGGTAAAAAATATGAGAACAAGTAGCCAGTGAAATTGGAAACAAACAAACAAAATTGCAGAATATGTCTGTAGGAAGCCAAATGAAGAGAGTATTTCACTAAACAGAGACGACTCAATTGTTATCAAATACTTGGACGTTAGACAGAATTGTTTTGCTTTATGAACTACTTGAAATTGCCCTTTTTTGTAAGTGAAATAATGGTTGTACATAATCAGGTTTTAATGGGTCATTCCAATGCCCTTTCCGCACTTTGGCTTCCATTTTCAAATGGGAGGAAAAACCTACATTTATGTTACAAGCCTAACAAGTAAGTTCTCAGGGCATTTTTCTCCCTTTTCTCATCCCACCCTCCTCCTTAAAACACCTGTTTCTTGTTGTAGCAATCCTGATTGTGTTTATAGTATAGCTATATTATTTATTTTAAATAATGAAAAATCATTGGTTGGTTGTTCTAATGTTCTATCTCCTCTTATTTCTAAAAAATAGTGTTGCTTTAAAATTAGTAAAATCTTAAAATTTGCTCTCTATTAAATAGGATTCAAACTTGGAAAGAGGGGCGCCTGGGTGGCTCAGTCGTTAAGCGTCTGCCTTCGGCTCAGGTCCTGATCCCAGGGTCCTGGGATCGAGCCCCGCATCGGGCTCCCTGCTCAGCGGGAAGCCTGCTTCTCCCTCTCCCACTCCGCCTGCTTGTGTTCCCTCTCTCGCTGTATCTCTCTCTGTCAAATAAACAAAATCTTTAAAAAAAAAAAAACTTGGAAAGAAAAAGGTATATTTAGATTGACATTAAAATTGCTAGTCTTAATACCTAGTGCATGTTGGATAGAGGAAATAACCTTCAGGCTTTTTTTGAAAAAAAAAAATCCCAATTTATCTACTAAAATCAAGCTGCACCTGTTTGCCTCTATAATTACCAAAGCACAAAGCAAACTTTATTTCTCCCAGTGCAGAAATTATGGCTTATGTCTAAAAACAAACATTTTTAATTAGAGCTGGTATTTTTTTTTTCTGTTTTTCTTCTTTCTAGAAGAGACTGGTTAGTATGTAAAGGTGACATTGGGATAACCACAAAACTCAGCAGCTGACAGTGTTAGATTGAAAGCAAGGAGCAAGGATCCAGTCAGCAGCATAGCAAATCCTGCTCACACTGTGAGCATTCATTACAGGAAAGAGCCTAGTGGATTAGAAGATTTGTTAAAGGATTAGGAGATTTGAATGCCATTTTTTTTCTTTTCCTTTGTTATTCCTCACAATAGCCTTCATTGTGTAAATTGATTATGAAATGTTTTATTTCTGAACATTAAGTAGAACATGAATGTAGAATTAAGGAAGATGGAGTACACTGAAAACAACAACAACAATCACAACACAGGACTCAGAATACAATGTTCTTACGTGCATTCTGGTTCTGAGTAAATTGAAGGAGAATTTGGGGTTTTGATTTACATTCTCTTTGTATGAGAAAGTGTGGCATGAGGTGACCTCAGTCCATTTCGCACACTTTAATGAGTGTCTGCATGTCCTCTGAGTCTTCCTTTTGGATGAGAAGTTCCTGAAAAAGCTTTTCCCAAAGAATGTTTTGGGAAAGGAGGAAATGTTTTTAAAGTAGGAATGCAAGTGACCAACAAATAGGAAATGCTCTTTAGCTCACCAGTAAATAAAGAAGATAAAAAATGATGAGATTGTTTTAAATATTTATAAATATGATAGGTTAAAATAAGTGGCAGCACAATTTCCACAAAGCTATAGGTGAAAGATATTCATTCCCCAGGAGTGGAAAAGAGTATATTTCTGAGGAGCAATCTACCATTAAAAGTCAAAAAGTTATCATCCATATTCTTTAATTAACAATTCCAAGTAGAGAAAATATAAAACATTCCAAACCCCATTGAGAGTAGACTAATGAAATAAAATATGTTACAGGAAAAAAAAAAAGCTACCCAAATGAAAAAAAAATACATGAAGATATGCCTATTTTGTAATGTTAGCAGAAAAAGTAAATTATGAAACACCATATAGAGAATAATTAATGGAAAACTTTAAACATCTGTGGAAATGTATTTAAGGAGGGATGTGTGTGTGTGTGTATGTATGCGTTATTTTAAATGGATAATCAAGGTTTTCCTCATTGTTTTTGTGAGAGTTCAGGTTCTATTCATGTTTTCCTCCTTTCTTGAAGCATGTGATATTTTTTCACTCAAATAATGTAAGGGTGTTCTGTGAAAAAAATTTTTTGAGCATTTTAGTGAATATTACCTTTTCAAAGTAATATCACAAAACAGAGAAACCCATGTGACCTTGAATTACTCAACATTTCTTTAACTACTTAACCAGGAAATGCCCTTTGACATAACTCCTTCCATTGAAGATGATCTGAGAAATGCCATTTGAAACTTCTACACCCCAACCATTTATTCAGGGTCACCTCGCATATCCCCAGGCAGAACTATAATAACATGCATATGAGTAAAATGTGTTTTGGGGTTTGGGTCTTCCCTCACATTATTAACTATTATTATCCATAATTTACTATATAATTATTTCTTATTTAGAGAATGTTAACCAAAAATGAGATACTCCTTTAAATCACAAGGTTGCTTAGGGGGTGTTCAGACTTATTCTCTAGATTAATTAACTCTACATTATACTACTAAACACTTACTGCATTTGGACATGGCCACCGTGTAGGATTTGAAAACAAACACATGTTCTATTTTTGTATCAGGCAACCACTGGCATCGATTCTCTGATTTTGGTTTTCAAACACTATCAGTCTTGAATTAATTCTGTGAGAGGACCTTCATTGTCTGTGTGGAATCTATAACCCTCCTACTAGGAGGGTTAACTTAATGGTCAAATGATTTAACTAGCTGAATTGAAGAATGCTTACCAGCATTTATTTTTTCCACATTATAACAGATCTTGGCTCTATATGTATTACTTTTTAAAAGCACCTTTATTGGGCGCCTGGGTGGCTCAGTTGGTTAAGCGACTGCCTTCGGCTCAGGTCATGATCCTGGAGTCCCGGGATCGAGTCCTGCATCGGGCTCCCTGCTTGGCAGGGAGTCTGCTTCTCCCTCTGACCCTCCTCCCTCTCATGCTCTCTGTCTCTCATTCTCTCTGTCTCAAATAAATAAATAAAATCTTAAAAAAAAATAAATAAAAGCACCTTTATTGAGATATAATTCATAGACCGTAATACAATCCAGTTCACCCATTTCAAGTGTACAATTCAGTGTGTTTTTAAGTATATTCACAGAGGCATGCAACCATCACCATGATCAATTTTAGAACATTTCTACAGTTCCAAAAAGAAATCCCTTACCTATTGTTAGTCAACCCACATCCACCCCAACTCTCTGTATACTATTGAAAAGAAGTATTAAAAAAACATTGTTTCTTGTTCCCGATCTTAGGAGGAAACCATTCAGTCTTTCAAATTAAGCATGATATTAGCTGTGGGTTTTTCATAGATATCCTTTATCAATCAGATTTAGGAAATTCCCCTTTACTTCTAGTTGTTGAGTGTTTCTATCACAAAAGTTTTTTGATTATGTCAAGTACTTTTTCTGCATTGCTCTAGGATGTTATCAAACAATAGAACAATTAGCTAACAATTAGTGGAAAATAACACATGGAAGTGGTATCAAAAAAGTATTCAAATTAGCATGCATTTTAGTTTCTTATTCTATTGCTATGGTATATTACATTAATTTATTTTCAGATATTGAACAGATCTGAACTATATCCTATGCAGCATAGAATAAATCCCACTTGGTCATATTGTATAGTTCACTTTATATATTGCTGGATTAGGTGTTCTTTTTTTGTTGTTTACAGTTTTTTGCACCCATAATCATAAGAGGTACTGTTATATCATTTTCTCGCATTGTCTAATTATGGTATTAGGATAATATTGACTCTGTAGAATGAGTTGGAAAGAAAGCTGGTCATTTTGGATGATATATAGTAGCAACTCTAAATACTGATCCCCCACTCTAGAGTTTCTTGTTCTTTGTTTTTTGCTTAATGTGTTTAGTAATTTGGCCATAATATTTCAGTAAGTCCCTTTTCTCTGCAGAAGAAAGCTCAGCCTTTGTTATTGCAACTCAAAGGACTTATTCTTGGGCATGCACGCATTCCCCCTGGCACTCCCATCCCAAGCATATCAGGGGTTGAAATAGGGCTCTCTTTGCCTCTCTCCCTAATTTCTGTTCAGCTCAGTCTAACTGCTTTTTTGATACCACTTCCATGTGTTATTTTCCACTAATTGTTAGCTAATTGTTCTATTGTTTGATAACATCCTAGAGCAATCAGTGTTCCATAGTCAGGTACAATTAAATTTGGGTCATTTTGCAAGAGTAATTTTGATGCATTCTTTGAGGTTTGCTTCAATCCTAGGAGGGCTCCATTTCGCTATTTCTTTCCCTATTTTCTGTTAAGTGTCTTGCTTGCTTATAATTTCATGTGTTGTTATCATCAAGTTACCAGCCCATCTCAATTGTTCACCACTAAAATTTTCACTGTTTCAGCAGCCCCCTTAGGCTTGAACCTACTCATATTCTGTTTTAAAGAATGTTAGTCACCTTAGAGACTGCTGTGGAGATCTTTTTTCCTTGTGGCTTGCTTCTCCCCTTGAGCAGAATTTCTATGCTTCTGCACTGGTCCTGGTGGTGAGAATAGCAGCCTATTTCTCTCTGAGTGACCACTCCTGTTCTATAAGAGGTTTATTGGTTGGGGGTTGTTGCCTTGATCATCTCGCCTTGTGTCTTCTAAGGTGGGGTTTTCACCTGATGAGTGAGTAGGGATGAATGCAATTGAACCCAGCATTCTTGCATCCTACAAGTGGGGACTGGGAAAAGAAGGGAACTCAGATTTCCCACCCATGCTTGTCTGGAAAAGAGCCTCTCTACTAAAGGAGAAATGATGGCAACCTTCCTCTCCCCAGAAGAAACTAGCTCTAGACTTCTAGTTGGGGAGGGGGGCAGGGCCATTTCTTTGCTGCATATATCCAGTGTAGAGCTTCCATCTTGATGAGTTCAGGAAAGAGGGAAGAGGTCTTGGCTCAAATGCCACAGACTGTCTCTGTTTTTACTGATATGTAGATCTCCTAGAGTAAGTGTATCTTCATTTGCTGTATGCCTTTACGACCATTCGAAAACATTCATTTTTTTTTAAATGATTTTTTTTTTTTTAACCAGTTATGGTTATCTTGTGGGGTAGGAATCCATGGGTCTCTCATACTGCCATTCCTGAGGTGTTTTCCTTGCAGCATTTAAAAAAATAATAATTAGGAAAACACAGAAAGGAGGAAGGTAAGTATTGTCTCATAATTTTTACATATCTGTAATATGTATGAGTTTAATTTATCTTAAAGAAATAAAGTTATAATAATATAGAAATAAAGGTCAATAGTCTATGCAAAAAACTGATATAAATGAATACAGAATTCAATTATCTGTCAGATAACTCAACAAACTATTTGTTTAATAATAAAGCCACACACACTCACACGCATATTTACGCATCACAAACAGTTTATTGAAGAAATTATTATGGCTGCCTGTTATTTTTATCATCCATAATCTCTGTATTTTTCTAGTTCTAAGACCCATATTTTACATTAGCACCTTGGTTCTCAAACTCCAGCAGCTATTAGAACCACCTGGATAATGCATTAAAAACCAAATTGCTAAGTCTCACTACAAGAGTTCCTGATTGAATAGGTGTGAGGTATGGCTGGGATTTTTCATTTCTAAGACAAGCTTTGAGAAGGACTCTTCCAAGGAACTGCCTTTTCTCTCACTCTTAGTTTCTGAGGCAGATAGTAACCCAGGTGTGGCCCGTGTGAGGATCACATTTTTCTTCCACAGTGATGGGAACATGACTCAATAAGGACCATTGACACAAGATATTTTTTCTTGCATCATTTGGAGAAAGGCAAGTTGTTTTTTTTTTTTTAAGTGTCTATAGTTTTATTTATTTATGTATGTATTATTATTTAAGTATGGTTGATATACAATACTTTGTTTTAATTATAGGTACACAACAGTTATTTGATAATTCTATGCATCACACAGTGCTTACCACCATAAGTGTAGTCACCGTGTCACCATACAACATTATTAGAATATTATTAACTATATTCCTATACTTTTCAATCCCATGATTTATTTATTTTGGTTTGTATCTCTTAATCCCCTTCATTTATTTTGCCTTCCCCCAGCTGACCCACTCCCCTTTGGCAACCACTATTTTGTTCTCCGTTTTTATGGATCTGTTTCTGTTTTGTGTTTGTTCATTTGTTTTAATTTTTTTAGATTCCACATGTAAGTGAAATCATATGGTATTTGTCGTTCTCTGTCTGACTTATTTCATGTAGCATAATACCCTCTAGATCCATCCATGTTGTCACAAAAGACAAAATCTCTTTTTTATGGCTGAATAATATTCCATTGTGTGTGTATATATATATATATATATATATATGTATATATATATATATACCACAACTTCTTTATCTATTCATCTGTTGATGGACACTTAGGTTGTTTCCATATCTTGGCTATTGTAAATAATGTTACAGTGAATACAAGGGTGCATATATCTTTTTGAATTAGTGCTTTCGTTTTCTTGGTAAAACAAGTGTTCTTTTTCTGTTGGATCCTTTAACACTAATATTAGTCTGGAGCTGCTGACACTGCCTGATATTGCAGATAATATAGCAAAAGGGAGAGCCATAAGATGAAATAAACCTAGTTTGATAATATAGTTTGGGACCTTTGAACAAGTAACATCCAGAGCTAGACCAGATCTAGCCCTGAACTGCCTTGTATAAAGCACTTATTCCAAGCTGAAATTAAGACATATTTATATACATAAACAATGAATAGATTATGAATATATTCTCATAAAATAAATTCATAGAGGATGTACTTATGGAAAAAAAATAATCGCAGTAATAAGATCTATGATGCAAGGAAACAGCAAACATTTGGGCATATCCAAACACTCTCTGAAAAACAATAATAACATTTAATTTGAGGTTAAAATATAAAAACCATTCAAGATACAACTTAAATATTGGAGGACAATAACACATTTGCTTGGGAAGAATGAGAAGAATAAGGCCCTTGTATTGCTTAGCATGAGAATAAAAATATATGTTAACTGACAAATGAATAAAATAAAATAAAACACTTATTCCCACCTTTTGTTCAAGCTATTTTGAGCTAGGTTTGCTAGTTAACCATAACTGATATGCTGGTAAGCAAATAATTATCACGTATTCATTATATCCTAAAAAGTATATGACTCGAATGTTGAAAGGTTTTGAAACAGACAATATTGAAATAGTCTTCACTGCTACCGCCACTACCATTCTCACTAAAATGGTAATATTGTTTTCTGCTTCCTGTTCCACTCTAGAGGTTCAAAAATAAATCAATGAAATATAATCAAATTTTTACTTTTCTAATTCAATATCACGTTTATGTCATATGTGTCTGAGAATTTATTATATCTCTTGTCGATTTCTTATTTTTTCTTAGCATGTATTCCATGAAAAGCCATTTAAACAAGGGCACCTGGGTGGCTCAGTCGGTTATGCATCTGCCTTCAGCTCAGGTCGTGATCCCAGGGTCCTGGGGTCGAGCCCCGCATCAGGCTCCTTGCTCAGCGGGGACCCCGCTTCTCCCTCTGCCTGCTGATCCCCCTGCTTGTGTGCTCTCTCTTTCTCTCTGACAAACAAATAAATAAATAAAATCTTTTAAAAAAAAGGAAGCTAATACAACTTAAATAATTAATTTCATAAATAAATAAATAATTCTTTTTTTTTTAAAGATTTTATTTATTTATTTGAGAGAGAGAGAGAAAGACAGCGAGAGAGGGAACACAAGCAGGGGGGAGAGGGAGAAGCAGGCTTCCCGCGGAGCAGGGAGCCCAATGCGGGGCTCGATCCCAGGACCCTGAGATCATGACCTGAGCCGAAGGCAGACGCTTAACGACTGAGCCACCCAGGCGCCCCAATAAATAATTCTTTTGATGACACACTTAGATTATTATTAAAAGTAGGATTCATTTCTCCAAATTTATATTTCATTGATCTAGGTCTTTGTGTATCAAATGGATTTTAAAAAATTCCTATGAAATACGTTAAAAATCAAATTAGCACATGTAAAATAATAAAAGTAGAATAAATTTGTATTTATAAAATAAAAGTTGCCTCATGCCCACTGAAATTGTTTAAACTATGTTATGAAAAATAGCAACAGATGTGTTAGAGGTAAAACAGTGGCAAATTTTTGTGCCACTATAGATTATAAATGATAAATGCATACTGGATTTTTCATATATTTAAATGATATTATAGCAGTTGTCATAAATGCACTAAGAAAAAGCGAATTAGCAAGTTATTAGCATTATTTTGCATTTGACATTTCACAAATATTCTGTGTAATATTGTACATAGTTTTATGTAAATTTAACATATGAAAAAATCTATTTAGAAGAAATACTCCTAATATATATTTCCATAGATCTAGAATTGGCATCATGTTTGTGCCTGGTAGGCAAGTAGTAACATAAAGCTATTTCTTTCATTCTATAATACAATTCATCTCCCTTTCCCCAGTTACCAAAAAAAAAAAAAAAAATACATAATCATTAGAAATGGAAAATGTTAGAAACAAAGTCATAGCCACACAAAGAAAGCAAACATAAAATGATGAGGGTTTTTTTGAAAACTTAAAAAATGTTTGTAAATGACCTTATAAGGTATAAGTAAGAAATACAGTCTCTAAATGATGCATAAAGCATGAAACAGCTTTAAAGGGGACATTCAACAGTAGAATCACTTCCCTCTAACTCAGAGCTTACACTTGTTCAAGTTTTTTGTGGATTTCTTTTTTTGATTTTTTTTGTTGTTGTTAATATCTTTAATGTATTGGAGTACAACTAACGATGCGTTAAGTATGGAAATATTCTCTTAAAGAGGAGTGTTATTTAGGAGAGATTGAGTGCAAATATAAACTGTAAAACAAATACCTCTTATTTTAAGTGAATTCTAAGTAAAGAAGTGATACAATGCAAAGGATTAATTATTTTATATGAGCTTAAATTTTGAGAGGCCTTATAGATCTCTCAAGTAGACAAGGGTAAAAAGATGTAATAGAGAAGAGATCTAGACATATTGTAAGGGAAACAGAAATTACAATCTTTTCTTTGCCTCTGAATTTGGGACACGGACCCTGCCTTCTGTGTTGAAGAGTTAAAGAAGATAGGGAATGTCTAACTTCTCTTCCACCTATAAAATTCCACATTGTAATAATATGTGCTCACTTCAGCTTTCTACAATCTGGAATTTTGCAGGCTGGCATTGAAGTTCTGTAATTGATTAAGTATACCTTTACAAAACTCTAAATGTGGTTTTGTGGGGGAAATGAGTATCTATTACTTTCTACTGTTTTCTTTCTCTTTTTTGTCTTTTTTGTCTATTTCACTGTTATCAAGTTTAAACCCCAAGTATCAATGAAACAAAGGCACTATCTAAAGACCAAATATTGTCAGAGGTGTTTTTATCTTTTCCATTTGTACAATGGAATATATTCTCTTATTTTAATCATCATTAAAACATTAGTTATGCTTGTCCTCCATTGTGATAAAATTAAATTTACAAAATCTGAAGAACACAATATGTTAGCAAATTAAATATTTTCATAAATCACTAAATTTGGTATAACGACATTAAAATAGTGAGGTTTTATGAGGAAACATTGAAGTAAGATCTTGGAATAAACATTAAATTGTTTCATTTTCATTAATAAGCTAGGTTAATATATATAGAAGTATTGTATGTAGTACATACTTCAACTTTTATGCTTTAAAAATTTATGCCGTTGAGACATTTATAATGAGGGAAATACATTTTCTTTTTTTTAATATTTATTTATTTATTTTTGAGAGAGAGAGAGAGAGCACGTGCAAGGGCCTTGGGAGGGGAAAAGGGAGAGAGAAAATCCCAAGCCGGCTTCGCAATGAGCGCAGAGCCCGATGCAGGGCTTGATCTCACTACCCTGAGATCATGACCTGAGGGGAAACTGAGAGTCAGATGCTTGATGTACTGAGCCCCCCAGGCGCCCTGAATGAAATATATTTTCAGAGTTTTATAGTATTTTCTCCTTTTCAAGTCATGTATCTTCTAATAAATGTATTGTCATAATTTACAAATTTGTTAGTAAATTAACCAAGTCATTAACTGCATAAACAGTTTTTTTTCAATAATGGATGTCTTGCTTCTGTAATAGGAATTTGGCCAAGAAATTAGGTTTAAAATTCATTTCAATACTATGTTCTTTTGATGTGTGAAAATTAAATTTCTTGCTTGAGAAGTGAAAAGTATCATGTAACTATTGGTAATTATACTCAATTTGTATTTCTAGAAAGGTATTTCTCTCTGAACAAATTAATTTATAGAAAGAAACAAATTAATTTTTTGTGGAGATGATTTTTTGGTTAATAAATGCATTAGAGTAGGTATATAGTAAAATAAGTAATATTATAGAACGAACTACAATCTATAAAAGTATTAAATTAAAAATTGAAGGACCAGTAATTGTGTGTGTAGATGTTTTACTATTATTTCATGTCTCCTTTTAGTGAAATATTGCTCTACTAGCTGTTTGATATTGCTAATGAAATGATTTCAGTCTGCAAAGACTAATTTTGAGGACCTTGTTCAGAATCCAGGATTTGGATTATCCTGGATGATGATATTAGTTTATTAATTTAAACAAGCTAATTAATTCAGGTTTTTCTTTTTTAGGTAGTGATAACTAAGATTTCCAAAGAATTCATTAAATGCACATTTTCTGGTTTTAACTTTAAAAATCACTTTTATTAAAAATGTAAAAATATTTGTAAAACATATTTAATCTACAAAAATATTATTTTAAATGATACATACATTTAGAAAAAGAATGAAAGCAGAAGAAACACCTCAATTTTAGCAAATATCCAGTAATATCTCCTACTAATTTTCCCCTCATTCATAACAAGAGTTATTCTAATGAAAAAAGCATTAGTTTGGCAATCAGATATTTAGTTTACAAATTTTTTCTAGCACTAATTATTTCTTCAAGCTTAGATAAGTCAGTAACATTTTAAGATAACTTTCTCAATATATTTTTTAAATAATGATAAATTATTTCTGCTTTTAAAGTTAAATAATTTATTAAATAATAAATACTAAAGATAAAATCTTTTCTACCCAAGCGGGGGAAATCGGAGGGGTAGACGAACCATGAGAGACGATGGACTCTGAAAAACAAACAGAGTTCTAGAGGGGAGGGGGGTGGGAGGATGGGTTAGCCTGGTGGTGGGTATTGAGGAGGGCACATTCTGCATGGAGCACTGGGTGTTATGCACAAACAATGAATCATGGAACACTTCATCTAAAACTAATGATGTAATGTATGGGGATTAACATAAGAATTAAAAAAATCTTTTCTACCTATAAAATGAAATAATTATTGCCTTCCAGACAGCTACTTATTTTGAGTTCCTTATACTTCTTTTGTTTTTCTTTAAGATTTATTTTTTTTTTAGAAATTTTTTTATTTATTCATTTGAGACAGAGAGAGAGAAAGAGCAGGAGCAGTGGGGAGAGGTAGAGAAAGAGGGAGAAGCAGACTCCCTGCTGAGCAGGGAGACCGACGTGGGGCTTGATCCCAGGACCTGGGTATCATGACCCGAGCCTAAGGCAGATGCTTAACCATCTGAGCCACCCAGGCATCCTCTATTTATTTATTTTAGAAAGAGAAAGAGAACAGAGGGGTAGAGGGAGAGGGAGACTCTCTCAAACCGACTCCATACTGAACAGGGAGCCCAATGTAGGGCTCCATCTTAGCACCCTGAGATCACGACCTGAGCCAAAACCAAGAGTGGGATGCTTAACCTACTGCGCCACCTAGGTGCCTCAAGTTCCTTATACATGTTCATTCTTAAACTACTGTTATTACCTAGTGCTTTTATAGATGTTGTTGGTTAAGCCTCAACAGGTGCCAGTGAAATAATTTTTTTTTTTTTGGTCCATCCTTTTTTTATTCTAAATTAAACCCTGCTCATTGATAAAAAGTCAATGAGTCAGGATGAATAGCTCCAAAAACCTATTAAAAAAAAAAAAAAAAAAAAAGGAGAGTAAAAAAGTGGAACCCTTTCACCTCTATTAAAATATAATTACTATTATAATCATCGTTAAACCAAAATTAAAAAAAATATTTTGTAACGATTAAGTATTTTACAGACGTTTTAACTTTTGGGATTCACAGTAACCCTGTAAAGAAGGTTGGCAAGGCAGGTGTCCTTTCGTTATTTTGTAAGTGAGTAAAGTGAAATTCAAAAGATGGGATTTGACCAAATCACAGAGCACAAAGCAGTCCAGGCATAGACTTGGAATTCAGATCAAGGCCTTTTGACTTTAGGTCAAAAAATGAATTACCTTCATGATTTCCTAATATTGTGCTTATTGTCCTTTCCAACTGAGGCTTAGGTCAATTTAAAGCATCGATATTTCTATTAATATTGTACATTTTTTTCCCTATGATTTCCTAATGAGGCTGATGCAGGCAGGCTGGACCCGAGGACCCAGAGGAGGGTCCCACAGGACCTGCCAGGAGGGCCCTTGGCTTCATGCAGGTTGGAAATCAAATGCAAGCCAGAAAAAGTGAAACAGAGCTTATTGACTAGGGTGGGTGACAGATGGAGAATAGCAGATGGAGGGCCTGGGAGACTTGGAAAGGAAAGGAGAATAAGTCTTGTTGTTGCTTGGGGCTAGAGGTTTATACTGGAAAAGGATCTAGTGTATGTGTTTCTTCAGGAATCCATGATAGGGTCCAATCAAAGGTGAATATCAGGTGAACAATAAGTATTTTTCCATAAATTATGGAAGGTAGGGGTAGAGCCCAGGTTTGTCTGATGCTAATGTTCTGGAACATGTTTGGGATCTGGCTCTTCTTAGGTATTATCAGGTGTTTGGGGCCTAGAGCAAATCTCAGAGAATGACTAACTTTCTTGCTTCCCCCTTGAAGTGGGAATATAGCTTCTTTGGCTTATTCACACGCAAAATGTGGAATGTGAGTAAATGGGGCCTAGCAGAAACAACAGAGATAGAGCCGTTCTAAAATGGAGTCCTTTCAGCTTTCTTATTTCAAGACCACTCTTTTCTTTCAAAATTAATACATCTTCTGTTAGTTTTTTTTTTGTTTTGCTAATAATACATATAAATATATTTTTGTAGGAAAAAAATTTCCCATACTTCATAAAAATATTTTCATCTTCTCTAATTGGTTGTCACAAAGAGGTTTAGTTCAACATTCATTTTCTGTCTACTTTATGCTTGATGTAGAGTTAGAAATATAAATATATAAGTTCATTTATAAATAGGAATATAGAGTTGCAAATATACATAAGATGTTATACCAGTATATGAGGAATGTGTCATTTATTGGGAAAGATTATTGCAAATAATATAATTTTGAAATATAATACAATATTTAAATATATCTGAAGTTCAAGAAAGTCTTGTACAAGGGATAGATCACTGTTTGAAGAATAAGTAATGTCTGAAAAAAAAAAAAAAGTTAGATAAAGAAGTGCCAGACACAACAGCATGAGCAAAAGCACAGAAAAACAAACCTCTGTTGGGTCACGGTGAGAAAGAAAATGGTCTCAAACCTGAGAGAGAGAATGTGCGTGTGCTTGTGGGGAGTTTGTTGTGTCATATGATTAACACTAGGTAACATTACTGAACTTCGAGTTAAACAATTGATTCTGACAGAATTTGTCTTTAAACTGACCAAGTAAACATCAGTCTGTAATGAGCCAAGATTCTCTTCTTTTTTTTTTCTTGGTACCTAGTTTACTACTGTTTTTAATCAACTGGTCTTCCTATAAAAATTATTTATCAGAAAAGAAATCTTGAATTGTCTTCCTCAGATATTGGTCCCTTGTCTCAAGGATGTAATAAAACTTTGACAAGGGACACCTGGGTGGCTCAGTCGGTTAAGTGGCTGCCTTCGGCCCAGGTCATGATCCCAGGGTTCTGAGATTGAGCCCCACATTGGGCTCCTTGCTCAGCAGGGGGTCTGCTTCTCCCTCTGCCTGCCACGTGCTATCCCTCTCTCTCTCTCTGATAAATAAATAAATAAAATCTTTTAAAACCGCCCCCCCAAAACAAAACTTTGACAAGAGCTAGCAATCAGTTCTTCCAAGATTGATTTTTAAATTCCCATAGTGCATTTTCATAGGGTTTTAACACTATATTCAGATTGTTTTTTATGGTTGAATGTGCTTAGAAAATTGTGGGTTGGATAAAAATATAGGGAGTTATTTGCTAGGAAAACCTTTTTGTGCTTTTATTTATTTATTTATTTGTGCTTTTAATATATAAAGGGAAAAATACATTTTCAAGTTTAAAGAAGGGGAAGATCTATGACTGAAATGAAGGTAGAGCTGGATTGTTGTCTATATTATAAATCTTAATATTATGGCAGGTAATTGAAAAATTAACTTACATTTTATGAAGGTCTGTCCTATGGATTCATCAGTCATTTAATACATTTAATATTACATGTTAAAAAGTGTATGTAACCTCTGTAAGTGGTTCAGCAACATGGAGCCTGAGATTTTCAGAACCTATTTTCTGCCCGGAAAGTAGAGTAATGCCAATGAGAGTCAGTGTCCCTCAAGGCAACTCATCAAAAAAAAAAGGTTATTGGGGCGCCTGGGTGGCTCAGTCGTTAAGCGTCTGCCTTCGGCTCAGGTCGTGATCCCAGGGTCCTGGGATCGAGCCCTGCGTTGGGCTCCCTGCTCGGCGGGAGGCCTGCTTCTCCCTCTCCCACTCCCCCTGCTTGTGTTCCCTCTCTCGCTGTGTCTCTCTCTGTCAAATAAATAAAATCTTTAAAAAAAAAAAAAAGGTTATTGTTATAAAGGTCCACACATGTGGAGGGAAAAAAACTGTTTCAACTGAAGGGAGAGAGAGAGAGATATGGGGTTTTTGTTTCAAGAGGTGTTACCTGGCCTTAATGATGCTTTTGAACCTCAGGAATAGGATGATAAAGTCCAACAGGTCAACTCCACCAGGAACAAACCTGTAGTCAAACAAATCTCGGTTTATCAACCTGCTGCAACAAGGAAGAACATCGTCAGTTAAGGCTACCATAACAAAAGAGCACAGCCTGGGTGGCTTAAACAACAGGAATGTATTTTCTCACAGTTCTAGAGGCTAGAATTCCAAGCTAAGGTATCAGCAGTTTTGGTTCCTCTTGAGTTCTTTCTCCCTGTTTCTAGATGGCTCCCTCTCCCTGTGGCCTCACATAGTCGTCAACACTGTGTATGCACATCCCTGGCATCTCTCTGTTTGTAAGGACACAGGTCATAATGGATTAGGGCCTCTTCCTAATGGCCTCATTTCAATGTATTTATACTTTTCAGATGCCTATCTCCAAATATACTTACATTCCGAAGGACTAGAGGTTAGGGCTTCAACATATAAATTGAGGACACAATTCAATCCATAACAACTATGTATCAGTTGTTTTTCTGAGGAAGGACCGGAGGAAGTGGAGTTCAGCTTTGTATCTTTTTAATGGAAGTCAGAACAGCAAGGTGGATCTGAAGACATCAGTGGTATGATAGAAGAAACCACTCCATAGAAGGTGGCTGTTTAGCTCTCTACAGTGGGGAGGGCCTGGGGAAAAGATGTTGGTTACCTTTGGAGCCAGTCATATCGATGGTCGTTAACACAGTCCGGTAATCAGCAGGATTGATTTCATTCTCTCATTCTAGGATGTCACAAAAAATAAAATGCAGAGTGTAGAAGATCCTGAGTTTACTCTATAATGACACTCCAGGGCGGAATTCCTTTTTGGGGGATGACTGTGTGGCTGCCCATAGATAAATGGCCACTAATAAATTGTTATGTCCATGGGAGCCCCCTAAAAGACTCCACGACTAAGCATGGGGCTGAGGAATTCGAAATGCTGGAAGAGGCAACTTTAAATAGACTTCAAATGAGCTAGATTGACCTAATAATAAAATATAAGTGATTCTCACTATGTAATTAACGTTCCTATTGGCCTCATCAACTGCAGGCAGACTTAAACTTTCATTTGACTCAAAGAGATTTTTAAATTTCAAAGTGATTTTATTTGCATCCTGAGTGTCAAGCACCAATTAATTCCAATGGTATAAAGCAGCTTGTATTTTATTTTGTAAATCAAGGGAAACCATTAATAGTTTTAAGTAGGAGAATGTATGGTCAACTTTTCAAGACTTCCAGTACTCCTAGTGCCCCCAATTTCAGAATATATTTCTGCCTACTTTGAAACATATTTAAATATGTACTAAGGAAGTATATAATATACTATGGTATGAATAACTCACACAATATCTTATAAAATACATCATTGTAAGTAAGCATATTAACATATTTGTATGTAGGTAATGCATGTCTATCTCAATCCAATCACCATTACAACTATTTCTTATACCAAGCATCGACACATAAAACCATTTTTGAACTGTGGCATAACAGTTGGTTATTCCATACACAGAGTATTCAAACATAGTGTGCATATCGTATCAAAATGAATCACTTCACAACTATCTAAGTCAAATCATAGTCCTCTAACCACCTGCTCATATGATAAAATCTGTAACTTGAATAAGAAAGATAATATGGAGAATTTGCTTAGAGCATTGCCATTTGTAAGAATAAATGGTCAGTATGCAAATACAGAGTGATGCAGGTATTTCCCCCTTTCCGAAAGTTTGCGTTGGGCCGCTTCAATTTCACAAAAGACCTGCTTTAGTACTTGCTTTTGCTGATTGAAAGAAACCCAAAAAAGATTTTCACTTTTATGAAAAGAGCCATTACTGTACTAATGTAGGTCTTTTGTGAAAGTGAAGTGACCTAACACTTCAGAAAGTGGGGGATGCTCTGGCTTTTTGCCACTTTGGTTCATGAAAGGTTTTACAGGTGTGCTGTACTTTTTGGATAATAGGGAAACCTGTATTGTTTGTAAAGTCACACCTTGTTTTACTTAAAACTTGTTCTGATTTTATACTAGATGATAAAACTATAATTTACAAGTTTCTTCTCAATTCTTATAATCAGATATTAAAATAATTTTCTTTTCTTTTAAAAAAAGCAATTGCTTTAGTTTTACTTGTGACGATTTTGTCAGGAAGATGTTTTGATATATAGTTAAGATTTTTTCTGAGTGCTAATAACATTTAAGAAAATGCAAAATACTAATTCCAGTGAATTCCAAGTATCTTTGTTGCCCATATGAAGAGAAATTAAAACTATTAATAACAAATAACCCATTGAAGTACATATATTTTTTCCTTTATTGATGCTTTGAAGCATCAAAATGCATCAAATCATACATAGGCATATGATCAAATATTCCTTAAACTTGAAACAAAGCCTGTAGAATAAAAGTACTTTTTGTAGTTTTAAAAGGTGGTTGCTTTTTTGGGGGGTGCCTGGGTAGATCAGTCAGTTAAGTGTCTGCCTTCAGCTCAGATCATGATCCCAGGGTTCTGGGATCGAGCCCCACATCAGGCTCCCTGCTCAGTAGGGAATCTGCTTCTCCCTTTTTCTCTGCCCCTGCCTGTGCTTTCTCTCTCTCAAATAAATAAATAAAATCTTTAAAAAAAGAAAAAGAGGTGGTTGCTTTTAAATTACATTCTAAAGAGGCAATCAAATGAATGCAAGCTTAATTCAGTCTTAATACCAGATATAAAGAATATGCCTCATTACAGTTTATTGGTTTAGAATTTTAGCATTATTTTTGAGGAAACAATGAAGTAAAACTTGAAAAAGAAGTAAGTTCCAAATCGCATCATTGTTAATAGAATATATAATTGAATATGTAATTAAAACATGCATTTTAAGTAGAAATCTCTTATTTTGTAATTAGTAACATGTTATATGAATTATAAAAATACAGGCTTACAAATGTATAAATTAACATAAATTTTTATAATTGTATTCTATAGAAATTCAGTATTTTATGCACTACAAAAGAATTGGCCAAAATTACATTCATTTTGCATATATTTTTTTAATATTTTATTTATTTATTTGACAGAGAGAGAGATAGCGAGAGCAAGAACACAAGCAGGGGGAGTGGGAGAGGGAGAAGCAGGCTTTTCCACCGAGCAGGGAGCGCAATGCAGAGCTCAATCCCAGGACCCCGGTATCGTGACCTGAGCTGAAGGCAGACACTTAACGACTGAGCCACCTAGGCGCCCCTTGCATATCTTAATTGTGAATTTATTAATGTGTCTCTTGCAGATCATCCTTGTTAAATAATGAAAATCTCTGCCTGAGAATATCCTGCAACTTATACAGCAGATTCCAAGTTATCACAACACAGGCTGTTGCTTGGGAAAAACAGTGCTCTCTTTCCATAAAAAACAAGGGGTGAAAATTGGGAGAGGAAAATGCAGACCACTTTTGTCTTTGAGCTGGAAAGATTAATCATTTCATGGGACTAGCACTAAGTAGTACATATTAAATGTTCAACAAATGTTGAATAGTGTATGATTAATAGTAAAAATATTTCCATAACTTATTTACATAGAATATCATCTTTTTATGTATGCATTATAGGTTGCAGTAAGGCATGATTCAAAATGAAAACTTTGAAAAATTTAATACTTTTTATTTTTATGTATTTAAATTTCAAAATTTTAGAGGTGAAAAGAATTACAGAAATCATAATGCCTTTATTCTAAAAATAAAGAAACAAAGTCTTCAAATATAAATTGGCATGTGAAAATCACTCAGCTACTTAAGGACAGTCCCCAAACTTGAAGCTGTTTCCTGATCATTTTCTATTCTTCATTCTTTTCACAGTTCTTTTACTGCTCTTTGGAGTTTTAGACTGTTTCATCAAATTACTTCTTCTCTTCAGTTCATTCCCCAATTTCCTCTAAACTTTCATTACTGTTATGAATTTCAGGTTTTTAGACTTGATTGTTTTTCATTATTCATTTCAAAATTACCCTCTGGAGTATCATAGAAGATGGTGGAACAGGAAGCTCCCAGAAATGGTCCTGCCACTAAAACAACTATTGAAGATTTTGACAAGAAATTGTCAAAATCAACTATTTCAGGCCTCTGGATTCCAATCAAACAATTGTAGTTTCCAAGAGAATGCTTGATGAATAAAAAGGCTGATAAAGTGTAAGGAATTTTGTCATTTCACATGGCAGCTGCCATTCCTATCACCAAGGTCCAGGGTGGGTAGCTACTACGTGAATGGCACCACACATTCCTGGTGTGGCTTGCTGCTGAGTATTGACAATATGCACGTTATTCTATAGACAGCAGAAGTAGCATGTTAATTTGCCTTTTGGTTCGCTGGGGGATTGGTGCATAGGTTGGCTCAAGTGGCTTCCTAGATAGCATTTGTAAAAATAATTTAAAGAAATAGAAAACATCTTGTTTTTTTCTGACTGTACGGATAAGAGAACAAAGATTTCAGTGATCACACATGATAAAAAATACAGTCTTGGGGCGGGGGGGGAAAAAAGCTTGAAAAAGTTGTTAAACAAATGGACTCCTGCAGCCCTCAATAAGTAACAGTAATCTCAGGGAAGAGAGGAGAATGTGATTTACAGACTTACCATATTACGATATTAAAAATATCCAGTTCTAAACAGAAAATTAAAAAATAGCAAAAGAAATGTGAAAATATATCCCATTCATAGGAAGAAGAAACAAAATGTCAGAAATCTCTGAAGAAGTCCAGACATTAGATTTACTAGATGAAGACTTTAAATTAACTACTTGAAATATGCTCAAAGAGCTGAAGGAAACCATGAAGAAAGAAATAGAAGGAAATCAGGAGAATGATGTATGAAAAAGTAAGGAATATCAGTAAGAGATAGAATTTGTAGAAAGAAAACAAATAGAACTTCTGTAGTCGAAAAGTAAAATAGCTGAAAGGAAAAATTTCCACAATCTTGTCTTGAATCACCAGAGAAGTTCAATAGACGATTTTCGCAGGAATAAAAAAGGAATAGCAAATTTGAAGATAGGGCAATTGAAATCTCCTAGACTTGGAAGGAAAAATAAGAAAGAATGAAGAAAAATGATCACGGTTTAAGCCACCACCAGACACACCAAAATAGGCATTATGAGCATTGCCGAAAGAGAAGAGAGAGAGACAAAGGGGCAGAAAATATGTGTAGAGAATTAATGATCAAAAACTTCCCACATTTGTTGAAATCGTGAATGTACATATCCAAGAATCTGAATGACCTGCAAGCAAGTTATTCTAAGAGAGATCTACACCAAGATGCATTGTAATCCAATTGTCAAAATACAAAGAGAAAAAATCTTGGAAAAAGCAAGAAAGAAGTGACTCATTATGTATAGGGATTTTCATCAGCTGATTTCTCATCAGAGTGTGGAGGTAGTGGGGTGGCATATTTAAAGTGCTCAGGTGATATACATTAAAATGCCTGTAAAATAAGAATTCCATATGGGGCACCTGGGTGGTTCAGTCCGCTAAGCGTCTGACTCTTGGTTTCAGCTCAGGTCGTGGGTCACGGGATCAAGCCCCAGGAAGGACTTTGTGCTCCATGGGAAATCTGCTTGAAGAGTCTCTCCCTCTGCCCCTCCCACACATGTGCCTGCTCTGTCTGTGTCTCTCTAAAATAAATAAATAAATCTTTAAAAATAAAATAAGAATTCTATGAGGCAAAACTATTCAAAAATGAAGAGGATACTAAGACACAGATTAAACAAAAGCTGTAGTACCTTGGTAATAGTACACCTGCCCTATAATAAATGATAAAGGGAGTCCTTCAGGCTGAACAAAGGGACCCTAGATAGTAACTTGTAGCCATGCAAAGAAACGAAAATCACTGGTAAAGATAACTATGAGGATAAATATAAAAGGTACAATTATTATATTTTTGGTTTGTAACTTTTTTTGTTTCTTAAATTCTTTAAAGGACAAATTTATGAAACAATAAATATAAATCTATGTTAACAGCTATACAATGTATAAGTATGTATTTGTGACAATGACAGCATAAAGCAGTGGAGGAAAGAGCCGATAGAGGTACAGTTAATTTATGATATTGAAACTACTTTGGTATTGATTCAAACTTTATTGTAGAAATTTAGAACATTAACTGTAATCACCGTTATAATCAAAATATGGGAATGAGAAGGGAATCAATATAATTCACAATGCACAAATTCACAAGTGCACAAAAAATGCACTGAACACAAAAGAAAACAGTAGTGGAGGAAATGAAAGACCAAAAGGGTATAATTTATACAGAAACCAAACAGCAAAATAGCAGAAGTCCTTCCTTATCTGTAATTATTTTAAAAGAAAGCAGACTAAACTTTCAAGTCAAAGGCAGAGATTGGTAAAATGAATTTAAAAAACATGGTCAGCTCTATATTGCTTATAAGAGACTCACTGTAGATTAAAAAACACAAATAGGTTGAAAGTGAAAGGATGGAAAAAATGTTCCATGTAAATAGTAACCAAGAGAGAGCTGGGATGGCTCTACCAACGTTAGACAATATAGACTTTATGTCAAAATGTGTTATAGGAGATAAGGAATGGTGTTATATACTGATGAAAGTGTCAATTCATCAAAATGATATAACAATTATAATCAAAATGGTATAACAATTATAAACATCTATACAACAAACAATAGAATCCCAACATACATGAAACAAACATTGACAGAATTGAAGAAAGAAGCAGTTTTAAAATATATGTCTATAGTACTGTTGGAGATGATACAGTAATACAATTGGAGGCTATATATTAGTTGAAGACATCATACCTCAATGGGATGAAGTTAAAATCAATAAAAGAAGGAAAACTGTAAATTCACAAATACATGGAAATTAAACAATACACTCTTAAACAACCAATAGGTTAGAAGAAACCACTAAGAAAATTTGAAAATACTTTGAGAAGGGTAAAAACTAAAACATAACATACCTAATAAATGCCTTTTGTCATGTAAAGGAAGTCCCCACCCATTCCTGGTTTGGTGAGTGTTTTTACCACGAAAGTATATTGAATTTGCTCAGATGCTTTTTCTACACACCTTTCCATGGAATGAAAAAAAACTCACCTTAGGAAGAAAAAAATAGTTTATTCCTATAGAATTTATTCCATAATAGACTTTATAATACATGGAAAAAGCAAAATCTGTCCTTCTATTCCAGGAAAGTGAAGGAAACATTCTCAAGCAAACTACCTTTTTTTCTACTTATATTAGTTGCCCCCTGTTTCCATACACTTAACTTATTATATATTAAAAAGGATGCAGTCTGAACAGAATATGTATAGTTATGTCTAGTGACATAAATGCTTCCCAACAAAACCTAGTGCTACATGAAATGAAGTAGTTCATGATTTCTGTAATTTATTTGGAAATTAATTAACCATAATAAGGCTAATAAAATCAGTAAGAAACAATGATAGAAAAAGTCAATTATTGGGCGCCTGGGTGGCTCAGTTGGTTAAGCGACTGCCTTCAGCTCAGGTCATGATCCCAGGGTCCTGGGATCGAGTCCCGCATCGGGCTCCCTGCTCTGCGGGGAGCCTGCTTCTCCCTCTCCCACTCCCCCTGCTTGTGTTCCCTCTCTCGCTGTGTCCTCTCTCTGTCAAATAAATAAATAAAATCTTAAAAAAAAAAGTCAATTATTATTTGCAAATGATGTAATTGTATATCTAGAAAACCTAAAGATCTCAACTAAAAAGCGTTTAATTGAGAAGGCTTTTGAGTTCAAAAAGAACACACAAACAGTACTATTCTTGATTGTAATGCAATAAACATGTAGAAAATACAATGAAAGAAAGCTACCATTCACTGTATCAACAGTATAATTAAATATTTCCTATTCACTTATCCATAAAATTATAGTAACTATAAGAGGAAAAATCCTGTAGAATTGCAAGTATTATCAAAATATTTTTGTGAGAGAGAAACCATAACATTTTTGAAAGATGTGGTGAAATTAAAATGGCAAGCAAAGTAATGTGTAAGAAGTGCAAATACTCAGAGATCACTATGCTGTGAGAAGTCCAAGGCCAATGTGGAGAGAGAATGACCTGTAGAAAAGTGCTGAGGTGTTGCACATGTGTACATTGACATGTAAATGAACATTTCTTGCACCTTTCAGTCTAGTGAATTTACTAGCAGAATGGTAAAAAGTGAATGTCATGGAAAAGAGTAATTTCATTGTTGAGTTGAGCCTGCAATACTGACCTACAGAATGATGATTTAATACAATGTTTATCTCTTTAAGCCACTAAGTTTTAAGGTAATTCCTTATGTAAAAACAATTAGTTGAAACAGTTATTATAAGGAAGGGTCTAATTAATTAATTTAATGTCTTCCAATACCAATTCCAAATATGATATATTATATATAATATATATATATACACATCTTGTTTGCTTCAAATATTCAATTATTATAAATAAGAAAATGCACATAATTATAATAGTATACTGTAATGTAAATAATGATGAAATGCAAACTAAACCATGAGGGACACTTTTTCACTTCTTTAATTGTCAAGGTGTGTATGTGTGTTTAATGATAATACATACTGTCAACAGGGCCAGGGCAACACACATTTTTTGGTCCGATTTATTAAACTGAAAATCGGTATTCATTTTGACGGGTCAAATTTCAAATATGAATAAAAACTTTTAATTTGTTACAAACATTGACATATTCTACTTCTAGATATTTTTTCTAAAAATAATCAATTTGTTACATATCAACTTGTCTCTTGTACACAACTTATGATTTATTTAGAATAAATTATAATAGAGATGGAAATGACAAAGATACCAAAACTGTGAGGTTGATTGTATAAATTATAAGTATTTTATATCTACAGAATATAACACAGTACAATTATTAAAAAGAGGATAAAGAAATATGGATAATGACATAAAGTTATGACTAATACCTTATTGTTGAGAAGTTTAGAAGCCTGCAGATACAACATTTTCCTTGTATGTTTTAGGCTACTAAATATGCATATGCTTAAATATGTCTATATATACATACACACGTAGAGATTCATACTCACATATTTAGCATAATTTAGATCTCATTATACAATTATTTGATATGTGTATAAAATATTTCAGTATGGGATTATGGGTAAACTTAATTTTTTAAAATTTTTAATTGAAATATATTTGACATTCAATTTTATATTAGTTTCAAGCACGCAACACAGTAATTTGAAAATTATATACATTACAAAATTCTCACCAAGATAAATGTAGCTCCTGTCACTATAAAAACTTATTTTAATATTGACTATATCGTCTCTTTTCAAATTAGTGTTTTGTTTCTCCAGGTAAATAATGGGTAATTTTTCTTATATACAGTTTTTTTCTGTTTTTTTCCCCAAGTATTATAAAAATTATGCACTGAATATATTTCATATATAAAATTATAAAAGTATTAAAATGTGAAACAGTAACAGGATATATGTATATATATATATATACACATGATCTTTGTATAATTTAGTTTTCTTTTATAAAAGTAATTTGACCATATGAATCAGGAGTGTTAAACATTATTATTAATTTTGAACTTTTAATTTCTTTTTGGAGGGGTAAGGAAATATAAAATAAGTGAAAATCTGTAATGATGAATTTGCACATTACTATATGATATTTATTACACTAAAAAGAGTAATAAAATAAGTTATATGTACTCTACACAGTATGATCTAGTCATTTTAAAATGCTGTCTATCGGGGCGCCTGGGTGGCTCAGTCGTTAAGCATCTGCCTTCAGCTCAGGTCATGATCCTGGGATCCTTGGATCAAGCCCCGCATCCGGCTCCCTGCTTGGGGTGGGGGGCGGGAGGGAAAGCCTGCTTCTCCCTCTCTCACTCCCCCTGCTTGTGTTCCCTCTCTAGCTGTGTCTCTCTCTGTCAAATAAATAAATAAAATCTTTAAAACAAATAAAATAAAATAAAATAAAATAAAATAAAATAAAATGCTCACTATGGGGTCACCTGGGTGGCTCAGTAGGTTGAGCATCCAGCTTGGTTTTGGCTCAGGTCATGATCTCAGGGTCCTGGGATAGAGCCCTGTATCTGGCTCCAGGCTGTGGGGAGTGGGCTTGAGGATTCTCCATCCCCTCTCCTTCTGCCCCTCCCACTGCTCACACACACACACACACTCTCTCTCTCTCTCAAATAAATAAATAAATCTTCAAAAAATAAAATGCTGATTATGAATACAATTTCAGCATTTGTGGAAATTCTGATTGTTACCAGAATATTCAACTGGCATGATTAGTTGATCAGTACCAATATAATACTGGTGATGAAATTTGTTTAGTATACTCCTGATTAAAGTATGAAAAATAAACATTAAAGATTTTTGAAACCCACAAACATTCATCCATTCATTGCAAAATAGCTCAAAAGAAATGTATCAAAATGCTTCTGATGTGTACTAGTCTGTTTCCTAATTAGATTTTATATTTCTCAAAATCTGTGATACAGTTTTTTGTTCTTGTGACTTTTCCTTTTATAAAACAGAAAGCAAAATAGTGTCCTAAAGTATTTGTTTGCAATCCCGGTATTTTTTTTTTTTTAAGATTTTATTTATTTGTATGACAGAGAGAGACACAGTGAGAGAGGGAACACAAGCAGGGGGAGTGGGAGAGGGAGAAGCAGGCTTCCCGCGGAGCAGGGAGCCCGATGCGGGGCTCAGTCCCAGGACGCTGGAATCATGACCTGAGCCGAAGGCCGACGCTTAACGACTGAGCCACCCAGGTGCCCCTGCAATCCCGGTATTTAAACAATTTTTAGTGGAGTCATTTCTGTTGTATGAAGATCATTTATTTTTAAGATTTTATTTATTTGACAGAGAGAGACACACAGCAAGAGAGGGTACACAAGCGGGGGGAGTGGGAGAGGGAGAAGCAGGCTTCCCGCGGAGCAGGGAGCCCGATGCGGGTCTCGATCCTGTACCAGGACCCTGAGATCATGACCTGTGCTGAAGGCAGACGCTTAATGACTGAGCCACCGGGTACCCCTGGAGATCATTTTTAATTTATGAGCACATGCACACGCGCGCACTCACACACCTCCACACACCCAGAGGTTATTTTATTTGATTCACATGACCCAGGGCTGGATTTAGCTGCTCCATTAATTGATTTCCATAGTTACTTTTTCATGTAATGAAACTTTTGCTTTGACTATAATTCAGTTTGATTTTTGGACTGCATCTACACGTTATTACCATTTGCAGTGTTACACTTCACTGAACTGAATGATTTAATGTGTTTTTCTTTAGTGGCAGAGAGGGACTTACAAACAGGGGAGAGTAGAAAACAAGGAATTCCTTTGAATCTTGCTATTTTCAGTCTTTCAGGGCCTCATATTTTTCAAGCCTTCATCAGGCCACTGTTAGTGTGTGCTCTAATTTTTTTACTTTCTCATTTGCAAATTTCTTGTCTGGCAAAATACTTGCTTTTCTTTTCTTTTTTTTTTTTTTAAAGATTTTATTTATTTATTTGACAGAGAGAGACACAGCGAGAGAGGGAACACAAGCAGGGGGAGTGGGAGAGGGAGAAGCAGGTTTCCCGCGGAGCGGAGAGCCCGACGCGGGGCTCGATCCCAGGACCCCAGGATCATGACCTGAGCCAAGGCAGATGCTTAACGACTGAGCCACCCAGGCGCCCCAATACTTGCTTTTCTGGAGGTCTTCTCCCAGGGATATTTCGAAATTTAGAAATATGTATGAAATTATGCATTTTATTATAATTCTTCCTCCCATTTTTTTCTCACTTAATAGAAAGATAAAACATTTAAAAAAACAAACTCTAATTTCAAAAAAAAGTGTTGTAATTTATATCTCCTGGGTAATGTATGTCTATACCAAATGCTTGTCCTCACAAATGAAGATGGCAGAGAGAGAAAGATGAAAACGAAACAAAGAAACAAAAGCAGAAAAGTTAAAGCTACCACTGCTTCACCTCAACTGATTTAGGGTAGCTTTTCATTAAGCAGATTCAATAATGAATCTTAGTATAAACCTTGGTGGCCCTAAAGCTGAATAGGGCATGGAAGGGTTGAAGAAGTGAGTAAATGTGTTCCGGAAGCAACAAAGAATAGCTTGGAATTGGGACAATATGCACACAGATGGCTGCGTGGTCCAAACATCGGTCCAATTAAGTAGACTCAAAGCTCAGAACATGATGTGACCAGCAAAATATATGGCATTGCATCCAATATCATGTTCAAATCTGTTTAATTTGCATCTCAAAGCTCTGGGTACCTAAAATGAAATATGGATTATATTCATTTTTTAAGATATTATTATTTTTTCCATAAACCGATATTTATAAAAGAAAAGTTTTTAAGTTAAAATTCATCTTTTAATTATTCTTGACATATAGGGGATTTAACTTTATATCATGTAATTATGTTTTGATTCAAAACTAACCAGAAGAATATAATCAGGAATAAAAATGTAAATATCTGAGCCTTGGTGAAATATTATTTCATATTTTCTAGGATATAAGGTCTGTGACAAAAGGATCATTTCTGTTTGTTTTAAAAATGTAGCCCTCACACCAGAAGAGTATCCAGCATATAGTATGTGCCCGATAACTATTGCCAGTAAAGGAAGAAAGATAACATATTGGTTTATTATTTTTATTTTCTCAATGAGTGAATGTTGATTCCAAACTTTACCTAACTCATTTAGGTTATTTTCTGTGTACTTAATAAATATTTATTAAGAATTACACTATGTACCAGGCACAGTCCTTTTTCAATAACTCCCATTTTCTTGCACTTAATTGTATTCTACTCTATATTTGCCCCCTTTTCCCAATACTAGAATCAATTTAACACAGTGGTAACTAGCACTGTACCTGGAGCAAGGAGTGGGATTGCTAGGTTCAAATCTCAGCTCTACCACTTACGAGCTGTATGACCAAGACTAGTTACACAATTGTTCCCTGCTTCAGTGTCCCTAACTTTCAAAATGGAATAATAATTCTAACACATGATTTTTGAGGATTAAATAAATAAAATCTAGTAAAGTATGGGAAACAGTATGTAGCACATAGTTACTGCTCAATGTATGTTAGCAAATATCACTTGTGATAATCATAATTTACTAAAACCTTTTATTCCTACATATTAATATCCAATGCTCTTGTATGCTTCTTTTTATTTTCTCTTATTTAAGTTTTATGCTGTAAGTTTTCAAATTTTATATCATCTTTGCTCCACTACTTTTATAACTGTGTAACCCTGAAAAATTACTTAACATCTCTAAATTTAATACCCCATCAGTAAAATGAAGATAGTAATGGTACTTCAAATTTACTTGAGGGTTCAATACTAGATAACTTAATACAATGTCTAGTGTGTGTTCAATAACTTCTGGCTATTAAAATTATCGTTGTTTTAAAAATTCTTGTTTGCTAAAAATAAACTCAGGGTTTATGGATAAAAAGTTAATAATCCTCTTCATCTACTACAAGATATATTTCATTTAGTTTTTACTTCACTGTCATGTAGCAAAAATTCTCTCCCATGATAATCCGTACTTAATCTCCAAATGGTGTTCTCTAACCAATACTCTTCAATTTGTTTCTTTCTCTTGGCATCCCTTCTGAGTATTACCTTACATTTATCTACATTAAATCTCATCCTGTATTGCTGTTTTCCCATTTCTCACTTTTCATCACTCTGAAACTTTTCTCCACCTTCCACTGGGTTTACAGTTTATTTTGAAAATATATCTGTAGCTTTGATAAATGCATACTCTTCTTTTGTTGATCAAATGCAATGATAGAGTCCTCTCTGAATTCAACTTGACTCGTTTAATTATTACATTCTCTTTCTATATTCTCAATGATTTATTTGTGTAATTTATATTATCAGTAGTAGTAGCAATAATGATGAAAACAGGACCTGAAAGAAAGTGGGCCCTTGAAACTACAAAGATTGGTTTACCGTTCCTTTGTTACATTTCTCTAAGCCCAAATGTCTAAAAATTGGTACCAAAGATTGTTGTGAATATTCTATCTTTCTTGATGAGGGAAAACCAAGACAGCATATTTATAATTATTCCCTTCACCCCCCTGCCAATATGCTGACCTTTAATTAATTTTATTGATTTCTATGAGGGTAGTTTGTGATTTCTGTCCAAGGTCCTATAACAAGAAAATTCTAGAGTCAGAATTCAAATTTGGAATCACACCGGGAGCGAGTTTACACTTTCCCAATGTCATTTGTTCCTTACAATCATATCATACAAATTAGTTTATATTGGCTATATGCCACATAGCAAAGTAATATTTCATATGTAATAATATACCACATGCTGTTAAGTCTAATATTTTTGCAATACTTCCTCTTCTGAGAAAATATGAATTTTATCATTCATATAAAATATATATCAACAACTTCTAAAGATTTTCTATCAGACAGCATCATATTAGCATAAATTACATCATGATTCTAGGTTTTGTTTTGTTTTTAAATTTTTCCTTAAAAGCACATGTATATAAGTATTTTGTAGCAATGTATTAAAATATGATTATACAACATGCCTTCAGGGAAAAGAATATATTTTTTCTTATCTCATTAGAATTATAATATTGTACTCTTAAGAAAATTACTACATGAAGTTTATGTTTTCATGATAACACAGTAAATCCTTGCTTCTTAAAACCACCGAATTAGAATTTTGATAAATAAAAAAATGGATTATATAAAAACACTTCCTTTAACTGTGCTAATTACAGAGCTTTGTCTTTATGAGAATAAGAGGAATTAGCTAAGAATCTCATGTGTTCCTGGGTGTTGCTATTTTAACAAAATGGTGAGCTAAACATCTGGATTATCGAACATTAAATTGATAAGTAAGCAGTACTGGGGAGATAATGTGCTCTGTTGTTCATTTGTATTCCAATTTCCAGAATAAATGAAATTCTAGTAAATATGTATTTAGCTACTATGATGTGACACTCTTTAGAGACCAAGTTCAAAACTAAATAATACCTATATCGGTTTATCAAATTTTCATGGAGGGAATAACACTAATGAAATTTTTCCACATAATTTTAAACGATGTTATTTTATTATTTTATTAATATTGAGCAATTAAGTAATTGTTTATCAATTGTTATATTTTTAACTTTTTTACTGAAGTGATTAGAAGCATATCTATTTAGAGTTATATCTATATGGTGAAGTGAAATGTTTATGAAGTATCCTGCTCTATCTACAGTCTTGTGTTTATGCCTTTATTTCTATTTGTATATTAGTTTTGTAACAGATATCTCAGCTGAGTAAACTAGAGGTTATAAAGCTGATCTCAGATTCTGTGACACAAAACTTCTGTATGGGAAGGAAGGGCTCTGTCTCTTGTGGAGTCCCAGAAGGACAGCAACTGCCCTGGGTGCTCAAGTCCAGAAGAGTTCTCCCAAGGATAAGATTTATATGCATCCCTCTGTTAAATGGACTGGTACATGTCTTGACTGAAATGTTTCTTTATCCAAGTTAATAGTCCCCCTTTGTGCCTACTGTGTACTGATTGCCCTTGTAACCTAATCCAAGTCTGTCTGCCTGATGGAGAGCACAGCCAATCACTGAGACATCAGGGATGCAGCAAGGAAAGAGTTTATCTGAGAGGCAGCCAGGAGAGGGAACAAAAAGCTCAAAATCTGCCTCCCCGAGTGGGGAGAGAACAAGGTTTTTTATAATCATAGGGTTGAGATACATAGTGATGAAATTTAAGACTCTTCATGAGGAAAAATGGAGCAAGCACACTGAGCAAATATATATGTAAGATACATCCCACGTTCATTTGGGGTGGCAACAACACCAAAACGAGGCAAGATTCAGCCCCTGACATCAGGCGGTTATCTCAGGACAAGGAGAAGGAGCTATGGGCAGGCTCTGAGAACTGGTATAAACTGTCTGGGTCTTCGACTTATTATCTTGAGTAAAGAATGCAGAGCCTTGCTTATTCATAGGCTGGAACCATATTAGTTGACCTTGAGTTCAGCCTTCTGTAGATACAGCTAGTAAGTTTATTAGTGGGGTCTGAAAAGACACAATGGCTAATTAGGGGAAAACGGTTCTCTGAAAAACAAGTTTTAAACTTTCTGGTAGTTTCAACCTCATTAAATCTATGGGGCATGGTTTCACCTTTGTTACATTTTTCCTTATAAACTTTTAAGTCACTGACTTGTGCTTCTAACTTGGTCACTAGTTATCTCTTTATTTTTTTTTAGGATTTTATTTATTTTATTTATTTGACAGAGAGAGAGAGAGAGAGAGACAGTGAGAGAGGGAACGCAAGCAGGGGGAGTGGGAGAGGGAGAAGCAGGTTTCCCGCCGAGCAGGGAGCCGGATGCGGGGCTCGATCCCAGGACCCTGGGATCATGACCTGAGTCCAAGGCAGATACTTAACGACTGAGTCACCCAGGTGCCCCTAGTTATCTCTTTAATATATGACACCTCAATCAAACAAGCCTATCAGGGAGCCCCTTGGTATGGTGACATACCATATGACAGCAGTGCCAGGCCCTCAATTGTGGCTTGAGAAAATCCAAATATGCTGCTGGACCAGGCAGCTCTGGTT
The DNA here is from genome assembly GCF_002201575.2 of Neomonachus schauinslandi. Classification (NCBI taxonomy): domain Eukaryota; kingdom Metazoa; phylum Chordata; class Mammalia; order Carnivora; family Phocidae; genus Neomonachus; species Neomonachus schauinslandi. Next base: position 66,343,518 of record NC_058404.1, read on the forward strand.
GTTGTGTGTTGGAGCAATTTATTTTTTCTGAGGCATATGCAAATATAAAAGAGATCATTTGTATTATTTACATCAAAAGCTAGGGTAGCAATGAAGAAAAGAAGCCAGTGAGTAATATGATGAATCAGCTGTACCAAATCTTTTCGTTATTTTCTTTCCTCATTGCTATTCTTTCCATCCATGCTTTCTTCCCAAAGAAATTCCTTCAGTTGCAACATTAATGCTGTAAAATGTTAGTTTAGTATCTTGACAAATATATATTTGCATTAAAAAATTTCTATTAATAGTAAAAACCTATAGAGTGTTTTTTTGCATTATTCCTTTAGTTTCTTTTAATTGTTTGCTAAATATTATGCAGCCAAAACAGAATCATTCTTGTTGACAATGCTATATGAGATATAGCATTGAAATATAGCTTCAATTCTAAATAAATTAGATTATAAAGATTAAAGGGGCTCTTGGGTGGCTGGGTCAGTTATATTTTATATTTTATATATTTATATTTATATATTATATTTATATTTTACTTTTAATAGAGAAATATAGTCTCAAAATAATTACTTAAAATATAAAGAGATGTTATCTGATAAGATAAATTATGTATTTTCTATCACAAATTTGTAATAGAAAACTCAGACTTAAATATAAAAATAGTGACATTTGACAATTAACATTTGCTTGTTACAAAGAAATAAATAGTGTCAGAGACTGGAATTCATCAGTATTGTGAGTTTGACCCACTCTTTTATCTACTTAACCAAAAAAATACATGTTTTACTTGCTTGTCATGTGATGCTATAATAAGTAGTTTTACTATTTAAGAATCACTAAAAATCTTTTTGGATTTACTTGAGTAGCTTCTTTCAAAAAGAAATATATTTAACTTTTTTAGTCAGTACTGTTTACAAAATTTGCTCAAATGAGCAGGATGAAAATATAGTACCTTAGTAAAATCTCCAAAAAAATTGAGAAACTTACTGAAAATATCAAATTGACATAAAAGACTGAGATTTTTGCATGAAAAAAGCCACAAAATGTAGATTTTGACATTATACTGAATCCCTTTTCTCAAACAATGTGCCTTAGCAATTATGAGGTTTATACATATAGAATTTCAATTAAAGCCATGCAAGTTCTAATTTACATAAACACATTTCAGTTTGTATAATTTAAGTCTAGTACATCAATTTTAGCAGTCAATGTATAGAGTATCTATTCAGACTTACTGGGTAAAGTGCATCATTGTTCACTTCTCTTCTTTGTTTTGATGATAAAGATAAATGACCCTAAATCTGAGTTCTTAGGCATTAAGACAGTGTTTGATTTGCTGGAGAGCTTCTAATTGTACTGTATTTACATAGGATTTGTAAGGACCTGTAGTTTCCAGGTAGTGATATTGTTTAAAATTATGCCAAAAGTCCCTAAGAGACTTTAAAGAGACGTATTTAAAGTAATTTAAACTACATTCATATGCAGAGAAGGATTCCTAGCTTTGTGATACAAAACCATCATTGTATGGCAACTATCATAAGCCTGTAAAAATCCTTAAATTTATGGCTTTTGGGGGGATAGGTGAAAATAAATGAGGACAATCTGTTTTTCTTCAATTCTAGACCTCTCCAGAATGATAGACTGTAAGTAAATGTCACTCATCCTCTCAATTAATACTTTGTAAACTCCCTTTCTCTTAAGCATGATTGGGAAGTAGGAAGTAAAGGCAAGCAAATACTGTGGGTTTTTTTCAGAAAAGGAAAAGAGATTTCTGATTTTCAATGAAACACTGCACCCCACAAGTTAAAAAGGCAAGGAAGACTATTGCAATAGGGGGAAAGACTGAACTCCTCTCTGCTGAACCGAAAGGCAGAGTTACGAGTTACGAAGCACCACAGTGAGCAAACGGAAAGGCACTGAAGAGCAATAGGGTGAAGAAGATGGTGGTCAACTTGAGGAGGCCAAGTGTGTCAGCTCTGTGGCGCTAACTGGATTTTGACTCACACCCTCTCAAAGAGACTGTGATAAGAACACTATATTCCTCCATGATTACATTTCAAGAGGATGGCTCTCAAGTCCTTGAGAAAGGCGTTCCTGGGTGGTTTAACCGGCTAGAGGCCTGGAGGAGATTTACATCTCAAAGGGGCCAGAGAAGGAATTTACAATAGCAAATCTTCAAAGCAAATGCTCTAAGAAGAGAAAGGTCAGAGCCCTATAATCCCGACAGGTTTTGTCTCAAGTTTAGTTAAACTCAGGCTGTCTCTGTCTGATGTAGGTCCCTCTGATTTCTTAGCAAGAAAGTGGTAGCAGAGTTGACAAGGGTTCCTTAGAAGGTTTTCCTTCTTGTAAACATTTCTGCTAAGCATTTTGGTGGTTAAAGACACATTTGAATTAAAATGTTCCCTATTAAAATGTAAATTCTCTCTTGGAAATCAGGCTTGTTCACAGATTAGTACTGTGAATGACTTACATGGGATAATCAGATTGCTTTCCTTCTGGCTGAGAGATGTGTCCTGAAAATTAGTATTTTGATTGGATGTTAAAAAGAGAGAAAGAAATGATCATTGTTCTACATGATAAACTTGGACAAGATAGACCCAGTAGGATGCTACTATCCGGATCTAGGAATTTACATTTGGGCAGGACAAACTTGACTCACTTTTACATTTTGTTTTATACTTTAAGAGTAGCAATTGTCATAGTTACTAGACAAATCCATCCTTTTGTTATTTACGAAAGCTTCAATCAAGTTTAAAAATACAGTGGTAGCTTACAAATTCACCCATATGTAAATGGGAACAATTTTCATGTATTTTATTTTTTTTTCTTTTTTAAATTTTATTTTATTATGTTATGTGAATCACCATACATTACATCATTAGTTTTAGATGTAGTGTTCCATGATTCATTGTTTGTGCATAACACCCAGTGCTCCATGCAGAACATGCCCTCCTCAATACCCATCACCAGGCTAACCCATCCTCCCACCCCCCTCCCCTCTAGAACCCGCAGTTTGTTTCTCAGAGTCCATCGTCTCTCATGGTTCCTCTCCCCCTCCGATCTCCCCCTCTTCATTTTTCCCTTCCTACTATCTTCTTCTTTTTTTAAACATATAATGTATTATTTGTTTCAGAGGTACAGATCTGTGATTCAACAGTCCTACACAATTCACGGCGCTCACCATAGCACATACCCTCCCCAGTGTCTATCACCCAGCCACCTCATCCCTCCCGCCCCCCACCACTCCAGCAACCCTCAGTTTGTTTCCTAAGATTAAGAATTCCTCGTATCAGTGAGATCATATGATACATGTCTTTTATATTAATTATTTTATGTTTAGTGTTCTGAACCTGAAAAATGAGCAGAATCCAGTAGATCACATTTAAATAACTAAAGCGTGTTAAAGGGATATAAAACCTTCAAAGTAGTATTTCAATGAGTAGGCAACTTTTTATAAAGGGCCAGAGAATAAATATTTTAGGCTTATGATACCATAAGATTTCTGTAACAACTACTCATCTGCCTATATAACTGAAATCAGCCAAAGATAATTTGGTAATAAATGAACATAGCTGTGTTTCAGTACAACTTTACTTACAAAAACAACTGGTGGGTCTGATTTGGTGCATGGGCATCATTTGCCAAGCCCAGGACTATGGGAACATTTACTGAGGTGAAGAAGGCTCTTATATACTCAACTCTTTTATAACCTACCTGAGTTAATGCTCTAGTTGCAAACATATGGTGATTTGCATGGTGTAAAAAAACAGGAGGCTAAGGGCTAAGAATTTGTCAGTAAACTTGAAAGTGACAAGAAAAAGAAAGGCTCTCTAGACAGAAATGTCTTTAGAGTTGAAAAGGGCAATTCATTAGCTGATTAGAGCTTGACTGGCTTGAGAATAGCCGACTCCCTTTTTTGTGATTTTCTGTTCATCAATCTTGAGAAGCTTTTGACCTGTGCATTAGAAGGGAGATTCCCAGGCTCACGGCTGACACCACTTACTAAACCTGATGCTTTTCCAATTGTAAATGAATAAATTGGTATTCCAGTATAAACAAAGGTATCCTGTGATTTTGAGTAGCTCAGTTAATCCCCAATTGCTTAATTAATTCTGGATGAATTGTTAAATTTGTTTCTGAATTTGCATAGCTGAGACCCAGTCTTCTGAAGCTATGAAGAGCTGCCAAAATGAACAGCCAATGTTCAATTCCCCATCTTTCACATCTATTTTCTGCAACATAATAGGGAGACTCTAACTCCGTAAAACTTCATAGTGTAGGCTAATGCTCTGGATCCCAGTTTCAGATTTATCAGTTAATAGCACTGTGTTATGGCAAACAGCAATCTCCTTTACCTGAATTGTTTTAATTGGGCAAACAATACTAAAATCTTTTTCAGTCTGAAATGCCCAAAAATCTATCTTATACTGCATGGAGGGAATAGTTAATTCATTTAGCTCTGTCTGACTGAGTGTAATCTGAAAAATAGTGAAAAAAATTCAATTTATTAAAGACAGAGCAAATAATGTGCCATTTGATTGACTCTAACATTAACATCCTGGGGCTTCCTTGAGATAAGTTGAAGGAATGAACACAGGTTAACATTCTTTCCTTATATCCATAATAGCTTTTTAACACACCACTGAACACACTGTTAACATACAGGAAATAGGCAGTGATTAGCTGATTGCTTTGCCCTGACTGACAAATGAGGATTCATAGCAAACTCTTCATGTTAGATTCTTTCCTTCGTATGTCTATGCAATTTCTCCTCCAAATTTACTGCATTGAATTCCATTTGTAAGTGATCACACTGAAAGTTTTAAAGCTTATTGGAGATAGTAAATTTATTCAGTATTTCATGTATTCAGTAATTTAGGCATTTAGAGAATAATATCAAATTTTCTCAAATCACACATGGTGTTTATATCACAAATTGTACAGGATAATATATTTGATTACCTCAATATTTAATTATACTTTTCATGATTTTTAAAGGTAGGAGAGTGATTATCATTATGTTCAATAGCCTTTTTCTTAAGCATGCATATTAAGTACAACATAAAGGACGCTTAGTTTGTATGTAAGAATAGAACTAATATAGAGCCTAAGTTGCCTTGTAGGTCATGAGCCTGAGTTTTTCTTCTCATGCTTAAGTAATATCTATGAAAATTAAACCAATACAATTTATATAAGCAGTGCCTTTTCAAAGTGATCATAATTCCTAAACATGGTAAAATGGGACTTATCTTAAGCTACAGATACTTCAATAGCTTTCCACTAGTAGTAACAGGTGCGGCATATCCAGAATTTACTAAAGACCAGGCACAGTGATAAGTATTTTGAAATATCATATCTTATCTTCACAGTATTCTTAAGAGTTATATACCATCTTTATTGTAAAGATGGAAAAATTGAGACTCACAGAGTTTAAATAACTTGTCAAATGTCTTCTAAAGAGTGTGCATTTAGAAATCAAACTGAGGTAAGCATCCCAGTGGTGTCTCAAATGTGAGTCTTGATGATATTGTCTCTACCCTTGAAGTTTTCCAAATTATAATGTTAAAATTAACTTGATTACGTTGGGTGACCACCCAGTTCTCTCTGCTGGATACAATTTTTGTTAGGTCAAATTTCAAAGGGAAACTGTTATTCATTAGAAAGAATTATTTTCCAAGTTGCTAGTGTTATACATATCACTGAGTGAATAGGCTTATTCTTCACATATTTCAGTTTAAAATTCAACTGTATATAATTTATTTGAAAGAAAGAAATTAAAGAAAATTAAACAAAAAAGTTGAATGGTAATTGCACTACATTTATAAGATCACAGAAGGAAAATCAAAATCATGAATTAAAAAAAATGTGACTTACAATTGTTAACATGTAAAATGTCTTGAAGTATTATCAAAATACAGTCCTGTCTATAATGCTGTGTTGCCTTTATTACAGAGCTATAAAGAGATTAAGAAATGAAATTCCAATTTTGCACAAGAACTTTTGCTTCATTGTTGTACAGAAAATCTTTTTTTTTTTTTTAACATTTTATTTATTTATTTGACAGAGAGACACAGCGAGAGAGGGAACACAAGCAGGGGGAGTGGGAGAGGGAGAAGCAGGCTTCCTGCTGAGCAGGGACCCGATGTGGGGCTTGATCCCAGGACCCTAGGACCATGACCTAAGCTGAAGGCAGATGCTTAACGACTGAGCCACCCAGGCACCCCAGAAAATCTTATTGAAGTCTTTTTTTAAAATGTCTTCCCATAACTTTTAAATCCCTCCAATGGCATAGGAAGATATGATGTTTTTGTTTTAACTAACTGCTAAATACTTTATTTATGCTTTTGATTTTAAGTCCTTCTGGTTTCTTTCAGAACTTATGGCAGAAATAATTCTATTCTCACTTGTATTCTTAGAATTTTCCTGTCTAGCGGCTCTTTTTCTTCAGGATAAACTTAGGAATTTTTTATTTTATTCTATTCTATTTCTTACCAGATTCTTCTCTCCCAATTTAGAACTCTCCTTTTTTTTTTCTTCCTCACCTCTATCCAGTGTATTAAAGGTATCTTGATAATACATGCAATGCTACCTCTGTTTTTTTTTTTTTTTTTTTTTTTTAATAACACCTAAACACTCTTATACTCTAGGCTTTTGCAAGGCACATGGCTGATTTGGAAGCATGAATTGGCAGGGCAAGTTTGTGTAGATGAGGCTTTATTTACTAATGGAGAATGAAAGTATATATGTGAATTTACATTCTTTTTTAAGGAATATAAGAATTTCTGTTGCTTCATATTCTTCCGACACATCACTAGAATTTATAATTTATGCCAGTCTGAAAGTTTTGGCTTAAATTTGCATCTATCTCCCTGATTACACATATTTAAATACTTTTTCAGATTTTCCTTAGCCATATGGATTAACTAATTCATAGAATATTTGTTCAAGTCTTCGGTTGGTGGTTCTTTGGAATTGTCTTTTACTTATTAATTTTTAGGAGATAGTTATTAATTCTCTATATGAGATCTTTGTTAGTTTTGTGGATGGCAAGTATCTTTTCCTGCTTGGTGGGTTGCATTTTTGGTCTCTTAAAAGTACATTTTGAGGAATAGGTGATATAAATTATGATGTGGTTAAACTTATAAATCATTTCCATTGTGATAAGTTTGTTGTTGTTGTTTGTTTTGTGCTTTAAAAAATCTTTCTCTGCCCCAGGAATATGAAGATACTCTTCTATATTATCAGGCATTCTTGCAGTAACAAAATTTAATGTTAAACTTTAACACTTACATTTAAACACCTTCTTTGTTCTCCTTTCCTTCATGCGTCTTTGAGCTCTCATCTAGAAGCTTTTTCCTTCTGCCAGAAGAATATCCCTCAGAGTTTACCTTAAGACAAGTTTACTAGAGATAAACTTTCTTACTCTTTTTAAAAATATATTTATTTTCATTTTTATTTGTATTTATAAAATTCTAAGATTGATTTTATTTTGTTTCATCACTTAGAAGATATCATCCCACTAGCTTCTTATTCCTATTTTTGCTAGTGAAATCAGTTACTTTTCAGGGTCCACTTGCTGTGAAGGCGATCTATATTTTCTTATTTGCAAAATTTTAAGAATTTTCTTTCTTTTTAATTTTTTTTTTTGAATTTCACTACTAAGCGTCTAGGCGTAGATTACTGTAGTTTTGCTTTGCTAGACATTTGATGATCTTTAATCTATTGATTGGCGTCTTTCAACATTTATGGAAAATTCTCAGCTACTATTTCTTCAAATATTACTTCTGTTTCAGTTTCTTTGTTTTCTCCTTCTGGGGGTTCCACATAAACCTATTTTTATTACCCTCACCTGTATTTTCAAATCTTCATCCTTCTACATTTCATTCTGTATTGTTTCTTTTAATCTCTTCCTTAGTTTTAGTAATTATCTTTTCTGTTGTGTCTCATCTGTTCTTCAGCATATCAGTTTAATTCTTAATTTCAGTTATTACATTTTCTACTTATGTAATTTCTATTGGCTCTTTCATGAATTTATAATGTTTATAGATTGTATATTTAAGGTCTTTGTCAAATTTTCTAAACTGATTTTATTTTCATAAACAGTAAATTTTATAATCCTGGTGGGTTTATTATTATTGTATGCTCTTTCTGTTTATTCTCATCATGCTGTCTTCTATCTGTGTATACCATGTTATCCTTGACTGTTTGCTGGACATTTTAAGACTTGTTTATAATAATGATTAGATGACTAGGATGATATTATCTTACTACAGAAGGGAAGATTTTATATTTTAAGAGACACCTAGATAAAATGAGCTGCAGTCCATACTATTCACTTGCAGAGTGAGGCATCTTAAAGTCTTAGCACAGAGAGGGTGGTAGTCCATTATTGCACCTATCCCCGTATGCCTGGAGGAACAAAAAGCCACCAAAGGGCATTTAAGCCTCAGTCATCTTTTCAAATTGGAAAAATTCCCAAAGCACTGTGTGAGTCAAGGTGCAATCTTATGTTTCTAAGTTACAGTTCTCTTCAGGATATAGATTGGGCAGTTCTTCACTGTCTTGTTACCTGTTTCATGAGGTAAGAGTGGAAAAGAAAACGTCTTTCATATAATCTTTTAAAAATATTATTTGTACTTATTCCAGGTTTGTTTGTTGTTTGTTTGTTGCTATGCTACTTCTTCAGTGGAAGAGTTGGTCCAAATTATCCAATCCATTGCTACCAAAGAAATGTTTCTAGATCTCTTTATAATTTATTTTTTTATTTGCAGTGCACATTCTGACATAATCAATCATACAATAGTGTACAGATAAGCAATTAGTATAAAAATTCTAGGCATTTTATCATAGTAAATTAGTGTATATCTTAACATGTCTAAATTAGGTAAGAATTAATATTTATTTTGAGAAATCACCTATTTCTTGACAAAAGATACCATCAGAATTTTCTAGTTAGTTAAGGAGTGTGTCATTGAATAAGTGTGGTTTTATTATGAGAATAGTTAATTATTCCATTTAGGATTTCTAAGTGTCCTTTTTTGTGATGCATTTCTGACTTAAGTATTTTATTTTATCTGTTTTTAATTAGTAATACTTTTAATGGAGTAGAGAAAGGAAAAACATATGTAATTTGAAAATGTTATGATAAAATTTATTCTATGTTTTATTCCTATAATAGTATTTATAAGAATAATTAGGGCAATAAGATTATGAAACGAGTATTCAAATATTCAACATAAGTCTGTACTTAGGAACTTCAAAAGAACAGAATCCTATTTATGATAAATTACATTTTTCTGATGATTTTAAGAGAATTGATGTTTAATCATAGTTACTAAAATCATCTTTTTTTAAATTGGTGTTTCACAAATATTCATATACTTTTATTCCTTTTTTGTACTATTTTTAGAACACATACTATTTTTTCCCATGTTCCTATTACTATTTCTATCACCTAGTTGCTGTTGGAATAAATGCTTCATAAATACTTACCTGCTGTGGTTGAAGTTGTGCTCAACTGTACTTGTCTCTCTGGCTTTGGATTCTGCTAGAAGAGACTTAACAATTTTTCATTACTTTGAAAACAAGCTCTTAATATTCCTCTAAGGCAAGTTGTGAAAATGAGAAAGTGCAGAAAGGGTTCCACAGGGAGATATTATTTTACTTGCCTCTTCCCTTTCCCAAGTAATCAAAAGAAAAAACTGATCTAGAAATGGCATTAGTAGTCTTCATAACGTGAGATTAGAAGAAACACCACAGCTAGAGCTCTGATTTCTTTCCTTGGATACTGAAAAGTCCTGCGGTAGGAGGCAAAGCTTATAGGTCAAAAGCAGTACTGAAGTTTTAAAGAAACTTAATACCATCTGCTATACCTAGCCTATGTGTTTTTATGTTTTTATCTTTGTTCAAGACCTCAACTGACTCTTGATATCATGTGATACATGATCTTACTTAAAGAAGACTTTTCGTATGTGCATTATCATTGGAGCTGAAAGGATAGAGGAGGGTACAAAAATGGTAGATCTTATTTTCTGCAAAGCAATTGTCTCTACATCACTAGCATAAGATGTGGATAGAATGCCAAAGAATGAAATATGCTATCATTAATGTATATCTATGAAAATGTAGATTAACACTAATTAATAAGAAATTAAATTTTCAATATTTTCCCTGGGAACTCCGTTCTAAAGAGACAACTATGAACACTAAATATACACAAGCACTCAGAGACGACAAACCTGTACTAATAGCTCTTAAAATAAATCTTAAATTGGCTTACAAATCGATCTATAGTTATTGTTTTAGGTTGTTAATGCATTTCTAGAAATGATCATTGTTTCTTTATAAAACATAAATCCGGTATGCTTTATGTGTACTTTCTTCCCCATTAAAACATGTTTCGTGAAATTTAGAATATAAGAATAAAAGTGTGAGATTAAATCTTTGTTAATAGCTATCAGAAAGACTAGTAAAGATAAGGATGACAATTTTGTAGATAAAAGACATTTTGCTGGGGGGCGCCTAGGTGGCTCAGTTGTTTAAGCGACTGCCTTCATCTCAGGTCATGATCCCAGGGTCTTGGGATCGAGTCCCACATCGGGCTCTCTGCTCAGCGGGGAGCCTGCTTCTCCCTCTGACCCTCCCCCCCTCTCATGCTCTCTCTCTCTATGTCATTCTGTCTCTCAAATAAATAAATAAAATCTTTAAAAAAAAGCCATTTTGCTGTTATATTTATTTAAGGAAAAAAGCACTTGATTTTGAGAAGTAGTAAGTGAACATAATTGGCTTTGTGTATGTAGATATATATGATATATTAGGGAAGAGGAGAAATGTATATGTAGCATGAAATATGCAGGAAAAAAATTATAAAGAGTTTCAAAATACATATCATTATTTAATAATACATATTACTGAGATAGTTTTAAAAATAATTTTAAAATGTAATCTCCAAATTAGAGAAAAACTTTTTTACTGTGCAAGTTAATATGCCCTGGGTGAATAGTAATTCTTATTTCTCATTATGCATCCTCTCAAAAAAGTTACATTTTAGAAAGATATCCCACATTGTTATGCCAAATCTCAGCATTTACTCTAACATGTTCATATTATCTAATTAGCATTGTTAATGTATAACTACTAAAAGCACATCTAATTTGAATGGCCTGAGACCTAATACCAGATGTAGGAGGTTAGTGAAAAGATTCTAAGGTGACTTAGTAGCAATTGTATTTCTAAATGTCAGAGTAGCCAATGCTAACATGCTGATTTTAGAACCAGATGTCCCATTATTTCTTACATGATTTTATGAGAAACCAGAAGCTGGAATTCAGAAATGTTAATGAAAACTTATTAATAATCCTTATAATACTCTACATGATGTTATTACTTTTATAATTCTCCCTTTTTCTATAAGTTCGTAATATTTAAAAAAAAAAAAAAAGACCTAGGGACGCCTGGGTGGCTCAGTTGGTTAAGTGTCCAAATCTTGACTTCAGCTCAGGTCATGATCTAGGGTTGTGAGATTGAGCTCCACATCAGGGTCCGTCCTCAGTGAGGAGTCTGCTTGAGATTCTCTCTCTCCCTCTCTGCCCCTAACCCCCTCGCTCTCTCTCTCTCAAATGAATAAATAAAATCTTTTTTAAAAAAGACCTAAAGAAATACTGTGTCTGCAAATTTCAAATGTTTTCTATGCCTAATTGGCCAAATATATTTTAGTGATTTTATAGAAAGAAAGAAAGAAAGAAAGAAAGAAAGAAAGAAGAAAGAAAGAAAGAAAGAAAGAAAGAAAGAAAGAAAGAAAGAAAGAGAAACAGTATGAGTATTAAAGAAAAGAAGATTAAGCATATTACCTATGTTCTATTGCTCAAGAATCATTGAAATAAAATGTGAATAGGGATAAATGTCATTAGGGAACATTAGGCTGTCAATACTAATGACTGAGCAAGGTCCTTGTTAACAATTTGTATCATTTCTATAAGTGATGTTATGACAAAAATAATAAATTGGACTGAGTCTCTCTCATAGGGTTTTTCAATTTCAAAGGCATGCCTACCTCCTTCTTTGACAATGCAAAACACTGCCGCCTTGAGTCATTAAGGTTTTTAGATTTAAACACTAGATCTTATACAACAAGTAAGAGTCAGTTTATTTCATTTATATTCATCAGCTAATGGTGCGGCAGGCAGGGTTCCTGACAACAGAGATCATTTAACATTGCATGTGGGAGATTGTATGTTCAATCCTGGTCTTTCAATACAAAAATGTATGCCATTTTTGGCATGACAATTTGTGATGCTACCAAAAAATAAAGTAACTTTACCAAATAGTGGCATTCTATAAAATATATTTGATTGGCATTTCTCTTTCTTCTCAAGATGACATGGGATTCAGAAAGAGAGAAAAAGAAGGTAGAATGGTGAAAGGAAAGGAGAGGGGTTTGCAGAGGAGACAGCAAAGATTGCACCTGATACATATTTATTGCAAATTAAAAGCCACGGCTTTTCTATACTCAATGCCCCCATGAAAAATATCATCAATCACAACGAAGAAACAAAAGACCATCATTGTCCCCCCCCCACCCATGGAAATTTCATTTCAGAATATTGATTTGTGATATTCTAACCTGGCTAAGACTGAGCAAAGTCAAAATGTAGTCAGTGTAGAAAAGTTAGTGTCTGTGAATGTGAACTGATGAAGACTAACAGGAAGCTTTCGCATGGATGAAAACCAGTAGGATTATCTAGTCATCTCTCATGACAATCCACAATGACAGACTTGTTAATTCCCATAACTGGTAAAGATTGCCTGAAAACACAAAAGGAAAGCCAGATCCAGATTACAAATTATATTTTCTGGGTCGGCATAATTATTAGGAGAAATATGTTAAATAGTTAAAATATTATATTTAACTTTAAAATTTAAGGATCAGGAAGCAACTGTACTGTCCCAACATTGTCTGGCTGATAAAGGCAGCTGACAGCATTTCACTTAATTGCTGTTTGGTTGGTGAACTTCAGTTTTCCCTCCGTCAACTTCCCAAATAAATCTTATCCCTTTACAGTCAATTTATGTTTCCCAGCAGAATGATGCATTTTACCCATTCAGCTATGCTAGCGTTCTCTGAAGCCAGCCAGCAATGATCTCACCTCACCTACAATATAAATCTATCAGTGAATAAACAACATCATTTTTATTTCAATGCCGATGACACACTACATGTCGATTTGGCAGTTAAATAATTTATCTCTCTTTTGGGTGCAATCTGCCAGGCTTATTATAACTCTACTTCTGATATTCATTTCATGTTTCATAGTTCTTTTCCTCACGAGGATGCTTGTCAATCAATTAAATTGAAATGTCATTCTGACCTTTTATTGGAAACAATTTATTCTTTTTTTCCATTTCATCACAAGCTTTTTTCCATTTTATTCAAACTAAAAGCCTTAATTACTACTATTCAGAGACTTTATACTAATTAACCTTATAAAACTACATGCTCATCAACATTACTAACCCTTTATCTTTCCAGAGGTTATCCAGTTGAGTCTGCCTGAGGATCAGAAACTAAGCATTACAACGGCAACTGTGGGGCAAAGTGCTGTTCTGAGCTGTGCCATTCGGGGGGCACCGAGACCCCCCATCATCTGGCAAAGGAACAATATTATTCTAAATAATTTAGATTTGGAAGACATCAATGTGAGTACATAAATAGATGTTGCTTTATAATTTGTGTGTTTCACGTGATATACTCTAGACTTTGTGAAGTCTGAGCAGCTTAATGAATACCGGATGTAGAGTAGAAGAAGATTATTGGAACATTGTCATATCCACACTAGTGACTGGTAGGTGCACTATAGATCGTTTGAAATTATCCAAATCACTTGTGTAGATGTAGTAATCAGGTTATGTAGCCCTGTATTGGTGGGATCATATCAACTTAAACCAATTCTCTCTGATTGTCAGAATTTCTACAATTATCAACAATTAATCTTTATGTATTTGTTATTATGGTTGAGCAACAGCCTAAAGCTTGTGAGGTGTTAGATTGTGTAAAGACAGTTTTTGCTTCAAATACTTCATAGTGTATTAGAAATAATAAACATTAATCAAGCAATAAATGGTTTATTTTTCTAGAATGAAATTGGAATAAATCTCTCCAATCAGGTTCACTCCTAGAGACCCAGAATCTTAAACTCAATTTGAAAGGGTACAGCTTTGAAAATGAAACAGAAACAGGGTATTCATCTGTATCTTCCATGTTATGTGTTCCAAGTGAGGGTTAAAAAGTATACATCATCCTAGACGATGAAAAGACGTAAAAATTGTGTGTTACGGGATGCCCTGGAAATGACGTAGGGCAATCCTTTGTCTTAGTGATTTTGGGATTTTATGATCTCCATGCACATAAATTTCAGTTACTTTTTTATTATTGCTCAAGAAAGCCATCACCTGTTCGTTCATTCTTTGTTGTTTCATAAAGAAACCTCTAAAGAAAGCAGCATAAAGAACTCTAAAACATAGGTCCAAGAGAGTCACTCTTATGTATTACATCTTACTAATATTCTTGTTTAATGTCCTCAAATGATTCAAAACAGAAGCTTTCCAATTTTAATTTTTTTATTTAATATTTTTTTCCTAAATTTGTTTATATATGTGAAAGTTCTTCAGAGAGTATATGGAGAATAATACTTAATTCTTAAGATATCAAGAACACTGTGCATTAGAATAGCTATAATTTTAGCAGTATTCAACAGTCTTTGAGAGACATGGGTTTGCTTATATGTTGTTATGTCTACATTTTATCTTTTATTTTCTACCTTCATTCCTACTATCAAATTTTCCATGTTATGTCCAGAGGCCCATGTATTCTATGGTGCTGTGGTTTGAATACATGGCCCATGTATTCTATGGTGCTGTGGTTTGAATACCTCAAAATAAGCTCATTTGAATTGTTTCAGTAAGGAAGGGTATGCTATGAGTAATCTGTGGAAAAATTGTAAAAATGGGCACATTCTTTTGCCTGGATCTTGTGTTATTTTGTTTACTTCCTAACTTCTGACTCTGTTCTAGAAACTTGAAATTTCTAAGAAAATGATTATAGATAAGTTAGGTGTCCAAAATATATGTAAGCATGAGATAAATTCTGACATCAATAAATTGATTTTTATTGGATAAAGTTATTTTGGTTACATTTCATAAATTTCATTTTGAAATTTTGAAAATTTCAAAAACATTTTTAAGATTTAAAAAGTTTTGATTTCATTACTAGTCATATTTAAATAAATTGGACAAGCATTCATAACCTATAGTATACGTATAACTTTCAACATTCCAAATGAAACTGCAGGGATATCTTTGAAAGGGATATTTATTTAACTTTCCAGTATACCACTGGTGTTTTCATTTACATGCATTTACCAATATAACTAAGGTGTGAAGTAAAAGTTATAAAATATTACTTGTGTTTTGTTTTATACTTAACCTGTTTAAAGTCTGCTATAAAATAAGGACTTCACCATGGAAATAAATTATTTATCTATATCTATTTATCCATCTGTATGTAGACTTTATTATAGTTAATAAGCTAACTATATAGTTTATATATATGTATAACTGCATTAAATATAATAAACTATTATATAGTCAGCCATATAGTATTATAATATATATATTATATTATATAGTTTATTACATGTATGTGTGAATATATATATATAGAGAGAGAGAGAGAGAGAAAGAGAAAGTCAGTACTGTCTCTAGTGGACATCTGATATGTCATCTGATTACTCAACATCTTTTGAACAACCCTTCAGATATTTTGGCAGTGCTTTGGTTCTTTGCTTTCCCAAACTAGAAACCACAGTCTGACTTAATTAGCCTTCTTTGCAGTTAGGGAGCAGATATATGAATAAGGCAAAGACACTGCTGACCCAAGACTTCATTGTGTAAGCAAGAGCAGGGAATCACAGGTGCTTTACGGAATTCACTCTCCCCATCTGTCCTTCCTGGTGAGTGCTGTGGCAGCAGATTTTACTTGCAAGGACAACAGTGATGAAAGTTCTGGAATTGGTCAGTATTCAGCTTCAATTGGATCTTCATGGGTCAATCTCAATATGGGGCTTGTGCTTTTTTCCTGGCTTCTCATTCCCTAAGGATGACACTCAGTGCTGGATATCCTATGACCTCCCTAATATCTTCATTAAATGGCATTCTTGCTCAAAACTAGCTAGAATCGGTTCTATTGTTTGCCCCTAAGAATGTCGTCTAAATAATTTTATGGGTTTAATAAGTTGAGAAACATCTGTAGTTATATCTTCTTAAAATGTATGTTTATCATTAGATATAGATTTTGGATGTGTTGAAAGATCAAGATGACCTTACTATATTATAAAATACATTCTTTGTTTATAAGCAAAGAGGACTTTCAAAACTTCCAGATATGAGTCAGTTTTATACCCAAGTATATTGGGTGTAAATTATACCAAAGTATATATTTGTTTCCACAAGAGTGGGTTTAATTCCCATTAAATTATGTAAGGTTAAAATTATAAGTGTTTTTCATGTCAAAGAAATTGATGACAATTTTCAATATTCTTTCTGATTCTTTAATATATATTAGGTAGGATTTAACATATATTTACCTAGGCAACACATAAATGCTTTCTGATTGCAAAAGATTAAAATAATATAAACATTTTTTAAAAGCATAATTACCCCTCCTTTTTTTATATCCACTTATTCCCATTCTTAAGTGCAAAAGAAATCCTGTGAGTCCGTTTTTAATCTCCCTCCATGCATTGCAAATATAATTTGATTTATTTAGTAGGATAGATTCATATTAATTCTCATTATGTCACTACTTCATTACCTTATTAGCCCTAAAGACAACTCCATGAAGCAGGGAAGCTTTTTTTAAGCAATGAATCTTACCCTCATTTGCATATGTGGGGATTTATGCTAAGAGCATTGTTCATCCAAGGTTGTTGAAGGAATAAGTGGTAGTGCTGGAATGTTTATATGGCATGATTGACTTCAGTTCTCGAGCTTCACCACTGCATGGAAGTGAGATGGTCTGTCATTTTCTGCTACCCTTTGCAAAATGTATCCCAAATAATTCTGGCCCCTATCCATTACTAATAGGTTTTATAGTCTGTGCTATTATGTGTAGGGCTGATTGATATTCACTTGATGTTAGAAGCCTTTCATTTGGCCTATCTTCTGTTTTGGACCCAGTGAATAAAAGAACACTACTGAACTACTGGAAGCAGTGACACAGTGGTTTGCAAAATGGGCTGGGGATTCAGACTGTCTGGATTCCAATTAATATTCAGTCTCTTGGGAGTGATATGTCCTCAAGGTATTTAACCGCCCTATGCCCAGCTTCCTTATCTGTAAATTGAAGATAACAGTAGAATGAACTCATTTTTGCATGAGAACTAATGAGATAAAGTATTTTTAAACTGGTAATACTCTATGTCACAGGGTAAATGTTCTTTGCTTTTTCTTCTCTCTTGTCCTCCTCCTCTTCCTCTTTCTTCTCTTCTTCCTAATATAGGTTTCAACAGCACAGAAACACTCAACCTGCCTTAAACAACAGGAATTCAATGTTAGGACACATATGGTAGTAAGAGAGTTTGGGAACTAACAGGAAATGCCCCCACCAAATTTGTTCCAGCTGTAGTCACTGAAACTGGAAGTTTTTTTTTTTTTTCTATTCAATGCAGCTTTAGGAATTATACTGACTTAACTTCCTACTAGCAATCTTGTATTAATCTCTGCTCTGAAGATATGCCATTAAATTCACTCGGCTACTATACATTCATATATTTTCCATCATATAGGTGTGTTCAGTCCTTTTTCTGCCTAAGTTCCTGCAATAGATAATTGCTTTACTTTGATCTTTCTGCTTTGGGTGCAACTTGGCACACAAACTACAATTCTGGCATTATTGTGATTGAGCCTGAGTCCTAATCCTGGTCTGATGAGCTATGACCAGGGAATGCAGATGAGGAGCTTTGAGGTTTCGAACATGACTCTCCTGTTGACCTTGCTTCTCTCGAGCTGGTTCTTAGATTCCAATCCTAGTTTTGCCACTTATTAGCTATGCAATCACAATGAATTGATTGAAGCAATTTAAGTTACAGTCTCTTCATCTGTAAAAGGAGGGATTGTCATAAGATTCAATGGTGCATACCAGATTGAACATAAAATATAAGTTATTTATTTTATCACTATCAGTAGTTTGATTCAATATGGCATGTTGATCATGCTTAATAACAAATGTAAAGCCCTATGAAAATATTATTTTGAAATAACCTGATGTAATTTATATTATTATGACTTTCAACAACTTTAAAGGTAGACTTGCTAGATAAAATGCAGAACTCACAGATACATTTGGATTTCAGATATACAATAAATATTTTTTTCACTATAGGTATGTACCAAATATTGCATGGGATATACTTCATACAAGAATCATTCTTGTCTGTCTGAAATTTAACTTTAGTTAGGTGCTGCATTTTATTTACTGTGTCTGGCATTCTCCTAACATGAAAGTCAAGTTGGCTTAAATACTGCATGAAACCGTTTTCTTACAAATGATACTGTGGCTTACATCACTGAGATTAAAAGTTGGAACTGTTAAAAGTTCATGTGAATTTAATACATTGGCTTTGTAGATTCCTTATTTTTTTCCCATCTTAACATTCATTCTGTGATTTTTGTTTCTTTTACATCTGTCTAACCTGTTAGTAATTGTGCCTTGCATTTAGAAGAGACTAGGAAAAACATGGATTAAATTCACAAGAGTTTATTCTTTCATAAAATATACCTTCCATAGCTGGCATGATTGCTCCATGAAGCATCTGGACCTCAATCTTCTATCTTCTTTTCTGGCATTCCAAGAGCTTGGCTTTTATCGTTAAGGTCATCTCAGGGATCAAGAGGGCTGTTGGAGCTCCAGCCACCAATCTATATTCCATCATTCTACAGTCCAGAGCCACAGCAGTACAAAGCAGGTAAAAGATAAAGGAACTTATTCCTGGAAGTCCCACAACCTTTTATGGGTCACCGATGAGCAATAACTGCAATAACTGTACTAGGGACACTAAATACCACTGTTTAGCTAGGCATACTGCTCAGCCTTCTGTTACAAAGGAGGAGCAGGAGAGCAATCTCTACTTCTCTATCCACGGCCATCTAAGAGGATAGAAGACATTCTACTTTTTTCTTTATACTTTTATTTTGTTTTGTTTTTCAGCATTGATTAAATATGATTATCCATCTGAATTCAAATCTGAGCACCTCTGCACACCAACTCTATTCCTTTGGTAGTTTTATCAGTCCTCATCTTATTTCTTTGATTGTGAATTTTGCATTTATAGGCCTCTCATTAAATATTCTACTAAGTTTTATTTATTTACTTATTTTTCATTCAATCTAATGATTTTTTTCTGATCATTCTTTTTTTTAAATTTATTTAAATTCAATTAATTAATATATAGTGTATTATTAGTTTCAGAGATAAGAGTTCAGTGATTCAGCAGTTTCTCTGATCATTCTTAAAATAGTTCTATCCTGGGATGCCTGGGTGGCTCAGCTGGTTAGGTGTCTGCCTTCATCTCAGGTCATGATCCCAGGGTCCTAAGATCAAGCCCCTCACGGGCTCCCTGCTTGTGCTTTCTCTCTCTCTCTGACAAATAAATAAATAAAATCATAAAAAAAAGAAAAAAGAAAAAAGATAGTTCTATCCCTCTGGCTTATCTGAAGCAATTCTCACCATGTACAGTTAACATCCACTTAAAGCAAAGCATTCTCTTAAAAAATGATAAATAAACATAGACAATAAACCAGTTGAAATAATCACTTTAATTCAAATCAAAATCCAATTGCAGGTGTGGCAGTGTGCATATTAGTTTTTGTTTGTTTTTAATGCTAGATCTCCTCATAAGTATGTAGCTGGCAAAACGAACACTGGGAGATAACATATCACAGCATAATAAAAAAATTAATCAAAATTAAAAACTTTAATAAAATAAAATTTTATTTTATTGTATTTTTATTTTAACATGTCTGCATTTTTAAAGCCATTGAATGCTTAATATAGAATACTATACCTTATTCTGATAAAAATAAAATGTTTCAGAATATGTACTGAACTTCAAATTTAGAAGTCAAATCCCCAAGTCATGCTTAGTTCCCAAAGACTGAAAGAAGTGATTTTAGCAGTAGAGAATTCTGACTCCACTACTCAGTTTTAATACTTACAGCACTGTAAAGATACAACTTTTTCCTTTAAATCTATGAATTTTAAAGTTCTCATATATACAAAAGGGGCATTTTTAACCTTTAGGCTATTCTTTGATAACAGAACCCAAATTATGTTCACCAATAAGAACAATTTTGTTAGCAAGATTTCATTTTAACTTTTTAGAAACCTATAGTGTTCTATTTTAATCTGGAACCTATTGGAGTATAACATCAAAACTAGTTATTAAAAAGGAAGTTATTGACTTTTTTCTTTGCTAGACTATAAACAATCCATTTTTTTATCCCCTTAACGAAAAATGTAGACATTTAATGTTTGTAATATAATACATCATTCACCATGTAATTTTTATCACTAATTTATTTTTAATATAAGCCTGAGGCCATTGTGGCTCTTAAAATCCAGGGGAATTGGAGAATATTTACAATTCGAAATCTTCTAAGCCGAAGAAAGCAAGGAGCATTGGCAAAGCTAAAGATGTTGGATTTCTTCCACAAATACCAAATATGCAGCATGCATTCATTTTCCACCTATATAATTGTTAAATGGGTGAAATTACATGTGATCATAAACATTGCCTAAGAGCATGCTGCTTTAAAATGAATATTATTCCTAAATTACTTTGTTCTGCTTATATAATGAAACACTGAATATTACAATTCACTTCTTAAGAAAGTATTAAAATCAGTAATTTAAAAAATATTTTAAAATATCTTTGGCCATATTTTTTTGGGACTTATTCTTGCAAATAGCAATATATAAAAATGAAATGCTCATGTGTGGATTGGTGAATGAAATATTCACATACTAGTTTGTATGTGATAGGTTATGTGTTTTTTTTTATTTTTAAAATTTCAGGTTCAGTTTTCAAAGTTGTGACAGATCATGTTATTTTAATAAGTTTATGAAGAATATTAACACAGAAACATGACTACTATGACATTCTTTTTTTCTCAATAAGAACTTTTGCTAAATATCGATATAGATTCATTCTTAAATTGATGAAGCTATTTTTTTTCATCATATGTCTGAACCCATGGCTTCAACTACTATATTTAAGCTGATACATTCTAAGTTATAATTCTATTTAAAATTTCTCTCCTCTTTCTCTCTTTCTTTTTTTTGTTTTTTGTTTGAATGTGTGAAATCTGATGAAAGAAAGATGTTGGGGTTCAGAGCTGATGTCCAAGAAAGAATTCTTGAAACATCTTTGGAGCAAAAAGGTGGTTTTATTAAAGGACAGGGACAGGACCCGTGGGCAGAAATACTGCACTGGGGTCATGGAGGAGTGGCTGAGTAAATACTTTCAAGTTGGGAGGGGGTTAGGGATAGCGTAAGTCTCTAAGGAATTTTGGAAGCAAGGTTTCCAGGACCTTGAGGGGGCTAGCTATTGTTAGGAAAAGGTCATTTATTACTGTCTAGTAAAACCATAGTCATGAGACCCTTCAGATGTATATCGGTGGGCCATATGCTTGGGGGCTGATTGCCATCATGTATTTTGAGGGGTAGAGATAAAGGACGTCTCCAAAGGAATTTTTATATGTTAGACTTACAGGATCCTGTGGGTTGTGCTAGGATTGCCTTCTGCCCTTAATGAAGTATTAACATCCAGGCAGCTGAGCTCTAAGAGGAATGTCACTCGGGGCGCCTGGGTGGCTCAGTCGTTGGGCGTCTGCCTTCGGCTCAGGTCATGGTCCCAGGGTCCTGGGATCGAGCCCCGCATCGGGCTCCCTGCTCCGCGGGAGGCCTGCTTCTCCCTCTCCCACTCCCCGCGCTTGTGTTCCCTCTCTCACTGTGTCTCTCTCTGTCAAATAAATAAATAAAATCTTTAAAAAAAAAAAAAAAAAAAAGAGGAATGTCACTCTGCCTGTTTCAAGGACTTGTCAGTGGGCTGTAAATAGTAAGGAAATTTAATTCTTCTTTTGCCTCTGTTTCCCACATCAAAATCCAGACCAATTATCTTTATCCTCAAACCTGCAACATTTGCAGTGTTTCCTATTCCATGTCAATGTAGCCAGAAAACTAAGTCCTGCTCAAGTTCTCTCTCAATTTGTCCCTCAAATCTGATCTGTTACAAAACCTTGTGAATTTAACTTTTTAAATTTATCTTAAATCTCTTCTGTCATCTCATTTCCACTATGGCTGCCTTAGTTTAAGTTTATAATTTCTCACCTTCAAACTTGATCCTTTCCTACTGAGACTGCCCCTCCATTTAAACCTGCACTTCATATTACAGGCAGACAGCTCCTCATAAAATTTACATTTGGCCATTTTGCATTCCTCTTTAAAACCCTTTAATGGCTGTTTGTAGCTTTCATGAAAAAAAGAAAAAGATTCAAATTATTAACTTATTCTGGAAAGTCTATTTCTTTATTAATTCTTCGTACTATTCATACATATTCATTCTTTCCTACAACCCCTCCAAAACACTAGCTGCTTTCTATTAGGTTGTGTTATTATTACCATTCTCAAACACATTCTTCTCTCTACTGGAAAACCTTCCCTTGTCTTTTTAATTTACCTAAATCCAATGAATTCTTTACAAATAGATAAATGCTTCTTATGCCTAAATTTGACTTTTTTTTTCAAGTTCTTTGTCTAGCAATTACCATACTTGTTGCATATAATAGAACTATTAACATTCTTGCCTTTCTTCTCTAGACTAGAAACTCTGAGCTCAAGGACCTTTACATATTCAACTTTGGATTATGATGTTAGCCTTGTACTGACACCCAGGAGATAATAAAATTCAAATGTGCAAATAACAAATGACATAGTGATATTTCTAATATTCATAATTATGCATTATTGAGTTTATTTGTATACTTTTTATATTCAATATGTTGCTAGAGACTTTATTTACTTCCTGTAGCTACATGCAGGGTTATCAATCAACTGATGTTTATTGGCAGTCAATCATTTAAGCCTAACATGCCTCAACAATTTCTGGATTCCATTTCTTTAATAACATTTCTCATTAAGCATATTGATTTTTTACTATAGTTTCAATTTAATCTCCTATCATATGCAATAAGGGGGGGAGAAAAAGATGAGGGGCAACACATATTTGGTCATTATTTAATCTTCATGTATTCAACAAATATTGATTTAACTGGTACGCTTTTCCAGGCACTCAGTTAAATGCTGAGGATATACCTATAAGAGACACCATTCCAGTCTTGAAAATCTCACAGATTAAAGGAATCAAAAAAGAATACAACTACATTATATTTAATAATGCAGTATGAAAGTTTCATAAATACAGATCTTCCTGACTTGGAGCTATGGCTCACTGCTGCTCAGCATCACCAGAGAGTATTAGTACCACGCTGGGCCAACCCAGGAATATATCAAAATTAAAATTTGAAGTATGGTGTCTACAAAATGTGTATTGCTTTCACACCATGATAAAGTTGAAAAATCGTAAGTTGGAGGCCATCTATACATATTTGTTTATATATATGCAAATATATAAATAATAGAAAAGGGAAGTCAAATTTAAGTTGCAGAGTCACAGAAGACTTCTAAAAATACACTAGTCTTATGGTGGAGACTAGAGCTAGATGAAGGAGTGGCAGACAGGTATTGCTAGGAAAGAGTACATCAGGCTTGAGGTAGCATGGTTTATTTAATGGAGTTATGTATAAGAGTTAGCAAAGATAATAGGTTAATAAAGGGCTTCAAATTATTAATATATTGATCAAGGGCTTGAATACATTAAATAAAACCAGGTTCTTTTATTTGATTATAGAGGTGTACATTTACATTTATAACATATAACACAATGATGATGATGGATGGATACTTAATATTTGCCAAACATTGAAATGTATCATTTAAAAAATATATTTACTTACTTTGCAACACAAGAGAAACCAACATATTTATACTTATACACAAGATGATGTTTAAGTTGATTTTTAACTGCAAAATTTCAATAATAATTTTGGTTCTCTTTACAATTTATCTTTCTCTAGTCACCTTGGTCCATATTTGCAGATAGAACTATAATTTAAACAAATAATACATCTATAAAATTTTAAGCAACTTTTCTGTTTCATATCAAAGGAGAATAGCAAGCACCATTTAAAGGATATATAACTAATGCCAATTGATCTTACAGACCTCCTAAAGTACATACCATTCATTTCACAGTAGACTTTTCATTGCCCTCTAATTATAGTTAACTTATTCCTAACCTTTTAAATAATGCCCAGCTTGTAAGAGCTATATATGACTACACAATTTATTTTTAAAAAACTGAGGGGCAATTCTCTGGTATAATTGCTTCACAGCCATCAACAATCATAGGGTTCAAAATCAAAATCTTGTTATATAATTTAAGGCATAATAGATCAAGATCGTTTAATATAGAAAGACAGCCCATTCACTTTAACAGTAGCTGTTGATTCTTACTTTATCTTTCTCCTTTTGTGCAAGAAGCAAAAGTTACAGTTTAATCTAAAATAAAGAAATAGTGTCATAGATATCTCTGTTTTGTAAGAGTATTCAAATATGCTATCAACATTATCCTTCTGAGTACTCAATGTTTTAGAGAGGGAAATTTAAGAAGCCTATTAGAAGTGATAACCAAAAAGAAAAGAAGTTGTAAAATCCAATTTTGTTGTTCCTTCAAGAATTTGTTATTTCAATTCTGTTCAATTAGCAGGATTTTGGCAGAGGCTGGGAATTTATCATATATTTTCTTCCTAACAGTATACACTATTAAAATAAGACAAAAACACTACTAATAAAGAACACTTTTTAAAAAAAATTTTTTGTTCACTCAAGGAACTTGATGCAGAGGTATGTGAAATCAGTTATATTAATGAAGCATGTTAATTGGTAATTGCTTATAAATTACCATTTTTCCTACTGAAAATGAATTATATTTATGATAGATAACTCTAGTAAACATTCTTAAATTTATATAACCAATGTTCAAATATATTTATGCTGACATTATTGTGATTTATAAAACCTTCTTTCAATGGGTGAAATGCATTGTGATTTTATAATTTTTGTCTAAAAATAATTAACTAGCTATTGTCCCAAAGGCAGATATTAATTCCTCCCTTATTTTATTCATTTCTATTCCTCTATGGCATATGCAAGTCTAATGATTTAGCTTGAATGTGATCCTTTGACAACTTATCAATGAATGTTTACAGAGTCAACAAATATGTATGCGTTAATAGCATATTCACTCATACATATTATATGGTCTATGATTCTAGAGTTTATAGGTATAAGAGTTACTTTAATTTATGGCAAGAAAAATTGGCATCAAAAATAAAGACAATCTTCAATATATGAGGTGAACAAGGACAATATAATTTTTAGAGAGAAACAAACTGGGCAAACCATGGTTACAATATGTTATGATGTTGTTTCATATTTTGAGTTAGGGTAACCAACTAGGGGGCCATCTTCTGCTTGATGGTCTAGAGTCAATTGCTTGGGACAATGTATGTTACAAGGATATGTAATAATGACATATTTTTCAAGATCAGATTGAAGTATGGACTAGACTCCCACCTAAAGATTATTCAATTCTCTGTGATGTAATTTGTCCATTAACTACTTATTAGGGCACAAACTCTGTGAATATGCATGTGAAGGCAAATGATTTCTGTTCTATGGAAAAGATAACTTCAAGATAATTATCAACTACTTTTGTGTTAAACTTCACAAACTTACATCAGCATGCCTTTCCCAAATTATATAAATATCTGCTCTTCAAATGGAATTTAAGCTAGCTTTACCATCTTGCTGGTTCCCCCATTAATGAGATAAATAAATCTTTGTCCCTGTTAATTTTATATTTTTATTGGAATTGTGTTTTAACTCTTTTAAAATTACACTTCAACAGTGTTTTAAGCTCCATACATCTACACTTCCTATACATTCCAGCAGGATATTTTGGTAAAATGTGCTATGCATTTCCAGCAATTTACCTGAATAAAAGAGGGAGCTATTATTTATACTATTTAGTGATAAAATTCTGCGTTAGAAACAGCTTTTTTTGTGGGGTGAGTGGAAGGAATTTAATTGCCTCTGCTGTATTAAGACATTTAGAGACTTCATAATCCCTGGCCCAAGAGAGAGATGCACCCATGAAACACTGAGGTTACTGCTCTGTCAGTTCCTTGGTAATAGAATGTTGGCAAGGCATGAAATCTCTCTAAGTCACAACCTTTTTATTTGTAAAGAAAATAAAAGACCTTCCAGCAACTTACCTTACAGATTTGTGAAAAATTATATTAAATGAAGCATATATCGGGCACCTGGGTGGCTCAGTCGTTAAGCGGCTGCCTTCGGCTCAGGTCGTGATCCCAGGGCCCTGGGATCGAGCCCCGCATCGGGCTCCCTGCTCCACGGGAAGCCTGCTTCTCCCTCTCCCACTCCCACTGCTTGTGTTCCCTCTCTCATGTCTCTCTCTGTCAAATAAATAAATAAAATCTTTAAAAAAAAATGAAGCATACATCTTTAAACTAACACAAGATAAATAGTAAAAATTTAATAAGATTTAGTTCTCCTTCCCTCACAGGAACATTTACTCCATTCCTTCTGTCCTCACTAAAATTCCTTTTTTCATTTGCTAATAAGATTTTGCCCTATTATATCTGAATATTAAACAAAGAACTGAAAAATCAACTTTTAAATAAATTAGAAGTATATATAATGCCAATGAATATTTCATAAGAAAATGTAATATTCACCTTCTAAATAAAACCCACAAAATTAATTGTCAAGAAAATGTTCTTTTTATTTCAGACTCTTAGTATTACATGAATTATGTTTTCCATGACACAAATTAATAGAATAGAATATACAAATTACAATCTGATGAAGAATACCCAAAAGAATACGATTACATTAACAGAAAGATATATTTGTTCATGTAATGTACTTAGAAAAAAAAGTCTTATTAGCCTTTAAATGATATCAATTTTCAAGATTTCGAAACAGTACACACAGATATCTAAATATACCATTGCAACCATGTTTCCTTGAATCTACTTTCCTCTGAAAAAACAACAAAAAAAAACAGAAGTTACCCTTGTGCAGTGGAATAGCAGTTAAAAAGTGTTGTTTTTGTTGCAGTTGGAGTTGACCTTGTCACGCACTAAAATAAATCTTATATGAGCCAATTAAAACTTCAGTATATTTCTAAACTGGAGGCAACTTTAAATGAAAGAAATTAGGATACAATAAATCAAGAATAAATCAGGACTTAAAGGAAATGCCTAATTTCCCACTTAAATAGTATGCTGAAATTTCTTGTACAATTTGCTTTAATTACCAAGTTTATTCAGGTAGCAGTTCAAATTTGAAACTATACTTCTTAAATAATTAATATATATTTTTTTATTATTGAAGTTGTCTAGTCAAAACACTGTGGTAATTGTGTATTCCTAAGAAGGCTGTGAGACACTTTGAATAATACTTATATTGTTAAATAAATGAAATAACAAAGCATCAACTACCAAATTAGTGTTGAGGGTCACATGAATTATTGATAGAAGAAAAGGTCATGAATTAGTGGACCAAAATATTGATGGGGAACTTCACACTTTGGCCTTGGAGAATTAGGAGGGACAGAATAATTCTAAACAATACGCAGAAATTTCAATTCTGCAAGGCAGAAATGGACAAATAATATTCAGGAAGCATAGAATCAATCAACCCCATTGCCATAGTGGCTCTTAGTATAAGACAACAGTGGGGAATGAAATTTTCTTGTCTCTAAATCAATACCGAAAAATGCCTGCGTGCCTCTGATAATATTAATTTGGCCTATAAGGAATTCATCTGCTTAAGTTTTGCTTATTTGCTCTTTTATTTTGCAAATATGTTACAGAAATGTTGGGGAAAGACAAGATGACATTTTGTGTCAGATTCCTATTAATATAACAGTGTAGATAGCAAGTGAGGGTCTGTCTCTTTCACAAATGCACATGAAGCAATGTTCTGTCAACAAATCAGGGAAAAAGCAGAAACAAAATAGGGCTCAAAAGCTTGGGTCCTGGGTGCCTGGGTGGCTCAGTTGGTTAAGCGACTGCTTTCGGCTCAGGTCATGATCCCGGAGTCCTGGGATCGAGTCCCACATCGGGCTCCTGGCTCAGCAGGGAGCCTGCTTCTCTCTCTGACCCTCTCCCCTCTCATGCTGTTTCTCTCTCACTCGCTCTCTAATAAATAAATAAATAAAAATCTTTTAAAAAAATAGCTTGGGTCCTAGTGACTGGTGTGTAGTACTATTAGTACTATATAGTACCCAGTACTATTGGTAAAAACGGAAGAATCTTGTGAAGTTGGCTTCTTTGTTGGAATTAGAATATGGTTTATATATAAATATGTTGACTTTGAAGTCATCCTGTAGAGGATGTTCTACAGGACATCCTGTAGAAAATATGTGTAGTTTGAAGATGTGAGATTTATTGTTCATATTTATAAAAATGTAACCAAATGTAAAATGATTCATATGCTCAATCACTGTTATTTACTGTTTTGGAGATCCTTCACATTTCCAGTTATAATTATGGTTTTGAGACTGCTGTAATTAAGTTTCAGTTTTATCTTAAGAAATCTAATTATATCATCTCTTGTACTTATGATGAAAAGGTATCAATATCCCGGTTCTACAGACAAGAAAGGCTCAAAGAAGGTACACATCTTCAAGGGCTGATTTGAGCTGGAGCTTGCTCAGCTGCTAGGTGTCATAGTGACTGATCGACGGAACAAGCCAAAATGAAAGTAACATACAAGACTTTAGTCACTTAGTGTAAAAATATAAGCAAGAAGCTAAATTAGAGAACGTACCAACTCTCCCACTGTTCCATTTTTCTCCGTGAAATGGCACAAGTCAAGGGTCAGATGGATCAGCACAGACATGGGGAATCGCTAGCCAGAATAAAGGAATTGCCTCACTCCCAAGAGAAGCTGAACAAAAGGATCCTGCAGTTTTATGGACTCAGGTGGAGGAGGGGAAGGATGGGTAAGGGCTAGGAGTGGCAAAGTACTAAATACTGAGTCCAGAGTAGAAAAAAATGTGCTCGAGTCCCTCCCCCTGCCCTTCTCCCCATAAAGAGGTCTCAGCAGAGGTGCCTGTCAGAGGTGCTTCTGACACAGCTTCCTGATGGAGGTACCTAATGGAGGTGCTTGGGGTTAGTAATATAGATAAGAGCATGGCTGGCCAAGGGATCCTGAGTTCTTGACTGTAACTTTCTATAGAGATGGCAGTGCACGGGCTGTGCTCTAAGTCCGGTGTAGGAAGTGCAGCTTTCTTTTGCAAGGTCTGCCAGGCAAAACCTTTGCTACTGCCTGTGGTCAGACCTGAAAGATCACACATAGATTTTTGACCAGGCCCCTCAATAATTTTGGCATAAACTGATTCAAACCAAAATGTATACCTTGGTTTGAAAAAAAAAAAAAGTCCCACTTTTTTCTACTCAAGATTGCTCTCCTCATTAAAAACGTTTTCAGTAAGTTACCTATATATTGATGTTCCTATAATCTCTTGCAATTTTACTATTCCTTACTAATAAAATATATGTTGGAAACGTTTGTTGCAATTTGGGATGGAAAATAGAGCTGGAGTAGAGATGTAGATGGTAGTCCCATAAACCACTTGAAAAAATGATGGAAGGAGGAAGAAATTCCTTGTGTGAGAAATATGTTAGACAGCCATAAGGTTCTGCTGCTTGCATGTACCCTAAATGTTACTGATCTCTAGAAACAAAACAAACCTAGATTTTACTAATGACACATTGAGATCATGTCTTTCTACTTGTCTAACACATATCTATATATATGTTCCCTTAGCTCCCTCACTATAGTCCAAGGTCTTTGCTCATTGGTAGTGCTTCTTAATTCACATTTTGAAACCATATAGTAACCAAAGTGATATCTTCATTGGAAGTTCCCAATAAATACTATTGAGTTGAATATGCCAAGCAGTCAATAAGATATAGAGCTGTATTGGTCCTTGAGATCAGTGATTTTTTTTTTTTTTTGGTACATCCAGATAGCGGAATAACATGGTTGTCCATCAGTAGTCTGAATCTTGACATCAGAAATGAGTAAGTGACAAATTGTATTCGAGGGCTTAAGATTGGCACAGCCAACCTGATAGGAAGTTCAAAGGAATAAATTACTAATTAGAAATGAAGGTTTCAGATTGAGATGCATTATAAAATTAAGACTTAAATTTCATTGGGATTTAATGTTACCCTTAATGGACTAAAGTGATTTTCAATGTCCTTTTGGCATCCCTTTGCACATTAAAAGTAATATGGCTGTCATTCATTTTGGTTAATCTGAGGAAGTAAAATGATTATACTTTGAAATTATGTTTTATATAGTAATTTTTCTTTAGATATAATTTAAAAACTGGAGCTGCCGTTCATGTGTTTCCTTTAAACAGTTTTTATCATTGTGGTCATATTTCTAATTAGAGTATAACATTTCCACCTTAAGAAAGCCTTTAGACTCATCAGGGATCATTGATATTTTAAGTTCAATTTGTTGTTTTTGTGCAACAATTTCCCACAACTAAAATATTCTCCATAACTCAAAACATAGAGATTATAGATTTTCAAATCTAATCACTAAAATAAAAACATGTTAGGGGAATTAACATTTTTTGAGTGCCTACCACATGATAGACACAGTGCTAAAGAGTTATATTATATTGATTCATTCAATCATGATATTTAGTCATGATAGTCAAATTCAATAAGGAAAGGTGCTTGCCCTCCCCCTAATTAATGTCTTAGAAACCGAGGCTAAAACACTGATTTAACCAAAATCATGCAAAGGGCGCTAGAAGTAAAGCCAGAATTAAAAGCCAGATTTGGTGCTTGCTTGGCAGTACATAAAACTAAATTGAAATGATACAGAGATTAGCATGGCCCCAGTGCAAGGATGACACACAAATACATGAAAGTTTCCATTAAAAAAAAAAAAAGAAAAGGAAAGAAAAAAAGCCGGATTTATTGGCTCCAAAGTCATATCATTTTGTCTGTATACGAATGTTTCTATCCATGTCTAATCTTCCTTGTGTATTATATTTGAATCAAAAATGAGTAATTTTGTTATATGTTGCCATCATAAAACTATTCCAAAGTCTATTATCTGTATAATAGCTTCAGTATAAATTCAGAATTTTTATAATAATAATTCGTATTTCATATGTGAAATTATATGTTTCATTATCTATAGAACAGAAATGCTAGTATTTTAGTCAATCTCACTTTAATACTCCAGAAAAAAAATTGATAATGTCCAGTTATCATGTGGAAAATTATCTGATTATACACTATTTATTCCTTATGTGCTGTAGTAATAAATATAAAAATATGGTGAATTATGAAAAATTAATTTAGTATAATTAAGCATTAAGGTTTCTGAGGGTCAATATTTTGCACAAAGATACATGATAAAAACACATTTCCTAAAATGATTGTGAAATACTGCTATTGAAAACTGATAAATGTGGAAAAATGGTCAATTTATTATGACTATAATCTGCATATGATTAAAGAGAACTTTTTTAAGGCTATCATTTCCATATGATGGATATCTTATTCTGCTATTCCACTAATGAAAAATACTGCATGCTACTGACAGTCATAGTAGAGTTGGGACTGGTGTTTCCTCACTCGGCTCCAACTGCAGGTGCTGTGATATGGGCCAAAGAAGCCCCACACAACTTACATGTTATTCTCCACACCACCTGCTTCTCTGTTGTTTCCAATCTAGACTGCATCAGGCTTCTGCCCAGGTTTGCAACTAAATTTTGTATATGTCCAAACTCAACAATCTCTACAGGACAGAAACAGATACAGATTAGAAGTGAGAATACTTATTTTAATCTCACAATAGCATCAGTCTTTCTTGTTCTAGATGCTTAACTCATTGCAGAATAGCAGATGACATTTTGTTTCGCAAGCAGTGCAAAGTTTTCTATTCTGAACTGGAGTTCTGCTATAAGCACTTTAATATAATGAGCACACAGAAAGTAATTAACTTGCATTGAAGGATGAAAGTTTCTAATGTGCTGTGGTTAAAAAACAACAGACACCTTAACTGTAGAGAACAAACTCATGGTTGCCAGAGGGGATGGGTGAAACAGGTGACACGATTTAAGGAGCGTACTTGTGATGAGCACCGGGGGTTCTATGAAAGTGTTGAATCACTATATTGTGCACCTGAAACTAATAGTACACCGTGTTAACTAACTGGAATTTAAATTAAAATGTGGAAAAAATAAAAAATAAAAAGTATTTTTAAAAAAACGTAAAGAAAAAGGGAAAAAACAACAAAAAACAATAGATACTTATTACTATAAATCTGTAGCTCTATTCATAATGTAAAGCAACTTTTAATAAGTATCTATATATGAGAATGAAAAATACATTATAAAATCATCAAATTGGAGGGCCACATAATTTTGTATGCTCTCTAATTATTCTCTAAATTATTATATCAGAAGATACCCTGAATTTCAATCTTTAAAATGAATTACATTATTATAGCTATGGATATATACATGAAGAGAAAAAATAAAATATCAAAATAAAAGTGCTTATCTCTGGATTTCAGGATTGGAAGTCATTTAGCCTTTCAAAACTTAGCATGTAGTCCTATTAATACAAAAAAGTGGTGAGGATCAAATTTAGTGCAGTCAGTTATGGAGTAGAGGTCCACACTTCAATTTGGCAGATAGGGGGAAACTCAAAATATGAATAGAGTTACAGCTGTTATCTTTTGGTAATTGCTTCAAATGCATTTTCTTAATTAGTAATAACTATCTTATCTCTTAGGAGGAAGCATTTATCTGCTCCATTGTCTTTGTCTTATGTAAAACAGTATGTAACCAGTATTGGAAAATTTCACTTTTGTACATCCATCCCTGTAATCTTTCTCATCACTTAAAAAATTTCTCTTGCATATTTAATTGCCTAAGAGCATATGTGAATTTAATTAAAGAGAAATAATAAATTTGCGACATATAAGTAAGTCCTTGGGAATTTTACCATGTCAAGTATCTCAAATACATTAAATTAAAGCTCTCCGAACAAAGGGTGCAAGATATTCTGCACAAGTCTGCTCTTAGAGGTTCCACTTAATGAAGAAAAGCAATAGCCTTCTTTAACAGAAATAGAGATATTTATAATTGGCTTAAAATATCATATCATGCCAGAAATCAATCCTTTGGGATATGAAATACAATACCATGATTTTATCATTTTTTTATTTGATTATTTCTTCTTTTGTAAACCATGTCAACCACACACAAATAAATGTACTACTAAAAACTGAATCTAAAACTTATTTAAAGTAAACTATTATCAAAAATTACATGGGGTGCCTGGGTGGCTTAGTCAGTTAAGTGTCCAACTCTTGGTTTCAGTTCAGGTCATGATCTCATGGGTTGTGGGATTGAGTCCTTGTGGGGCTCCTCCCTCAGTGGGGATTTGGCTTGACAGATTCTCTCCTTCTGTCCCTCTCCCAGCTCATGCCTCTCTCTCTCACTCTCTCAAAATAAATAAATAATCTTTTAAAAAAATTATACAGGAAATGGTTTTATTGATAACATGACACTTTACTATAATATTCTGACAAACAGGGACTCCACTTAACCAATATAAAAACTGTAAATAATCTTGAACAATCATCATATTTTATAAAGAGTCCAGGTACAATATCTCAGATTTAAATTTTTTAAATACATGATCATTTGGTAGTCATTTATTTAACTTAATTCTACAGGAATGTCGAAATTAAAAATGCAGTAATTGGAATGAATGTATGTTTGTAAATAGTGAGAATTTAAAAATTAAAAAACAAAATTAAAATTCACCTTCTAGTCATGCTTTTGTCATTTTTGTTAGTGCACTTGAGAATGAGGACAATGGTCTTCATTAATATAATTTCTAATTGGATCCAATATCTTATACAATAAAACGTGGGCCAAGAAGTTGAGAAAATTCCTATGGTCTAGGTTATATTCCAGATGTAACCTAAGGTACAACTGTGTGTGTGTGTGTGTTTGTGTGTATTTACATATAATTTTAACTGCCAACACCCCTTGTGATGCTTGATATTTCTGTGAGCATATCAGGAAACTCTAGAAATAAAGCTAGGAATGGAACTGAGGCTTTCTGCCTCAAAAATCTATTCATAAGTTTAAAAAAGAAATCTTTAAGTGTTGATCTAAACAATATTTCTCATGCTGAAGACATAAATGTCTGAGTTACATGATTTTCACTTGATACTTTATTGAAACTTCATAATTTGTTCCTAACATCAGTGAATACTGGCATGGTTCTTTCTTTCCTATCTCTGCTTTTATTTCTTTTCCTTGACTTACTGCACCTTTTAGAAACTCCAGTACAATGTTGAATGAAAGTGATGATAATGGGAATTTTTCTCTTCTTACAAGTCTCAAAGGAAGCTTTAAGTGTTTGACCCTTAAATATGATGTTTACTCTAGGCATTTTGAATATCTTTTGGCAGATAAAGGATGTTTATTTTATTCTGAATGTTCCAAAAATGTTACCATTGGTGATTCTTTTCTATCAAATGTGTTATTTTTTCAGCAGTTTTTGGGATGGTCTTATGAATTTTTTCTCTTAATCTTTCAATGTAAGTTGATTTTTATAATATCCACCAACCTTAGTTTCCTGGATAAAGCAAATTTGTCATGATTTATTGTCATGACCAAGATATCCTTTATCAGATTGAGGTAGTTATCTCCTGCTCCTAGTATTCAGAGAATTTTATCATTAATGAGAGTTGAAAATTGTCCAGCATCTTTTTGCTTCATTTATTAAGGTGATAATGTTATTCTGATAATTTATAGATTATGTTGTTCATTAAGGTTTAAACTAATTTTTCATTCCTGGAATAACTCTACTTGGTCATACTGTATTATCCTTTATGTATTATCATTTACATATGTTGCTGCTTTCAAGTACTAATATTTTAGTAAAGATTTTTATGTCTATATTTATGAAAGGCTATAATTTTCTATTCTAGTAATGTTTTTGTCATGTTGTGATACCAAGGTTTTTCTGAGCTCGTAAAATATGCTGAGGTGTGCTTTCTTCCTCTACTTATGGAAGAGTTTGTGTAAGATTGGTATATTAGTTCATTCGTTTCACTAGTGAGAACATCTAAATTCTGAACTTTCTTTGTGGGGGAAGATTTTGATAATAAATACAATTTTTGAGAAATATAGAGCTATTCAGATTTTCTATTTCGCTTCCTGTTGATTAACTTAACTTGAGCGATTTTTAAGCAATTTGTCTGTTATTCTAAATTCCTACTTTTAAATTTATTGACATATGAGTGTTATGGAAAACATGACTTTATAATAGGGGCACCTGGGTGGCTCAGTTGGTTAAGCGTCTGTCTTCAGCTCAGGTCATGATCCCGGGGTGCTGCGATCAAGCCCGGAGGCAGGCTCCCGGCTCAGTGGGGAGCCTGCCTCTCCCTCTTCCATTGCCCCTCCCCCTCATGCTTGCTCTCTCTCTCTCTCTCTCTCTTTCTCTCTCTCTCAAATAAAGCAATAAAATCTTTTAAACATGACTTTATTATAACTTTGTCTTTAGCATCTGTAATAATAGCATCTATTTAATTTGGATATAATAGGTATTGTATTTAATCAATTTTATTAATCTTTTCAAATACTGTTTTGCTTTGTTATTTTTTCTGTTTTTATTCTATTGTATTGGTTTCTGCTCTTTATTTATTTTTCCCATCTATTTAATATGGGTTTAATTTGCTTATATATTCTATCTCCTTAAGGTGAGATCTTAGCTAATTTAGGTTAAATTTTTCTTACTTTCCTATTATACACCATTTAAATCTACATGCACATATATTAGCTGTAACTCTAACATTTTGAAATCTTATATTTTAATTATCACTTAGCTTGAAATATTTTCTACCTTGTGTTTTCTGTGGTCTAATATATATAATATACTCATTATATATAATATATATGATTTATATTATATAAATTTATATTTATATATTATATATAATATTTTATATATTGTATAAACTTATATATGATATATATTACTTATGTGTTTATTTTCATCCTGAGGAACCTCTTTTAGCACTTTTTATATAGTAAATAAGCTAGCAATTAATTCTCTATTTTGTTTATCTGAATATGTCTCTACTTCTTCATCTATAAAGGTTATTTTTACCAGATATATAATTCTGTGCTCACAATTTTATTTGCATTTCCTTTCATAATATAAAGATGCCATTCTATTGTTTTCTGGCCTCTTTTTCTTATTTCATGCTTTATCTAAAGAGAATGAAGTGGTCAATCCCATTATCGTTTACTGTATATAGTGTGTCACTCCCCCTGCCCTTCCTGCCTGCTTTAAACATTTCCTCTTTATCTTTTAATTTCACAATTTGACTATAATGTGCCTGGGTATCATTATTGTTTGCTTTGCATTTATCAAGTTTCCGTTTTGTTTAGTTTCTTGGATTCATAAATTGATATTGTCCTCCAAATTTGGGGTCAATAAATATTTTTTTTTTAATTTATATTTCCTCTCTTCTCTCTGTTGGTATTAAAATTGCATATATTTTAACATGGATATTTTTTCCACAGGTCTCCAGCACCCTGTTAAATTTTCTTTAATGCTTTTTTCTCTTTATTTTTCAGAAAGCATAATTTCTATTTAAATACATTCAAGTTACTGATACTTCCTTAGGCATTACCAATCTGATGCTAATTCTATTCAGTGATAGTTAATTATTTAATTTTATTTGTTGACTTTCAGCTCTTAATTTTTTTATTTGGAGTTTTTATTACATACATGCATATATATGTGTGTGTATGTATATGTATATATATATATGATTTCAGCTGAAATTATGTTTCTTGCCATTCCTTATTTTCCTTTGAGCCTTTGATCCTATTTATAATATCCTATGTAAAGTCCTTATTTACTTACTGCAATATTTAGGTCATCTAAATATCAGTTTTTATGGACAGATTTTTTTCTCCTGAGTTTGGTCATCTTTTTCTATTTGCCTATCTGGTTAATTTTTCATTGGATAGTGGACAATAAGAAAAATATGTTATGGATACTCTGGATTCTTTTTTCTTCCTCTGAAGAGGGTTTTTTTTTTTTTTTTTCTAATAGGCAGATTACATGAGTAGTCTCAAATTCCAAACTCTGTTGCCTTAGGCACTAGTGGAAAGTTCTGCTCAGTTTCCCCTACATAAGCATAGTTCAAAACGGAAGTTATTGAAGGGACTTAGACACAGGAAGAAACAATTGGCTTGAGAATGCAACTTAAGTATAGGAAACAGGGCATTTAAAAAAAATAGATATTGTAGCATTCCAAGTAAATATAAAAAGTCAAAACTAAGGTCATAGTAAAGTGGAAAGTGTTATACTGTGTTTTTTAGTTTTGCCTGCTCAGCATTTCTTTATCTTCTTAGATAGCCATCTCTCCATGACTCTGTGTCCATGCATTTGGATGAAGTTGACCTCATCCTTAGTTCCAGATGGAGCACACATAACTCAGTCTATTCATCAAAACATGCAGTCAACATCAATCCCAGGTTTTAGATGAACTGATCAATCTGTTGAGCTCTTTCCGTTCTGTTTTAGATTTATAAAGATATACTGCTGGGTCACATCTTCAGAAATTCTGTTATAGGAGCTATCATGTGGAGAGAGTCAGCCTGAAAATAAAAATATAATGTTAAAAATCAGAACAGGGGTATAGAAACAACAAAATGCCAGATCTTGATGACATCCATTGATATCCAGGATCCATTTGTATCCAAAGCTAGAATTCCCAGGTGTTAACTTTGATATTAACAGAATATCTGAGAAAATGGAGGAAGGATAATGCAATGAAAATGCCTGAAAAACATTTTGGTCAAAACAGTTAAAAAATAAAGCAGAAATTGTCCCTGATTAGATCCACACATTGTCTCAGCTAGGGGTTGAATATGACTACAAATAGCAGAAAATTCAAAAACCAATGTCTTAAATAAATAAGGATGTTTGTCTTTCATAACAGAAGGCAAGATTGAGCAGACTGGGAGTTGGAACGATTCATCAACTATGGCTTCAGGAACCAGTCTTCTTCATTTCTCATTCTGTGCCTTCCTTTGTGAGGGTTGTTGCACTTTTGATATCATGTAGGCATTTTAGGTGGATAAACAGAGAAAGTGGAGGAGGAAGTGCTAACAAACTTCCTAATATCTCACTTGGATAACTGAATCTTTTGGCTAATTTTTAACTTTTGCTTCTAGATTGGGTAAAGCCGTGATAAAAAAGGGCTTGACATGAACATTGCATAAGCCAATAAATTAGGGCAAAAGCATGCTGGAGATAAAGGAGACATTTTAATTTTTGTAATTTTTAATTTTTATTTTTTTAAAATATTTTATTTATTTATTTGAGAGAGAGAAAACACCAGAGAGAGAGAGCAAGCATGAGTGTGTGTGTGGGGGGGGGGCAGAGGGAGAGGGAGAAGCAGGCTCCCCGCTGAGCAAGGAGGCAGATATGCGGCTCCATCCCAGGAACCTGGGATCATGACCTGAACGGAGGGCAGACACGTAACCGACTGAGCCATCCAGGCACCCCAAAGGAGGACATTTTATAAAAGGAATGACAAAAGAAATATGAGAAAGTATGGATAATAAAACTATTTCCTTCGTGGAAATGAAGGGGAGTTTTTGTTTGTTTGTTTTCCACTAAGAAAGGCAAAAAGGCAAACGTATATGGAGTGGGTCTTAAAACTTATTATATGTTAAAAATCATCTCTGGGAGAGTTTAATTGTGAAGTGCTTTACCCCTTTCAAGATCTAATGAATAGCTGGGTTGGAAAAAGTAATCTATATTTTTAAAGAAGCACTCATTGAGATTCTGATATAAGTGATATGCAGATTACATTAAAAAAAAAAACAGGAGTATGGGATGCCTGGGTGGCTCAGTTGGTTAAATGGCTGCCTTGGGCTCAGGTCATGATCTCAGGGTCCTGGGTTCGAGTCAGGCATTGGGATCCTTGCTCAGGGGAGAGCCTCCTTCTCCCTCTGCCTGCCACTCCCCCTGCTTGTGCTCTCTCTCTCTTTCTGACAAATAAATAAATAAAATCTTAAAAAAAAAAAAACCAAACAAAACAGGAGTATTTTTTAAGTGAGAGGAGAAAAGATACTAGAGCACATACATTTTCTACGTAAAGTGGATAAAAAGTTTCTATGCCTATTATGATAGTTTCATGAGTGAGGCTTGAAGCTTGAGAAAAATTAAAAAAAAAAAAGCTGTGTACACTGTGTTAGGAAATTCACAAGACGAATATAGCTTTGGTTAGATAGGTAGTGACTCAAATCATTCTGGTCCCTGTTTATCTGGCCACATGCTACAGTCTA
The DNA here is from genome assembly GCF_002201575.2 of Neomonachus schauinslandi. Taxonomy (NCBI): domain Eukaryota; kingdom Metazoa; phylum Chordata; class Mammalia; order Carnivora; family Phocidae; genus Neomonachus; species Neomonachus schauinslandi. Next base: position 66,383,207 of record NC_058404.1, read on the forward strand.
GTGTCCACAACAACAAAAATCAAAATAATTTAGTCTAAGAGTATTGTCGGACTATAATAATGCAAACTTGAATTCTTAAATATTAGGTGACCTATCTTAAAGAAATAAAAAATAAATAAGATGGTTCTAACTTTTAAACTTAAACTTATTTATGCGCATTCCTAATGTATACTTTGCCCTGCAAACTACATAAATTTTAAACAGTAATGAATATGTACAGTGCTCCCTTCAGCAGCACATATACTAAAATTGGAAAGATACAGAGAAGATTAGCATGGCTCCTGCGTAAGGATCACGTAATGAATATGTAGAGATCTCAACATGAACTTCACAAATACAACCTTGGGGTTTATCCCCTGAAGATTAGATTAAAAAATAGAAAGAAGCAAATTATAGAAATATTCAGAAATATCAGTCCACATTTATAATATTTATAAAATAATAAGTGAAAAAGGAAAATATTGCTTTGGTACAGTAGCATTTTTTGTTGTTGTTTTTTACTTTACTTTAAAGATTTTATTTATTTATTTATTTAGAGAGAGAGAACGGGGGAGGTGCAGAGTGAGAAGGAGAAACTCTTAAGCAGACTCCATGCTGAGCACAGAGCCTGACATGGAGCTCAATCTCATGATCATGAGATCAAGACCTGAGCCGAAATCAAGAGTCTGTTGCCTAATTGACTGAGCCACTCATGTACCCCAGTAACATTTTGTTCTTTTTTTAAAAAAGATTTTCTTTATTTATTTGAGAGAGAGAGTGAGAGAGAGAGAGAGAACAAGACGGGGGAGCGGGAGAGAGAGAAGCAGACTCCCTGCTGAGCAGGGAGCCCGACGTGGGACTAGATCCCGGGACTCCAGGATCATGACCTGAGCTGAAGGTAGTCGCTTAACCAATTGAGCCACCCAGGCGCCCAACATTTTGTTCTTCATCATGATTTGAGTGCTGAGCTAAGGCAATATAGGACATGTGAGCTCCTTCTCTGACCTTAACTAGATGTGTGATCTAGACTGAGATTTGGAGCCTCTTTCTACTTTGTCAAATGAAAATGATAAACTTTCACATATGAGATTAGGTTTGTAAAGTGTTTAGTTCTCTCTACATGTTCTAACAATAAAGTAATAAAATCTGAAGATACACTTAGTAAAAAAAAAAAGAAAAAGAAAGAGCAATAGAAAATTTGTTGCTCTTTTAAGTCAGATTACCAGGATAAGTAAGAATATGATTGCTGAGTAGCAGATAAAATCCAAACAATTTTAAAAGGTGGCTTAATAAAATAATTTTTACAAAAGGAAGCTAAATGTGCTACATTTTAAAAAATGTATTGCTATGATAGCCTAGTAAAAAGTTTATATACACACAATTATGGAAAATGTTGATACCGGAAGTATACTGATAGTGCAAATATAGAAGCACTGAAGAGTGGAGAATATTTGTACCATTTAGTTATAACGTTTATTTGATCTAACGAGGGTAATTAAACCCCATTGTCAGTTATTTTAACATTTCTTACTGTACTACATGGATTGTTATGCTTATAAAGAAAAAATTAATAATATTTTATTAGATAATGAAAGTATTGTGTAATTCTTTAAATATTTTTCATGTTTAAAGATTTTGATATTTAAAGAGGTAAAATAATAATAATCTTTTTATCCTAGATATAACTGCATTTTTTTTTTGTATGTAGCATTTGTGTATAAATCTGGAAGAAAGGAGTATATGGATTCTTAATTATTCAGGATGCTTCTATCCTTTATTTATTTCACCCGATCACTTCATCTTTCTTGATTGATTACAGTTTCTATTAGCTCAATGAATCTCTCTAATTGAGGTTCTATAAGAGATAATAACAGGCACTTGATTGCAATCCTATATTTCAGTTGAAGTTCTCTTTTGCTCCCATATTTTTGAGATTGTCGACCATCAGATGATGAGGAGGTGCTGATGAATATGTAGTGATTGTGAATACTTATTCCCTGGGGATAAACTTATTTTAAATATAGTGTATTTATAATGGATGGAATATGGAAGTGATTTGTTATCAGAGTATAGGTAAAAGGCTTATTAATGAGAATAGATTATTGGAATATAATTATAAAGATAATGATTGTGATTACTTGCAATTTACCAGAAACTACATGTGCATGTATCATGCCACATAACATTTTTATTCTTACTAATCAGTGAAGCCAGTTAACTTGTGAAATGGAACCCAAGGGTACAGAATGGAATCCAAGTCTTTTCCAGGGTTCTGATTTCAAACTCCTTGCCCTTGTCACTCTGCCAAATTCCTTCTTTGCTTCTACTGTAACGAATGCCTATTTTGTGATGGATACTATACTAGAAGATGTACTGACCAAAATTTATTTAATCAAATAAATTCAGTTTTACTAACCCTAGTTTAAAGGTGAGGAAACTGAGATTCAAGGAGCCCAACTTTCTCAGGATCATGTGATTATTAAACATCAGATCATTTGGTTCATACTAGAACAAGACTGGGAAGTTTATCAGAATCCATACAGAATAATTAAGCTTTAATATTTATAGTAATTTTATTAATCTGATTTTTTTATAATTCGAAGACAAGATAATTGCTAAATAAGAATGTCAAAATATCACAGGAAAGATTAGGCTTATCTGATATAAAAACCACACTGTGAAGTTCCCACTTTAAGGCATTTAATAAGTTGCAAGCAAGAGTATTTTAAATAGCAATTAATGAGTATAAGCCCATACCATTTTTTTAATTTACACACTCAGCTATTTTCTTTCTTTAAACATAAGAAGAATTTGGGAGTGTAATATATAAGGATTAAATAATAAAATCAACATAAAAATGATTCAATTAATTAGTCAATGATATATGAAATATAATTGAGCTACACTGAGTTCATATTTTGTATATTTTGTTTGTTTCTATTCAAAGTCTTCACAGAAAATTAATATTTTAAAATGACCTTCAGACTTAATTGTATTTTCTGCATTCTCTATACTTATATTGTTAGTTCACTGACCAGATATGTCCCAGAAAAGTTACATGTGAAACAAAATTTGTAATTTATAATTTAAAAGATGCTGTGGGAATGTGTTCTTTAAAGGAGAGCTCAGATTAATATTTTTGAAATGTAAATAAAACTTTTTGCGTATGGGGGCATCTGCGTGGCTCTGTGGGTTAAGCATCTTCTTTCAGCTCAGGTCATGATTCCAGGGGCCTGGGATCTAGGTCCCAGTCCAGTTGGGCTCCCTGCTCAGTGGGGAGCCTGCTTCTCCCTCTGCCTTGTGCTCGCTCTCTCTCTCTGTCAAATAAATAAATAAAATCTTTAAAAAAAAACCAACAAAACACAACACCCACAACTTTTTGCATGTGGATTTGCCTGTATGTTTTCTTAAACTGGATACTATTTAAAGAAGTTGTCAGGGAATTTGTCTTCTGGTCTCCCCGTTTTCCCACCCTTACCCTGGGTCTTCTTTTTTTATCATCAGCATCATCATCTAGTGAACACTTATATGATTAGGCCACCATGTTAAGTGTTGGACGCATTATATTAGATGCTGCATTAGTTTTGGTTTCCAAGAAATTCTGTGATTATATTTTGAGTTCAATAGATATAGTTTCCCTCAGGCTTGGTTAAAAGATTTGTTAGTACCTTAATTAGCTCCAAGCTGGCTTGAAATTCAGTACTCAATCTTAAGGTATAATTGTTAAGCCATTAAAATTAAAATAACAAAACACCAATAATAAATACTTATGTTACAGTTGCAGTGTTGCAGACATACTTGTAAGTATATTTTACAAATGGAATCATTCAATCTTGTAACATGGTAGTTATACTAATATTCCCATTTTGTAGATGATAATTCTGAGACAAGGAGAGGTGTGTGATTTGCCTTCATCACATAATTCTTGCTTTTATTTTAGATTCTACTTCAACACCTTTCCTTTTGGCCCCCAATCCTTTAATACTGTCAACCACCTTCTCAGTTCAGAAGCAGGAATTCCCTCTGAAGATTTATAGCCTTATATGCCCTCATTGAAGTAATGCCCTAAAAAGATATTGTGTCTTCCCTACTTCCAATCTGCAAGTGAACTACATGACCTTTTATCTTTGTTAAAAGAACTTAGAAAACCATATCACAAGTTTATGTTAATATGCCAGTGGGCGCGCTAATGAATATCACAATGGTAGAACTCAGTAGGGTGGATTTCAAGCACCAAATTCATTCACCCTGACCATACGCTTAGTTCTGGTGAAGGGCAAGATAGAGAAATCTGACATTTTTAGCCCTATAATATGCCACTGATTTTATTTTACTTTAAAATAAATCCTTATTCTTTTATTACTTTGCCACTGAACTACGTATCATTTATTATCCTGAAAGCAGTAGGTATAAAAAAATTTTCTTTTAAAAATATGGATACAATATTTCAATTTATTAACTTAAAATTACTTTTATATATATCGTTTTATTGTTTTTCCTTTATTCTAAAGTAACATTAAAGTTGTACTTTGTTTTTTGATTTTGTATTTATTTTCTTCTCAAGTTTCCCAACTAAGTGAAATTCTGCGTTAGAAGTTGTTAGTTATTTGAAGACACACAGTGTGAGGAATCTCTTTACTCTCTTGGCTTCCCACACTTTGCTGGTTTTATATTTGAACTTCTGGCTGATCCTCAGTCTTCCTGTTTGCCAACCCGTCCTCCTCTAACAACCTCTAGATTTTGGCAGTGCCAGCTTTAATCCCCTTCTCTTGTCTCTAGATGAACTTATCCAGCCTAAAGTAAGTGCTGTGACATTCACAAAATTAACTCCAGGGTCTCTGGCCTTTGAGGCTTTGAGTTTCAGCATCTCTCTCTGTTCTCTTTTTTATTTTTATTTTTTGGCCCTTCCCATGGCTGGTTCTTTTTCAGGTTTATAGTTACGTTAGTAAGGTATGCCCTCTTGGAGAGGCCTTGCATGACCATTCCATCCAAAGTAACTTTTCCAGCCTAATTTTTCCCTATAATTTTACGCTCAGAAATGAGCTCTTTCATGTGTTTACTGTTTGATTCTCCTCACTGTAATTATGCTTCCTGATAGCAGACGATTTTTTGGTTATTTGGTTCACTTTTATATACACAGGACCTTGAATACTGTATATTCCCTAATGGGTGTTTCATAAATATTTAAATGGATAGAAAAATTCATTTATAAATAAAAACATATAACATATTGCTAATTCTTAGCTAATTTGCAATAGAGGCTAGAGTTACTATAACAGTATATGTAGTCAGTTATAAATAACTATTTGTTAGATAAACACACACAAGATTAAAGAAGAAATTTAAAGAAATAGAAATTGACACCTCCTGCTCCTGGTGGGGAGCCTGTATCTACCCCCCTCCAAGCTCCCCATGTGTCAGCTGAGGCCTCTGTTCTAATCATGTCACCATTCATCTGTTCCGTCTCCCATGTGCTGTTTCCCTCACATTCTCACAGGTATTGCTCCTGAGAACATTCCCAAAGGAGCCTCAGATTGTACTCGTGGGGAAATCTGATCTAAGACCATCGCTTTTAAAGAAGATACGATCCCTGGAGGCACCTGGATGGTGCCTGGGAAATCCACACTCAGTTGGTTGAGCATCTGACTCTTGGTTTCAGCTCAGGTCATGATCTCCTGGGTTGTGAGATCGAGCTCTGCACTGGGCTCTGTGCTCAGCAGGAAGTCTGCTTGAAGATTCTCTCCCTCTGCCCCTCCCCCTACTTGCATACTCTCTCCCTCTCAAAAAAATAAATAAATCTTTAAAAAAAAAAAAAAGATACACTCACTACCCTCATAGAGTCCACACCTTGATGGAAAGGCACTCCATACCACACATTAACTATTGAGACATGTCCAAATGTCCTCAGACTCACGTGCGAGTTGTTGTCTGTGAGGGACTGGTCAGTGCCTTCGCCAGTCCTCTACACGCTGTGTTGCTTTCAGGGAGGTGGGGGATCAGGCCACCTCAGCGCTGAGGTGTGGTGCTGAGCGTGGCTGCCTGCCTCTCTGGCCACTGAAGAAAAAGTGCCTTCTTCTCACTCCCCACTCCTCTCTCTCCCCACCTACTAAACCAGGAATGCTTCATCAGTGCGGAGAAGAAATGGAAGATCACTTCCCTTCCTTCTTCCTTGATGGCTGGGAAATCCACACTCAAGCTGAGAATCTAAGAATCCCTCGGATGCTCCTCCCAACTGCAGCTGAGTAGCTGGAGCATCCCACCACATCTTATATCTGTGCCCATTTGTCCAGCTGCTTCAAGAAACCACTCCCTCATTCTCTATCAGGCCAGGGCCGTGGCAAACCCCCTCACAATATCACTTCTGTATTTTGCTTCTTTTATTGTATCATTTATTGTATTCACTGGGGCTTCCTACGGCAGGCACCTGCCTATAGGTAATACCTTCTGAAAAAGAATCAAGCCTACCAGGCAAGGTTGGCTCAAGCTCTGGGCCCTGCTGCTTCCTAGCCGTGGGAAGTCACCTCTCTGAGCCTCAGTTTTCTCATCTTTTAAAGGTGGATCATCTTGCCACCACCCAGAAATTTTGTGAGAATGTGAAAGGTGATCCACATCAGGCACCCACCACTGTCTGGCATGCAGTCCCCTCCATTTATACTCAAACCTGCCTTGCCTGAACCTGGGTTATGTGCCTATGTTTCATTTTCATCAGGCATCCCATCTCATGAGTTTTAAAGACATCTAGGAAAAGGCATTTACCTTCTAGTGTTTAAAAGCCACTTCCCCTACCCTGGCTTTCCAGGCATTTTAGAATGAGCATGGTGTCCCTCAGGGTTCTGGATACCCCTCCTCCATTCTCTCTGTCCCCTCTATAGCCTCTGCTCTCATAATTTGACCTGGAGGTGTTTCTGCTGTTTATTCATCAATGGCTACAAGCCTACCATACCTGACCATCATGGCATCTCTGGTCCAAAGCATTGTTCTCAGTCAACACTTTGAGTGACCCCCAGCTCTCACTATGCCATTGATGCCACACATGATGCAATTGACCTATTATGTTTTCATAATGCCATTGATGCCACTGATTATGCCATTGATGCCACACATGATGTAATTGACCTATATTTTCCTTCTAGTCCAACACATGGTCCTCACTTAGAAGATTGGTTATAATGGCTATCATATGTTCTGTACTAGGCAAGAGCTTAAAAAAAAAAAAGTCTTCTCAATTTTCTTGATAGAGTATTAAAGATTAAATTACAAAGAAAACCTTAGGTGATGAGTTAAATAATTGACTGATATAGGAAGTTATATTTATATATTTTTTATTGCTTGATCTCACCTACTCTATCACCTTGGGGAAATTATTCAGATCTTTTGTGTCCATTTATTCCTTAATAGAACAAATATGCTGAATTGAGTTATCTTACAAGTAATTTTACATATTTCTCTCATAACCTTAAAATTTAATTATGATGGCTATTTGGTCTTATGAAGAGAAAAGAGGCTATAGAAAATAGAAGACAGGCCTAGTCAATTTTTTATTGTATCTGCACCTGAAATTACCGTGTAGAAACTACAGCACATAAAAATCTCCACAGAGAAAAGTTCATCCACAACCAAAATATAAATGAAATAAATTACAAAAGAAATTGATTTAAGTTAGTAATTCCATATAAATATGAAAGCAAGCTGCCTTATCATTGCAAGAATGAAATTTGTGGCAGAGTCTTCATCTTCAATTTCGACCCCTTATTATTTAATTTCCAATTTAGGTTTCTACGGCACGAGCAATGTTCTGTCCCCACTGAAATGATCCTCCTCACTCTTGTTTAAAGCAGTCCTGTACTAGATTTGGGAAAGCTGGATTGCATTTACTGACTTCAATCATGCAATCACCTCAAGTTTCTCAAATTTAGAGCAAAGTTGGGCTGAAACAGGGATAGGATCAACTTCCTTCTGAGGCCGATAGCACATGTTGGGAAAGGAAAAGAGATATAACTGATTTTTGATGTTATACATGATGTACACCTCTAAATCATCTTTATCACTGCTACCAGCTTAAGCATTCTATAATAAAATTGCAGTTCTATGATTAGAGCATATGTAAGTCTTACGCATCCAACAGAGCACTTGACAAATGTGCAACATGATTGACTCTAGAAATATAATCCAAAAGAAGGAAAGCCGACATTCAACATTCTTAAGATTGCATATTGTTATCTATTTGTTATTAGCAAGAAGAGTTTCAACAAGCCAGTACACTTTTTAATTGGTGTAATACTTAGTAAGCCCAAGTTTACCTATGAAATAAAAATTTTCTGACACATACATGTACTGCTCTGATAAGATAAAAAAATGATTATTTCAAAGTATAAACTGCAAGATATACATTAATATGAGAAGAGTACATTAGAAAACAGTTTTCCATGAGTCTCTAATATTTTTGCATGTCTTGTGAACAGAGGCACTGACGGTTTTCGTTCTGGGCTATATTTGTAAGGGTATTTATGTAGTATACAGTCTTTGAAAACAGAAACAGTCTCCCTCCAGAGTTCGGGTTTGCTTTCTGTCTGCAGCATTGACCTAGGCTGTTCTGCCTTGCTCCCGTAAGGCTGAGAGGGCAAGGGAAACTGATGCAAGAGTGAAGCTCATGCAGCTTGCTGCACCACCCACAAGAAGGACCTTTGTCTCTCATTTGAATCTTATGTCTTCTGCCAGCATTCACAAAACTAGAGCAGTCTTATGTGTTAGCTTGGAAAAAAATATTCGGCCATTCAAGCTCTTTCTTGACAGCTTGAACTGATATAATCCAGCAAACTAACCACATGATATATCAGGATTGAATTTAATTTTGATAACCATCTTTAAATAAAATATTTGCCATGGAATCCAATGAAATCAATAATTTAAGGTTTAAGAATATTTGTTGGTTGTAAAACTGGAATGCTACAGCATAACACGATCTGATAAATCTAAATGGCAACACTTCATGATCTATCACTTAATAAAAAATCTAGTCAAAGGTAAAATAAACTTGTTTTCAGCATGGTATATTTTTAAATGTTATTTATAATAAGTAATTTTCCAAATAAAAGCCTGAGAAATTAAAAAAAAAGGGAAATTACTATTTTTTTTTTATTAACACATTAAAATGCCCATTGCACACTTCCTATATGCCAGGCACTGTGCTACATGCTGGAGACGTGGTGAACTACGCCTTCAGAAGGCAGAGACATGTGGTGAACTCTCTGCCTTCACGGATAAGACTATGGAGATCAATCATTATAAGTAGTCACACAAAATTTAAAAGCTAATAGCAATTATACTAAAAATTAAGAATAAAAAGCAGAGTGATATGACAGATTATACAAACGGACCTAATTTATGTTATCCAACAAGAGATTTAATGTAATATCTCAAGGAAATATAGGAGATATTCTGGAAGGTGTATGCCAATCAATAGATATGAGGACTGCAGGGTGGAAAGGATCCTGGACTGCTGGAAAGAAACCAAAAGAGCCCTCTGTGGATAGAGCCTGATGGCAGGAGACAAGACTGGGGAAACATTCAGATATTCTTTTTTGATATAAAATTTAAAACTCTCACATGACATTTTCTATTAGTGCACCACATGTCTTTTTTCTCTTATAAATGTTAACAGGTGTGAAATGTTTTTATTTTTTAATTTAATTTTATTTTTTAAAAATTATTTATTTGAGAGAGAGTGCGCATGCGCACAAGCGGAGGGCGGGAGAGGGAGAGAGACTCTGAAGCCAACTCCTCTCTGAGCACGGAGCCCAAGGAGGGGCTCAATCCCACCACCAGGAGACCAAGAGCTGAGCCGAAACCAAGAGTCTTGACACTCAACCAGCTGAGCCACCCAGGTGCTCCTAGATGTAAAATGTTTTTAGCAGAGATGTACTAATTATTTGAGATTCGTAGTCTCAAATGACTTTTTCCTTTTTCCTTTTTGATAATTTTAGAAATGTGTAGAAAGTTTCCAAATGAGGAAAGACAGCTTTATTTCCAGTTACACTTTTCTTTCCTATTTTTCTCTAAAGGTGAAACTATCATCTGAACAATGGTGTCTGAGCCTGTGTAGCCCAAAGAAAAGAAACCATTAGAGAAGCAGTCCCTCTGAACAGAAGCAAAAATATACAGCTTCACTTATAAAAGAACTTCAAACATCTTAATTTTACCTACTGTGTGAAAAATGATGGTTGATGTTGGAATGAACTGTTAGAAATAATTATAAAGTTTTATTCCTTGTTACTTTAACAAGTTTACCTCCCATTTGGAAACCTGCAATGCATGCAAAGTTAGATGTGTCAATATACAAACTATTAATTCCTTATCATTAAGAGGATTATGGTCTCACTTTTTATTGTAGTTTACAAAGTGCTTTCCAAAACATCATTTCATTTTCATTTTCTCCTTATATCTGCTTGTGAGATAAAGTGAGCAAATGTTTTCATTCCCATTCTGCATATTTGGACAAAGACGATTGGAGAGAAGAAACAACTTTCTCCAGTTTCTTAAAACCAGCCTGTGACAAAGCTGGATTTCAAATCCGAGTTTCGATTTTTCAAAAAGTTGGTGACTTAAATAAATAATTAGAATTGAAGTGTTGTTAACAAAAGCAACAAAAAGGCTTCTCTAAGAATCTCAGTTTTGGTGGGAAAAGTATACATGTGTGGATATATAATATCATCCAACACAGCTGAAGAAAGCAGAAAGAGTAAGTAGAAAGAAAAATAAACATTTCAAGATGGTAAATAATCAAATCCTATAAATTCTGTAAACATTTTTGTTCTACATAAGCATACATTGAATTGGAGAGTTGAAAACTATTTTTAAGATTAGGAGTAGAATAAAGGACCATCTTTATTCAGGTCCTCAATACCGATTCTTTTTCTTTGTGATAAAAGGAAATTATCCCTTCCCATAGGACATCTGAAAAGACACCTAGGCAGTCTTTGCCTGAGATTCAAAGTGGCTGGTAAAGAGGAGCTACCCAATAAACATTTCTGGAAAAAATAAATAGTCTTAAAGAAGGTATTTAATTCTCTTCATTTTTTAAAGTCTTATTTATTCTTATCTCGGAAACAGACAGACAGCATTAATATAAAAAGGAGTCATTGTTTTCGAATAAGATCTATATTTTAGCAGTGGGGTGTGCAATTAGCCAAACAATACTTCCCCGTTCTCTCCTAACTTATCAAAGGCAGCTGAACCAATAAGGGTGGTATCATCTAAGTGCACACAGAAGAAAGATTCAGTAATAAATGTCTCATATACACAATATTTCTGAAGTAATTATGAAATCACGAGGTCCTTTCCCCAAGTTTTCAGGATGATTCAGAACATGGGACTGCTCAGTTTTGTGCAGCTATTCATCACTACTTCTTCATTGATAGTCATCAAACTTAGTATGTTACTTAATAACAACCTGGGGGTTAGTTTACACATAGTGAAACAGAAAGTCTACATTTATTGAATTATCACCTTTATATTGTAAAATATTTCCGAATGATTTTAAATTTCTCTTTTTTTAAAAAATGTATTTATTTGAGAGAGAGAGACGGAGAAAGAGCACAAGCAGGGGGAGGAGCAGAGGAAGAAGCAGACTCCCCACTGAGCAGGGAGTCCCATATGGGGCCCAATCCCAGAACCCTGAGATCATGACTTGACTCGAAGGCAGATGCTTAACGGACTGAGCCACCCAGGCTCCAAGTGATTTAAAAAAAACATTTTTTTTTAATTTAAAACTTGCAAACTTTCTTAATGAAATCAGAACATTACTATTGTATATGTAATTAATTTAATTTGTCATCAATTATATTATTTAGCAGACTTAACATTTGTAGATTTTAAATTTAAGCTCTGAACTCATCCTAAGTAATTTTAAAGTTCATGGCATATAATATTCTACATTTTCGTTGTAATGCGATTTAGATTCATAATATCTCATTGTGGATATGAAGAAAAATGCTCTTTAGCTATTGAGAAATCCAAGTGACCACTTCATATAAGAATATCAGTGTGGCCTCTTGGTTATTATTCAGTTTGCCTATGCAGTAACTCTAGTGAAGTTTTATGAAGATTATTTCTTAAGAGAACAAAACAAAATTCTAATAATTAAAAAAAGAACCAAGAGAAAACTTCAGCCAGAGGTAAAAAGTTACACTAAATAGACATTGCTACATAATTCCAAAATTTAATGACTTAAAGTCCTGACCATTCATTATCCCTTGCAAGGTTTTGGGTCGGCTTGGAGGTCCTGCTGATCTGGATTGAACTACACCAGCCTTGCTAAATTTTCTCATTCCTATGTACTTAAACTTGTGTGTAAGCTAAGAACTGCTTCGTCTTGAACGGCCTCAGTTGGGATGATTTAGCTCTACTCCATGTGGTCTCTCACTTTCTAGCAGGCTAATCTCGGTTTCTGTTCTTGTTGATGGCAAGGATCCAAGAGAGAGCAGGACAGGGCATGGAACAGGGCAAGCAGAAATGCACTTTCCTTTCTTCACTGCCTCTGCTTGCATCACATTTGCTAGCATCACTTAACCAGAGGAACTGACACAGAAAAACTCAGGCAAAGAAGAGAAGACTAGAGAGTTCTAGAGGGGTGGGGGATGGGGGGATGGGTTAGCCTGGTGATGGGTATTAAGAGGGCACATACTGAATGGAGCACTGGGTGTTATACACAAACAATGAATCATGGAACACTACATCAAACACTAATGATGGACTGTAGGGTGATTAACATAACATAATAAAAAAAGAAAGGAGAAAGTTATAGAGCAAAGGACATTAAAAGCAATTGAGACCGTCGATGAAATCAGTGTACCACAGAAGGGGATTCTTATGTTAACAACACTGTTAAAATGACCTACCTTCTAAGACGTGGAATGATTTTCCATTGAAGAAAAAAGACAATTTAATTTTCAGTTTTGAATAAGTGTTGGGTCTCCAACTAGTAAATTTAACTGAAGGGCAAGAACTTAGTGAATGAAAAGGGGGTCATTTGGTTTTTACCATAAAATAATGAATATTGTTGGGAGCAGCTTCTTGATATATAATGGGTTATCTTCATTTAAAAGAAAAATGGGTAACCTCCAAGAAGTAATAGAAAAACCTGTTTTGAATGACTTACAAGTCTTTACTTCTAAAATAAACTCATTCGCCAATTTTTTTTTTCAAAAAACCTTTATTTAGGGTCTGGAAATAAAATTATTTTCAATTCAGACCATAGCAATTAAATAGGCATTTACAAAAGAGAGAAATATGTGTCAATAGGGCTAAATACATGGATTCTATGGAGTGTTATGTACAGGTACTAATAATCAGAAAGTAAACTTTGCAACATGGATATTGTATTTTAAACATTTTTGTTAAGATATAAAAAAATGTTACAGACAAGTTCATAAACCACAAATTTAGAGCTTGATGAGTTTTCACAAATTGAAAATAACAATGTCACTAGCTCTGGGATACTTTTGAATTTATTCTCTGTATTTTATCTCCTTCTCTTCCCCTTATTGGTGAATGATTAGGATAGAAAGTGTGTGTAGTGCAAAACAGGTGGCTTGCAGTAGACCAGACAGCTGACCATTTGTTTTCCTAATTTGGCATTTTTCTTGAGAAAATTAATGTACTAGTTATTGATGCATTATTTCTCCTCTCTAATCACCCTTAAATGACAATTCTGCAATAATATATGTGTAAACATTTCTCCTGTGGCAGATGGCATGCTTTGTTAGTAGAGAAGCCTAGAAGAACACTAGAGTAGGAAGGTTCCTCTTCCAAGTTCTGGTGTGTATTTCTTGGCGACTCCTGCGCTATGTGCAAATTTCTTAGTGCCTAGGCTTCATGCAACTCCTACCTTAGTCCCTTGGCTCGAAAACTTGTGATTTATAGCAGCTCATGGTAGTTCCCATGGGCAGATTTCTCCAGCAACACCGTTAAGTGGCTTTTCAGTAGGGGGTTCCAGCAGGGTCCTCCTGTGAACATTTTCTCCTCTAGAAGCTTTACAGCCTCAGTGAATTTTTCTACTCTCTAATGACATTAGATGAATGTCCATAGACATTCCCACCCTCTACAAAGAGGTCTGGGTGTCAATAATGCAGGAGAGGAGTCTCTTCCTTAGGCTTACTATCTCATCTCTTGGAGCAATAGTTGCTCCTAATCTGTTATTCCCATATTGTTTAGAATACGCTTTACTCTTAGTAGATAATCACCCATTACTCTAATTCACTGTTACAGTTAGGAATTTCTAATTGAAATTTCCATGCTCAAATTATTGTGTGGTTTCTGCTTCTTGTTTGGTTTTTGAATCACAAGCTTGCTTTCTTCTGGTTCCCAGAGTTCTTCTGACTCAAGACTGATGATTCATGGAAATAACGTTAAGTGGATTTTCACATAACATTATTTTCTGATTTAATCCAAGAAATTTAAAATATCTATCAATGAATATTAAACAGAATTTAACTGAATATTAAAATCAACCCAAGAGTTATTGGGAAGATAATTATCAAAATTACATTGAAAATAAGATGTGAATACTATTGAAAAGAAAATGATTGGAAATGAATATTATTTAGGTACAAATACCAAGAGATGGCTAGTTTTATAATTTAAATAGTATCATTTTCTGTTAAGATTGTATGTGTTTTTTATTTATATATGCTCATACAATTAATTGATTAATATTTGCAATAGATGACTGAGTGGTCCAACTTTCCTTGGTCAGGCAAAGAGAACTCTCATTTTATGTTGGAGAATCCATATTGCTACCTCACTTCTCTGATTTTTCTTAACTTCTCTGGTAGATCATTCATTCTTCTACATTATACATATTTTTTTTCACCAGATAATTGATACTTTTGAGATTCTCAAAAATCTCAGAGAGTTGCCATTTCTTAATGATGATTATATCCATTTTTTTTTTTTTCCTGACAGCCTTTAACATTTCTCTTTATCTTTGGTCTTCAGCAGTATCGTATATTTCTAGGTTATTTTTTAAATTTGTTATTTTTGGAAAATTCCTTATTTTTCATTTGCAAGCATTTTTCTCTCCATTCTTCCTCTCTCTCTCTCTCTCTTTTTTTTTTTTTTCCTTCTAGGATTCCCATTACACATATTTTAAACTGATATTGGCCTATATCTCTTGGATGCTCAGTTCTCTCTCTCTCTCTCCCTTTTATTTCACTAATTTCCTGTGTGTGTTTCCATTTGAGTGATGTCTATTGACCTATATTCAAGTTCACTGAGTCTTTGGATGTGTCATGAATACCGATGAGCCTGTCAAAAACACTCTTCATCTCTGTTACTATGTGTGTGTTTAAATTTACTTCCAGCATGTCCTTTGACACTTTCTTATTGCTTCTATTTCTCTGCTGATATTACCCATCTAGTCACAAATGTCTTCAAGTTTTTCCCCTAGAGCCTGTGAAATACTAATCATAGTTATTTTATCCCCTATCTGATTTTCCTAACATAGATTTATATTTGAGATTAGCTCTATTGATTGTTTTGTCCCTCAACAGCAGATTATTTTTCCTTTCAATTTTGTTTGCCTCATAATTTTTAGTTGAAATCCACATAGTTCTGTGTGGGGTAGTAGAGACCAGGGTAAATAGTATTTATGCCTGGAAATAGGCATGACTCTTTCTCTGCCAGACTTTCATCGAGGAGCCATGTTTCAGTTTTGTTGGTTGCTATGATTACCCTCAATGCACTACCAACTTCAAGTCCCTCTAGGGGTACCTTTTGGTTAGGGTGGGAGCTAGAGTGATTATCTGAGAAAATTCTTGATTGTGTTCAGTCCACCCTCAGTTCTGGATTTTTCCTGTGAGCTTGTGCCTCAGAGAAGCTGTCTCTCCATGCTCTTGTCCCTCCATTAGTAGTATTCAGTTATTGCGTTATTGCTTATTTCCTGATTCTTGGTAGCCTAGGTGGTGAGGACCAAGAAAGAATTCTGTATTTTTTTCTCATTCAACCTTAGCTTTAGGCTGTTCATGTGTCTCTGAGTCTTTTGAGCTGAATTTTCTTGGTGATCCTCCCTGCCCCCAGTGGTAAATGATCTTTAATTTTCTAGAAGTAAGAGGATTTCTTGCCTTTCTCCCTTTCCCAAACTCAGTAAGTTTTCACACACTGGAAGTGACAGGATTTGCTGCGTTCTTCAGCAGTTTAAAACTTTATCCCACTGGGGAAAAGACTCCAGGCAAGAATTGTTGATTTTTTTCCTTAGCAGCAGAACTACATTATGTTACACAACATCAGAACTACACTTTGAAGGATGCTTTCCCTGATCTCTACCGCCTCCCAGTCTTTTTCATGAGCAAATAGTGAGGGCCACGGAGAAGAGGCTGCAAGTGTTTGTGCTCCCTTGGGCGCCTGGGTGGCTCAGATGGTTAAGTGTCTGCCTTCGGCTCAGCTCATGATCCCAGGGTCCTGGGATCGAGTCCCACATTGGGCTCCCTGCTCCTTGGGAGCCTGTTTCTCCCTCTGCTTCTCTCTCTCTCTCTGTCTCTCGTGAATAAATAAAATCTTAAAAAAAAAAAAAAGTGTTTGTGCTCCCAGGGGTCTATACTCACAACTGTGTATGTTCAGCTTTTAACAACCCATTAAAAATCACTTCGTTTTTTTTTTTTTTTTTTTTAACACTCATTTGTATGGCAACCTTGTTTTCTTCCAGCACTGGGGTCTAGGTGGGTGATTGCCTGTGCCTTGTCTCTTTCTGGAGGCTCACTCCAGCTTAATCAGATTTTACCCTAGTCAGTTGTGTTTGAAGTAAGCAATCTGATGGGTTCAAGAACACAGGATGATTTTATAGATTGCCCAGCTTCTTATTGTTTGCATAGATGTGACACTCTCCATTTCTCTAAGATGGAGCCAGACCTTTATAATATACATTATTAATTCACTAATTATATCAAAGTCACCAGGATTCCAGGTACCTTTGGTATTATGTTATTAATATTTTTGATGAAACCAAAATAAAGATTAGTTCTCTTTCCGAACATGCCAGAATATAGTTTAACATCTAAATGTTTATTTTTTTCATTAAAATTTTAAGAACTAAAATTCTGTCTATTTAGAGTAAATAAGAAACTTGGAACTTTCTACATATATTTAGGGGAAGCTATATATTTTGAGGTACATGATCTAAGGTTTAGTAGAATTTTTTATAGAATTGGTTGTTTTATATTTCAATATTACACATACCCAAGGGTGTATACAACTTAAAGTAAAATAATGCACTGGTAATTATAGACTCAATAACCATTTAGAAAAGAGAGCATTAACAGTAAATTTGAAGCCCCTCCCTATTATAGGCTTCTCCCTATAATAGGCTCCTCCCTCTTATAGCCTCCTTTTTCTGTAGATATAACTCTTACCATGAGTTACATGTTAAGTCGTTCTTTGCTGTTTTTTTTTAAATTTTTTATCATAAATGTATATAATATATATATGCCTAAAATATAATTTATTTTTGCATGTTTGAATTTTATATAAATTGAGTCATATTGTATTTTACATATATATTTGCCATTGTGTCTGGGGATTCATCCATATTTATGCCTGTATCCATAAAGCATGGACTTTCCCCTTTTTTTTTTAAGATTTTTTTTTTTTAAAGATTTTATTTATTTATTCATGAGAGACAGAGAGAGAGAGAGAAGCAGAGGGAGAAGCAGGCTCCCAAGGAGCAGGGAGCCCGATGCGGGACTCGATCCCAGCACCCTGGGATCATGACCTGAGCCGAAGGCAGACGCTTAACCATCTGAGCCACCCAGGCACCCCCCTTTTTTATTTGAGAGAGAGTGCAAGCGGGGGAACAGAGAGGGACAAGCAGACTCTGTGCTGGAGCACCATGTGCTCAATGCGGGGTTCGATCTCAGGATCCTGAGATCATGACCTACGCCAAAATCAAGTTGGCAGAGGCTTAACCTACTGAGCCATGTAGGCGCCCCTTTAAAGCATGGACTTTCAGAACTTGGACTCTAGAGTCAGATGGCCTAGTTTTGAATATTGAATCATTAACTAAATAGTCTTCATAGATATGTTACTTCATCTTTTTGACTTCTGCTTCTTTGTGTGTAAAACATAGTATTGCCAAAATATAAAGAATTAATATAATCAGGGGTGATTCAATGTTATATGGCCTTGAAGTTTTAAAGCACCTACATTTTGAAGATGTTGTATTTAAGAAATTGAATACAAATTATAAATAGCAATTAGATACAAACTTAGATGTTTATTACCATAAGAAATCACAGAAAATGCAATATATTTGTAAATTTTACAGAAACACATAACAATATAAACACATAGTATGGCTGCTTTCAGATCCTTGGTAAGGGCTTGAATGAATGAGGGGCTCTGAAACAATCTTTCTCAGCTTCATGGCAAATCTGACTCCATGTATACGTAAAATCCTTTGAATAGTAGTTCTATAAAAATGATAGATGTTTTTAATTTATCTTATTACTTACTATTATATTACATTAATGGAAAATTTTTGTAGGTCTCTTTCCTTTTTTTATTGAAGAATGATTGAGATCCAATGTTGTATTAGTTTCAGGTGTAGAACATAGTGATTCAATATTTATATACATTACAAAAGCATGACCACAACAGGGCTAGCTACCAGCTAGCGCCATATGAAGTTGTTACAATATTATTGACATATATCCTATGTTGTGAATTACGTCCTCTTACTTTATTTATTTTATAACTGAAGTTTGTGCCACTTAATCCTCTTCACTTTTTTCACTTGTCTCCCATCTCCCTCCCTCTGGCAACCATCAGTTTGCTTTCAGTATGAGTCTGTTTCTGTTTTGCTTTATTTGTTCATTTGTTTTTTTAGATTCCACATATAAGTAAAGTCATATGATGTTTGTCTATTTCACTCTGACTCATTTCACTTAGCATAATGCCCGCTAGGTTCATTCATGTTTTTACAAATGGCAAGATTTCATTCTTTTTTAATGTCTCAGTAATATTCCATTGTATATGCATACCGCATCTTCTTTATCCATTTCTCTATTAATGGACTTTTAGGCTGCTTCCATATCTTAGCAATCGTAAATATGTTGCAATAAACATAGGGGTAGATATATCTTTTCAAATTAGGGCAGGATTATTTTCTTCAGTGAAATAAAATACGATTAATCTAATTATTCACATATACATCAAATAATACTGTTACACATGGTTTTCATAATTTTGGTTTTGGTTTTCTCACCAAAGAATGCAGTTGCTTGACTTTTTGTTTGCTTATCAACTTGAAATAATAATTTCAGTCCACATTAGGTTACTTATTTTCTAGTGTATCTTTTTTAAATTAACACATGAAATGGCCTGCTTTAGGGAAAAAAAAAGGACTTGAAAATAATGTATTTAGCAAATTAAATTTATATTATTGAATTTTATATTTCACTGTTGTATTTATTGATGATAGATTAATGTCTAATAGGCTAGTGAGAAACTTCTTTTTTTAGAAAAATCACATAAATCATGAGATAATAGTACTTAGTCAATTTCAATATGTAGATGTTTGCTTAAATTATTTTTATTGCTATTTTATGAAAATATATTTTGTACACATAAAAAGCTAGGAAAATAGCTTGCGCGAGATTACAAAGTAAAAGCACACTAGCGTAATCAACATTACAAATTACTGTAATGTGAGTATATATCAAAGCAATGGATATTACACAGAAAATCTCATTTAAAGTATAGTAACACTGGTACCATGCAATTTAGAGCTATGGAGAACATTATATGAAATAGGAAAGTAAGTTTTAAATTTCAAATTTACCATTTTTTAATGGATGGGATTTTCTTTCAGATTGGAACAGATGCTCGTGGTTAAATACAGGCCTGAATTTCAGTTGTTATGTTCTGGTATAATCATTCATGATGTGTGCTGCCCTGCATATTCAGAGTGATCAATGCTTGTCATTTATAGGTTGTTAAATCCTAAAATTTTTTGAAATTTTAGAAATGTGCTACAGATTTTTTTAACCACAGTTCTCTTCTTTACTGCTTTGAAAAGAATGTAAACAATCAACTCAACAAAATAAATGATTTCGTTTTTTTCTATTGACCTTGCAGACATCAGTGCCTTGAGGCAACTTTTTAATTGTGTAGAGGCTCATAAAGATTTTTTTTTAAAGATTTTATTTATTTATTTGAGAGAGAGAATGAGATAGAGAGAGCATGAGAGTGGGGAGGGTCAGGGGGAGAAGCAGACTCCCTGCTGAGCAGGGAGCCCGATGTGGGACTCGATCCCAGGACTCCAGGATCATGACCTGAGCCGAAGGCAGTCGCTTAACCAACTGAGCCACCCAGGCGCCCAAGGCTCATAAAGATTTAATCACTGAAGAAATATTTATGGAGTGTCTATTGGCAGCACGATTATAAAGGTGTAATGGGGGCCCAGAATAAGTGCAAGATTTTCCCTGAATTCAAAGACGGTCTATTTTAAAGGCCATAATTCTTAACCATGGCTGAGTATCAAAATTGCACGTTTGATTTAATCTATTTATGATTAGAAAAATGCCGAGAAAATGAAAGATTTAAAGATTAGAAGTGCTGAATCAGGATGGAGGTAAAGAGTAAGATTGATGTATCTGTATATGTATTTTATATATAATATATATACTTATATTTATTCTCAAAATTTATATTAAAAAGAACTCAAAGGTAATTTTGAGGTTTGGCTAAAATAATGGAGAATCTGGAAAAAGGAAGATATGTTAAGAATTACATAATAAAGGGGGGTAGTTCAATTCTGCAGCAGTTCCATTCTGCACTAGACCCCTCACTTTGGTGGTGTCTTCGTCCATTGGGCTGCCATAACAAAATTGTACAGACTGGATAGCATAAATGACAGGAACTTATTTCCCACAATTCTGGAGCTGAGAAATCAAACATCAAAGCACTACCATATTAATGTACTGGTGAGAGCCATCTTTCTGGTTCATATCCACTGGCTTCTCCCTGTGGCTTGAAATGGTAGAAAGGGTGAGGGATATATGTTGGGTCTCTTTTAAAAGAGCACTAATCCCGGGGTGCCTGGGTGGCTCAGTTGTTAAGCGCCTGCCTTCGGCTCAGGTCATTGTCCCAGGGTCCTGGGATTGAGCCCCACATCGGGCTCTCTGCTTAGCGGGAAGCCTGCTTCCCCGTCTCCCATTCCCCCTGCTTGTGTTCCCTCTCTCGCTGTGTCTCTCTGTCAAATAAATAAATAAAATCTTAATAAATAAATAAATAAAAGAGCACTAATCCCATTCACAAAGGTTCCACTCTTGTGATTAAATCATCTCCCAAAGGCCCAATCTCCTTATACCATATTGGGCATATTAGAATTTCAATACATGAATTGAGAAGGGGACACAAACATTCAGACCATAGGAGTTGGTAACCCCGAACTTAACATCAGCATATTTCACTTTTCTTATATATAAAATGAGACTAACAGAAATGCATTCGAAAAAGATTGTATAAAGGATGAAATTTGGTAATTTTATAAATTATTTAGCATAGCACTTTACATATTTAAGTGGTCAATAAGTATTTATTGGGTTTAATATTAGTGTAGTGAGAAGATCCATGCCTTACTCAAAGAGATGAGAGAATATCAAAGTCTTGTTTATACAGAAAAGCTGTCTGAAAAGGTGATTATAAAATTGTATATTGAAAGAAATTGAAAGATTTTGCGTCCATTTAGAAGAAAGAGGAAAAAAACATAAACAAAGATATAAAAACTAGAAGGGGGTCACACATATGCTAATTTAGAAAATATTCTAAGTTAAAGCAATTTCATGTTGCAGAATAACACATAGCAATAAAATACTTTAAATAAACATTCTCAAGATTATATTCTCTGGTAATTTTCATATCATCATGAATCTTGATTATAGTAGACAGGGAAGAGTCACGCTTTCTAGGTAGCTATGTAGAACAACGTATGGAAGAGCTGTTTATTTCAGATTTGATGGAGATTTAAAAAGTATTTTTTGAAAATATACTTTACAAGGCCTATTTATAGTTTTGCATACATGAATATAAAAATAATTGCAAATAGCAAATATCCTTTGGGTTTTTACAATTACTTCCAGTTATTCTTGTCCAGGGAAAGGATTCATTTTTGTTCCGATTTGGTCTCCAAGATTTGCTCTGCTTGCGATGAATCTTTCTTATATGTGCTTGCCCCCCTGCCTGCTTGTCTACCTTATACACACGGGCTATCTTAATACCATATCTTAGGTTATCAGTCATT
Organism: Neomonachus schauinslandi; assembly: GCF_002201575.2. Lineage (NCBI taxonomy): Eukaryota > Metazoa > Chordata > Mammalia > Carnivora > Phocidae > Neomonachus > Neomonachus schauinslandi. The sequence continues at coordinate 66,405,477 of NC_058404.1, forward strand.
ACTTTTGGGTCATAATCTTTTGCAAAATATTTTGTAACTCTAATCATTATTAGTTGATTTCTACTCATTATTAGTTGATTTCTACAGAAGTTTGGCTTTTCCACATTTTATCCTGTTGCATGTCCACTGTCTGCTTCAGTGTTAACCAGAATCACAGCTTCAGTCTTTGTATTTGGCATTTCCATTCTCTAGCCAAAGTGCGCTGCCCTAAGAGCAAGGAGTGTTTTTAATGGCGGCCTGCGGTGATGTAGGGAGTTTTACCACACATATGTATCACATAGCGACTCTCCTGTGGGGGTTCAAGTTCTAAATCCTCTCCTATTGTGCAGGTCATGAGGCTTTCCCTGTAGCTTTGTGAAAGCTCCCCCTGGCAGCTGTAGAAATGTGGTATGATTAATCTTATATGATGTCAAGGAATTTTATTTTATTTGACAGCTATTAAGGAAATATTGTTCTTCAGCTAAATGATTTGATGGCCACAGCATACAGTATGCTTCTTCCTTCTTTCCTGCCACTCCTTCACTTCATCCTCCCCCTTTCTCCTCCTTCCTGCCCCCTCCTCCTTATTCTCATTCTTATTCTTCTCTCCTCCTCTCACTCCCTCTTTCTGTTTCCTTCCTTCTGTCTCTTTCTCTCTTGACTGAGAAAGCATTTTCCTTATTTTGGGACCCAGGTTCAATAGCTTCATAGTAATTTTCTTGATTACAATCAATCTGTATGAGTATCGGTTAGAGGGAAGCTATTTTTAAAAGAAATGCGCACACACACAAAAAAGAAATGCACATAGTATGAATATAGGTAAAGTCAGAAACATACACGGTGTATTTTTTGAGCACTGCTATGTGAATATTGGTAAGTCACTAGGTACGATGATATTTTAAAGATACAAAGATAAAATTTTTTCTTTTTTTTTGTTTTATTTATTTATTTTTATTATGTTCAGTTAGCCAACATATAGTACATCATTAGTTTTTTATGTAGTGTTCAACAATTCATTAGTTGTGTATAACACCCAGTGCACATCACAATTACAAATGGGGAAGGGGGTTTCCTGACCAAATGCTGCCGATACAATTAGTTATAGTTTAGGAAAAAAGTAAAGATGAATGTTCACTTCTTTAAAAGATTAAAAAAAATGTTAAAGGATTAAAATGTAATTTTATAAACATAAGGAAATGAGAAAGAAATGTTGGGAAATATTTCTATTAACTCAGCATGAAAAAAGCCTTTCTAATCATAAAGTTGATATAAGGAATGAAACAATCTTCAAATCAAATTATTTTACACAAAAGTTAAAGAATGCATTAAAAATTTGGGGAATGAACATGAAAAATAGCAAACGCCAAAGTTAAAAGTTGGAAGAAACAATAAACAAGGAATTCCTTTTTTTTAAGATTATTTATTTATTTTAGAGAGAGAGAGAAAGAGCACACAAGCAGGAGGAGGGACAGAGGGTGAGGGAGAGAGAGAATCTCAAGCAGACTCCCTGCTGATCAGGTGGGGTTTGATCTCAAGACCCTGAGATCATGAGCCAAAATCAAGAGTTGGTCTCTTAACTGACTGAGCCACCCAGCTGCCCCACCAAACAATTCTTAAAGGGTAAATCCTAATAGTTACCATATATATAAAAAAACCTTGTAGTAGTATTTAGTAGTAAAGGATGTTGAAAATTTGCCAATTACGTCTTGAGAAGAGTACAACAGCACCCTTACCAGTCATCATCATTTTCTGCTGCTGAGAAAGGGAAGAGACACGGCTGTTGACTGATTTTAAATGCTGTTGTCTTTTGACTTAAGCCTCAGATCTATCAGCTTTCCTTCTTTCTTTTCAATATGTGCTTTCACTATATTTCTAGCCTCTTTCCTTCAGACTAACCGGTGTAATCGACTTCCTTTGTTTTGGGCATTTTATCTTGACTTTCTTCTTTGTTTCTCTTTTCCACAGATTCCTACTTGAATCTGTGATTGACAAGTAAGTCAGCATAATGTAGGGGTTTAAAGCACAGCCTCCGGGGTAAGCCTACCTGGTTCCAAATCCTAGTTCTACTAATTAGGGGCCAAGAGAAACTAAGGAGTTTACTTAACATCTCAGTATCCACTGCTGTAACTTGAGAGGAATTTAGTAGGTTCTCTTTAGTAGATTCGTAGGTTTGTTATATGGATCAAATATGTCAGTATTTATGAATTACTTGGAGCAGTATCTGACATATAATAACTACTACTTAAATAAGTATTAAAATGCATTTTTTTTTATATTTTGCACAGATAACCTGTGGTTAATTTTCTTTCTTTTAATGCTTACAGTGTTTTGTAATGCAGAAGTGTTTATTATGTAAGTGTTTACATAAGCATATTTTGGTCATTCTTTCTTTCTTGATTTCTAAATTTTTCTAATAAATAAAGATTCTATTGACCAAACTGATATATAGTTTTATTTTAACATATATATATATAAATATTCTGTATATAACTTATTTTTAGTAACAGCTTTATTGAAATGTAATCTTCATAAAATTAACCCCTTTAAAAATGTCTAGTTCAGTGGTTTTTAGTATTTTCTGAAAATTGTGCCGCCATAATAGCTATCAAAGTTTAGAATATTTTCCTCACTCCAAAAAGACTCCATACTTACTAGCACTCATTTCCTATCACCCCATCCCCTCAGCTCCTGGTAACCATTAATCTACTTTCTATTTCTATGGATTTGGCCATTCTGGACATTTCATATAAATAAACTCATACAATTTGTGCCTTTTTGAATTTGGTTTCTTTGATTTAGCATGATGTTTTCAACATCCATTCATTCTGTAGTACATATCAGTACTTTATTCCTTTGTATTGCCGAATAATATTCTCTTATATATAAACATATCACTTTGTGTTTATCCATTCATCAATTTATAGGTATTTGAGTTGTTTTCACTTTTTGGTTAATATGGGTAAAGCTACTATGAACATTTATGTACAGTTTGTGTACGGATTTTTTTTTTTTTCTTTTGAGTATGTTCCTAGGAATCTGTTTAAGGAAGTTTAAGTTGAACTCTTAACTCTGTTTAAGTTTTTGAGGAGCTGCCAAAACTATTATTCCAAGTAGGTATTCCATTTAATATTCTCATCAGCAGTGTTTGAAGGTTCCAATTTTCCCACATCCTCTTCAACAATTGTTACTGTCTTTTTTATTTTAGCCATCCTAGTAGGTGTGAAGTGGTATTTCATAGTGGTTTTTATTTGCCTTTTCCTAATGACTAATGATTCTGATTATCCTTATATGTGCCTATTGTCCATATGTAATTCTTTTTTGATGGATATCTATTCAAGTTCTTTGCTCATTGTTTTAATTGGATTATTTGTTCTTTTATTGTTCAATTATAATAGTTATATATATGTGTGTGTGTATGTATGTGTATATATATATATATATATATATATATATATATATATATATATATCTGGATACAAGCCCTTATAAGGTAAATGATTTGTAAATATTTTCTCCCATTCTGTTGGAGATCTTTTCACTTTCTTGATAATATTCTTTGGGAAGCACAGGTTTTTAATTTTGTTGAAGTAGAATTTATCTATTTTTCTTTAGTTTCCTATATTTAGTTACTGAAATCTTTGCTCAGTTTAGTGATGAGCTAATGATTGAACAGATATTTAATTAAATGTGTTGAATAAATAAGTCTTTTAGACTTGGCCAGGGTGCTCTATTTCTGTTTTGTGTTATGCACTCAATGCTCCCATAGGTAGTTACAAGTCTGCCTTAGTCTTCACTTTCTGTCTGTGCAGGGCCTCAAAGCCAATCAGAGATGAGAGATTGGGGATTCTTTTCCTAATTCTAAAATGTAAAAAAAAAAAAAAAAAGAAACAAATTGGTTTGGTTTGGTGCCCCTATTGTTATCTCCAGTCAGTATCTCCATCATAAGAAGCTGTAATGTTAAACAATCACTGTTGTTTCTTTTCAATAAAGGCCTTAGGGATAGGACTATTTACACAGACTGAGCTCAAAGTCTTTCAAATAAAAAGAAATCACAAAAATGGAAGTTTTCAGTGGGCTGCTAGATAAGTCAAATGGTGACAGTTCTCCGGGGATGGGACCTTGGAGGAGCTCCAAGCCTTTTCTTCCCTGTCTAGTGTGTGCTAAGATGATGGTTTTCACAGTGGGCAGAATTACAAAGCTGATGGTGCAAGGCGTCCATGCAGCTGTGGAGAGAGGGATGCCATAAATCTCTTTGTTCTTATTGAGATTCAACTATTTTTTGGAATAAATGCTCTGTAGATTGGTGCAAGCGCTTTTTATCTATTTCCAGAGTTCTGAAAAGTTGATTTTGACAATTGCTGCAGTGTATTCATGGCCTTTATGGAAGAGAAGATTTTCTGTCTAGTCTTTGCTATTCCAGAGGTGCTTCTTGGTTTAACTTTGACAAACAGTGTGAGATTTTTTCTTTCTTTTTTCCAAAATGGTCACACATTTATCTCCATAGTTTTCAAATAGTATGGTTATCTTGTTTTAATATATTGATTGTTTCTAGGGTTTAAAAAATCATATTCTATCAGTTTGTCTATAAATTTTATCTCTGACACCATACTGCTTTCATCATTTTTTTTCTGGGTAAATATATAATTAAAGGATATAAAAATTAATAGACAATTATTAGTGTAAAGAATATAATTAAGAGCTATTTATTTTAGCTACAAATAAGAAAAAAAGTCATTTTACAGCTTTATTAATTAAAAAGGTATAGCCATCCCCTCTTATCCTGAGGAGTTATGTTCCAAGACCCCCAGGGGATGCCTAAAACTGTGTATAGTATCAAACCCTATATATATTCTATGTTTTTTCCTCTACATACATACCTATGATAGAGTTTAATTTATAAATCAGGCATAGTAAGAGGTTAACAACAATAATAATAAAATAGAAAAATTATAACAATATACTGTAATAAAAGCTATGTGAATGTGGTCTCTCTCAAGATATCTTATTGTACTGTAATCATGCTACTTCTTGTAATGATGTGAGATGATAAAATACCTCCATGATGAGATGAAGCAAGGTGAACGATGTAGACATCGTGATTTAGTGTGACGCCACTACTGACCTCCTTATGATACATCAGAAGGATAATCATCTACTTCCAGACTGCGGGTGACTATGGCTAACTGAAACTGGGGAAAACAGAACCATGGATAAGGGGAAACTGCTGTAACCTAAATTAGAAAACAAATATGTGGGAATTGAGTTACTTTATATATAAACTCATATAATTCAAATAAATACTAAAAAAAGCTGTATGTATGAGTGAAATTATACTTCTTAAAATAAAACATGTCTTGAGACTATGGTAATTATAGGTCTTCCAACTCGATAAGACTAACAATGATCATTCTGATAATTTAAAAACAATTTTTTAGTCTATTTACTTTGCTCCTGAATACACTTTTTTAAAAAAGTGAATTGTTAAAATACATTTTAAATACAAAGATCTCATTTTATTTCATTTTATTTTATTTCTATAGGACTTTGGAGATGATGGGTCCTTGTACATTACTAAGGTTACCACAACCCACATGGGCAATTACACCTGTTATGCATATGGCTATGAACAAGTCTTTCAGACTCACATCTTTCAAGTAAATGGTAAGAAACATGGTGTTGATATCATTGCTTTATGCTTCACTATATATTCAAAGAATATCACACTTGATTAGGAAGGCAAGACTTCAATTTTTTTAGTTTGGCAAGGCCTCAGTTTTTGTTTTGTTTTGTTTTGAGACTTATTGTTAATGTAAAACCTTTTTCAATTTTAAAAAACAGGTGGTTGAGTGAATAAAAGCTATAAATTTTACCACTTTTTTCATCGTGAAATAGTACAGCGTAACTCATTCTAATTGGAAATTTAAAGCATAAGAAATTTAAATTACTTTTTGAAATTTAAATATCAACAAGTAGACAACCTATAAATTTTAGAAACTGAAAAAATTAAGCATGAAATTTTGATCAGATTATCTGGTTGATCTTATTAATGATATAAAAAACTGCCATTTATCTACAGCAAGTGTTATGCTCTAAATCGTTAATTTAATGGCTGTGAACATTGGCCATGTAGGCTGATATTCTTTTTTCCTAAGATCTTTATTTATTTATTCATTTGAGAGAGAGAGAGAGCATGTGGTTGGGGGGGAGAGGCAGAGGGGGAGGGAGAAACTGACTCTTGGGTGAGAAGGGAGCTGGACTCGGGCTCAATCCCAGGACCTGGGACCTGAGCTAAAAGCAGAGGCATAACCAACTGAGCCACCCAGGCATCCCTGATATTACTCTTTTAATCAGAGGGCTTTTTCCTTTTTCTGATTTAATTCAAATTTTAGCTATTTAGTTCAATTGATGATACAGGATCGTATGTATGATACATTAATTCACACTGATTCACTTCCATATTCATATATATATATATATATATATGTATTACTTTATGATTTACTAAAAAGAAGCAGAAACTTAATTGGCTTGCCATAGGAACAGCAAGATGGCTAGCGTAGTTTGTATGAATTAAGAGAGGAGTGACAGATACGAGCTTGGTGAGGTAGGCCAGGGTCAGATCACATGGATCCCTGGGGACCTAATTAAATATTTGGATTCCCATTCTAAGTGTAATGTGGGAAGCCATCAAAGTATTTAGTGTATGAAATGGCATATTCTGATTTGTTTTAAAATGACTGGAAGCATTGAGATCTGTTAAAAAAATATTTTAATAGTCTAGGGAAGAGATAATGGTGGCTTAAAATATAGTGTTAATGATGAAGAGGTAAAGAGTGGTTAAATTTAGAATATTTATTGAAAGTAGATCTGATGATATTGCTGAGGAATGGCATTCAAATATAAGAGAGAATTTTTTAACAATAAACCCCCCAAATTTGAAGCATTTAGATATATCCTTGTGACATTAACTGAATATAGAAGAAGCGTATTTGGAGACTGAGTGAGATTAATATATATATATATTTTTGGACAAGATGGACTTCAATATAAGTTCTAGATGGAAACCAAGTATGCAATTTAGTATAAGTCTGGAGATCAGAGGAGAATAACAGTCTAAAGTTGTATATTTAGGTAATATCAATGTGCATAAACTATTTTAAAGCCATATGTTTGAGCTTGATGAGGTCACCTTAAGAATGAGTATAAATATTCATATTGAGGATTGAGCCTTGGAGCTGAGGTTAACAAGTGGAGAAAAGAAGACTTAGAATGAGCACCTTGTGATGGAAAGTGTGTCTTGAGAAATCAATTAAAAAGTGTTGAAAAAAGTTTGAAAAGATTGGAGAGTTTATGGTCTGACTGTTAGGGGCACTCAACAGAAGCAGATCTAGGCCTTGGTTTCTAATGCCTAATTAGTGCACACATGGGAGTTGTAACCAGTTGTAACTAGACATGAGTCAAGGTTTGGAAGCGAACTTTCAAGGAAGCCAGTGAAGAGAGCAGACAAGGTACAAAGGAGGTGATGCACGCTATTCCCAGTGTTCTCAGATGTTTGGATTTGGACTTTGGATACAGCGATTTTACCTGAGGATACACAATCTTGAGAGGACAGAACAAGTCTGTGTGGGGGGATGTTCTCTATCTAGATGCGGCATCCTGGAAAATGGTTGTTGTTGTGAATCTGGTTCTCACCTCTCTCTTTGTTGTGATTGTTTACAGACTCATAGCCTCTTTGACAAAACTAATGCTCTGAGCTATTTGTTTTTTGAGAGATTTTCCACTTTTGTTTTGGCTTACAATTAGTTCTATCTTTTATATTCACTCCCAGTTCTACTTCTCTCAGTCTAAGGACCAGCTACTTGAGTTCTTAGTAGTTTGTAGAGCAGTGCATGGTTCATGTTCTAGCAGGATCAGAATCACATGAAAAAATTATAAAAAATGTAGAACTCTGGACTCCACCAGCACTTTCTGGAAATTAATTTGAAATCTCCATTTTGGCAAACTTCCTAGGTAATTGTGATGCTTGGTAAAGCATGAGAACCATTCCAAATAACTGTTCTTTAGGAGTCTCTGCTCCCCATTCATGTCTGAAGCAGTCTTCTTACATAACTTACTCATTTGCATGCTTCAGCTGGGAAGCCCAGTAAGAAGGCTTTGAGCCAAACTGCAGGCTTTTGTGTTGCAAGATGTGCCTTGAACAGCACTGGAGAAATGTGGCTTCCCTATTTCATCCCCTCCTTGTGAATGAACTGCTTCCTCTCTGATCTCAAGGTTTTTCTGAAGATGGAATGTGGGAATAAAGGGACCATGAGGTGTCAGCAACAGAGCCATGACCATCGGTCTTAACATTATGAATTAATTTAGAGGACTCCAATATTAGCATTGACTGCTGCTGAGATCGAATGCTTTCCCTCTTCTAGAAACAAAGATCCCTGAACCTGGGAGTAAAACCCTTCTCTTTCTATTACCTCCTACTGTGTTTAATCTGCTTCAAAATCCTTCATTAAATGTTCTTATGAAGGCATGGGGTTTGCAAAGAGGGAAAATGATAATATTATTGCTGAACATTGGTTGAGATTGAATAGAGAGGAACTGTAGTAGCTTGAGAGTGATGTTTAGTTAAAGGGGGGGAATTTATAAAAATTGCAGATATGATACTTTTTATGCTGATGTGAATAATCTGGTAAAGAGGAAATGCAGATCATTTAAGAGAAAAAAGGGAAAATTGCAGTAGTCAAGTTTTTTAAAAATTGATGTAATTAGTGCACACATGGGAGGATTGGTCTTTGGAAGATGAATAGTTAATCTGTTGAAACAGGGAGCAAGACGGATTATTTGGGAACAGATGCTCAGGGTGGGAGCATGAGGAAATAATCCTCTTTGCATTGCTTGGATTTCTTCAGTGTAGTCAGGAATACCAACTATTGAAAGTGAGGAGTTTGTAAGAGCTTGTTTGAGCAGAGGAAGAGATATAAAATAATTACCTTGCAGAGAAGGAGGGTGATAGAAATAGCAGCCGGTAGTTGGTATGGCAGGCAGATCTCTGGGTGTCCTTGAGGTGATATATATTAGTATGTTTTCCTTCAGTTGTGGTTGGCTGTGCATTTGCAATCATAGAAAGAAGAGATTTGGGTTTAATCAGCATTTTATTTTGTCAGGTGAGTAAGTGGGAGAGAGATAAGCATGAGGAAAATAAAGCATGAGGAAAATAAACAAGTTTATAAGAGAATGATTATAATGATGGACCACAGAAGTGGTAAGGTAAGGAAAGGGGTAGGTAAGGAAAGCAGTGAGACCATGAGAAATATGAAATGAAGTAAAATACTGACTGGTGTTTCCAAGTTGGACAAATACTACTAGAATGGGGTACTAGAGAGAGCGAAATGCAGTACCTTCACTCAAAGCATTTTCTTAAGGTGTCTGACAATTTCTCTTTATCAGAAACACTTTTAGTTAGGTCAAGTTTATACAAAGGAATGTATGAACCACTAAGGTTTGATAGGTGTTCAGGAAAATGCTGTTCTAAATCTAACTTGCCAGTTCTAGTCTTAGCTGAAAAGGAGAAATGAAGTGAAGAATAACATTAATTCATCAACATCAACCACAGTAGATTAAAACCTTTTTCTACTGCATTTTTATCAAGGAGCGAAGATAATAAGTGCATTTCCAGGATCATCTTTAATATTTAAACCTATTTGAAAAATCCAGAAGGCTAAGTAGAAAATGTATTATATGTGTATCAGTCAGAGATTAGCTTTGGGCACTATAACAGAGACCCCAAACAACAGGGGCTTAAAGAAGATACTGCTGTGTTTTTCTTATGCATAAAAGAAGCCCAGATGAGGTGCTTCAGAAGGCAACTCCATCACATCATCATTATACTTTGCTTCCCTTGCTGTGGTTAGAACATGGTTTCCATTCTCCGTGTCATCCCATGTTTTCCAAATGGCAGTGAAAATTCCAATCATCATGTTCCTATTTCGACAAAAAGAAGAAAGAGGAAGGAAAAATAATGTCTGTCACCTGAGAGAGCCCTCTTGAAATAACTTTAATGGAAGTACCGACAGTAACGTCCATTAACCCTCTCTAAATGCAGAGATTAAAGTATATTTCTTTGGCCTTGTTATTTTGCCATCCACAACAATTAAGGGCTCATTTATTTACAAGGAGGAATAAATATTGGGTAGGTAAGTGGTCATCTTTGTCACAAAAATGTCTGGTGTATCAAAACATTTTGCAAAACAGTAGTAGAACAATGACACTTTATACTTAGAAATGATAGGATTAGCTGTAAAGCAGCAGCTGAACAAGTGATTTGCTAAACAAGTGATTTCTCCTTTTTTTGGTGTTTTCCTTTCCTTTGGCTTTATGGTGTTTTATATTTGGGATAATAACTTTAAATGTAATTTTGTGTATAAATAAGTAGAATAAACTTGAGATCACTCAGAATATTGTTATAGGCCAATAACAGAAGAATAGTTGGGAATGAGCTGTGACACTGGAAAAATACAATGAAAATACAAGAAAATGCAAATCAGATTAGCCAAATGGCACATTTATAGACCGAATAAATCTCTAAACTGGTTTGACTCATTTTCTACTCTTGATCCACTTTTCATAAAAGGTTAAAAAGGGCTCTAGAAAATTAAGTTTTTGTAGAAAACTTAACATATTTATCTGAACAATTTTTCAATTAGTAATAAAAATAAAATATATCATCAATTACCATAAAAATATCTGAAAATACCACAAGTTATTGGAATTTGTGAAAGTGTTTTTGAAGTGCAAAGTCTATTTTTTAATATCCCAGGGTGCAAGCCAAATAAGTCTATCAATAGCCCTGTTTCCTTTCAAACAATGCAAAATTAAATTGTTGAAATATGAGAGTGCTTCTGTGTCCTTGTCAGAAGAAACATGTATAAATCAAAGGAGCTTGACTCTGCCAGTGGAATTCATTTCCTGCTTTTCCTTTTCTTTTTACATAAAGCAAATCGTCTTTAGATCTTCAGCTTATGATACAGAATGTTTGAAATTTTAAAAGTCATTCAGTGTTTACACTACCCTCTGGGCAGAAAGCTTGTCTATATTCACAATAGACCCATAATATATGCTGTAATTTCTCTCTCGTTCATATTGTTTTAAGACCTCACACATAATATCAAGTGGATTTTTTTTTTTTTCCTGCTCATGTCAGAAATGTGTTCACAAAATTGCTGGTTTTATAGGATGTCTATATAGAACACTTCCATTTTTTCTCCTTCAACGTTTGAAAACATCGAAAAAAAGACACTAGAGCCAGATGTAAGGGTATGGAAGCATCACCTTCTTTACTGACAAAGCTGTTTAGAGAAAGTGGCTTAAGTCTGGGCAACAATGGCCTGCTTTGTCTTGCATCATAGACTTGACCTTCCTTCTCCAGTCACAGGCAGCCTTCCCTGCCAAGCTTTATCTGTATAGCCAAAGTGCAGATGGGAATAAAACCTTGTTGCTAGCAGTAAGATCCAGAAAGCAGGTGGTGGGAGGCCTACCTCCCCCTTCTCACTCCTCCTTTCCTGATGAGTAGGGAAAAGATGAGAGAAATAAAAGCCTTGAAGGTTACTCTGGCTCAGAGATTCTCTGTGGTTCTTGGGCAAGCAGCATCAGCAACTTGTTTTTAAGGCAAATTCTCAGGGTGCACCCACAACTACCGAATCAGAAGCTCTGTGAATGAGGTAGAGTGATCCGTGTTTTAACAAACTCTCCTCATGATTCTGACCAAGTTTCGGAATCACTGCTCTAGAAATGTTCTTCCCTAGAGACCTGAGAAGTGGGAGTATGTGGTCCTTCCTCATATACTTCAACTTTATTCTCTTAATTTTGACTTGAACCTAAGCTCACAGTGATTTTGGGAAGTGGCTGTCTCTTAGGGGGTGGGATCAGCCATGCATCAAATCAGTCATGCCTCTCATGAGGCCTGGCAGCAGATGGTGTTGGTGTTGATGTCTTGCCCAAAAGCCCACCTGGGCCTCCTCAACTGTGGTGGATGTCCCCTGACGGCTTGATGCTACAGGAACCTGTCCCAAACCACTCTCCTAAGAATTTTATTTGACACAGGAAGGTTTATCAGCTGGACTCAAGGCAGCCTAGATGTGCCAGGGATTTAATGTCTCACAGGGACAGTCCTTAACCAGTGAGGGATGCAAGTCAAAAGGTAAGAATCACTGTTTCCCACTCACTCAGAGGGAAGATTCTGAGGTGCATTCTATATGACTATTTTCTTTCTTTTCTTTTCTTTGTTTTCTTTCTTTCTTTTCTTTTTTTTCTTTCTTTCTTTTTCTTTCTTTCTTTCTTTCTTTCTTTCTTTCTTTCTTTCTTTCTTT
>NC_058404.1:66417824-66535911 GCF_002201575.2 Neomonachus schauinslandi
CTTTCTTTCTTTCTTTCTTTCTTTCTTTCTTTCTTTCTTTCTTTCTTCTTTCATTTGTTCCTATTTTTCTTTCCTCTATCTTACTTTCCTGGTCTCTAACTTGTGCTTCCTGGGATCACGTCCCAAATCAGCAACATGAACTTAAGTTCTTTTCTCAGAGCTGCTTTTGGGGACACTCACATTTAGGAATGTCCTTACCTTAATAATAATTGTTGCCCTTTGGTAGCTCCCCCCTGCAAGCTACTGGTAGGCACCATATGTTTGCTTCCAGAAGGCTCTGAAATATTACTGAACATTATATTAATTCATGAACTCCAGAGTCTGAAAATTTTGTCTCTATTATTCCCCATGCTAAATTATATCCAGTTACATTGCTCAGTAGAGCTCTTCAGAGCTTCTGCAATTATATTAAATCTTGACATCAAGACACTACAATTACATAATAATAGCAAGAGCATATAGATGCTCAAACTTTAATATATAATCTAATTATTAAATACCCACAGAGAAATAAAACTTCAAAGATTAAAGTTTCAAAGAAATTAGTCCAAAGTAATTAATATACAAAATTAAAGTATTCTGCCCTTGCAACATAAAATCTAAAGAAAGTCCAAATGTTTTAATTACAAGTAAAGTTCAAGAATCAGAATCTTCCCCGAGTTCTTATTTTGTTCCCTTTTGGTGAGAGAGGTCCTTGAAAAGTTTATGGCTTTGGTATAATAACTTCAACATCTTTATCTTGGGCTAATTCTCATTAGACTTAAGTGTACCATCTTGCTATTTGTTTTCAAATGGTCACATCTATTCTTTATTATTTCCTTCTATTTTGCCTTCTGTTGGATTGCATAACTTTCAGAATTCTATTTTATTTTCAGGATTGGCTTGTTAGCTATATCTCTTTGTTTAATTTTTTTTAAATGTAGCTATAAGCTATATTTACAATATGCAACTTTAACTTATTACCATGCATCTTCAAATAATATTTTATCACTTCACATTTAAAAGAAGAACCTTAAAACAGAAATCTTAGATCTCTCCCTTTCCATCCTTTGTGATAATACTGTCAAATATTTTATTTCTATGTATGTTACAAACTCTACAATACATTGTTTTATTTCCACTTTTAATAAGTAAATATCCTTGGGCCCCTGGGTGGCTCAGTTGGTTAAGTGTCTGACTCTTGATTACAGCTCAGGTCATGATCTCAGGGTTGTAGGTTCAAGTCCTGGGTGGGGCTCCGCGCTCCGCAGGAGTCTGCTTGAGATTCTCCCTCTCTTCTTCCCCTCCCCCCACTCACGTGCCCACACTCTCTTTCTCTTTCTAAAATAATAAAAAAATCTTTAAAAAAATAAGTAAATATCCTTCAAAGATATTATTTTTAAAAAACAGACAAAACTTTTATCGTTTCTGATCCTCCTCATTCATGTCTATCCAAATTTCGCAATTTTCCTTTAGCCTAATAAACATCTTTTAACAATTTTCTCAGCCTTTGTTTGTGTAACGGTATTTTTTCCCCTTCATTTAAGGATATTTCTGCTGAGAAATTTCTAAATTTCTTGAAATTTAGGTAGGCAGTTTCTGTTTTCTGTTTTTCTTTCAACATTTTACAGATGTTGTATTATCTTCTGGCTTGTAGGCTTGTATGGTTTATAAAAGAGAAGTCAGTTATATTTCTTGTCTTTTTTTTTTTTAATTTTCCTCTGGATGCTTTTTAAGGTTTTCATTTTTCACTGGGTTTCAGCAATTTAATTATTAATATGCTTTGGTTCTGTTTTCTTTACTAGTATTTATCTTGTAGGGATTATTCAACTTGTTGGACTTTGGGATATACGTTTTTCAACAAATTTGGGAAAAAAAATGGCCATTGTTTTTAAGTAGATTTCTGCTTTCTATCTCCATTAGGAATTCAATTACAGATATACATGACTGCTTGACATTTTTCCATAGGCCACCAAAATCTGTTTTATTTGTTTTCTTCTTCATGCTTTGCTCTCACTATACTTCAATTTAGATAGTTTCTTTTGCTCTGACTTCAAAGTCACAAATCTGTTTTTCTGCATGTGTAATTTGCCATTAAGCTCAACCAAAATATTTTTAAAAGATATATTTCAAATATTGTTTTTCAATTTTAGAAGTTTCAATTGTTTTTTATAATCTCCATTTTCTTCTTAATTGTGTTCATGTTTCCCCTTAAATATTTGAACCTATCTATACCAGGTATTTTGAAGATTCATTTCATGGTCTCTGAAATTTTATATCTTTCTCTGTTGATCGATATTTTTCTTGCATATGAGTCACGTGTTCCTTCTTCTCACATCTGTTTTCTGTTGTTGTTGTTGTTTGCTTGTTTGTTTTTGTTTTAGATGATGGAAACTGGTGAGAGAGATTTGCGGGATTCCTTTTAGAAGTGTTGCTTTGGCATTAACTTACCTGCATATCTGTTAAACCTTTTTTGAGGCTTTCTTTTTAACTTGATTTGAGTATTTCTAGAGTAACCTTTAAACTGGGGTTTGCTTCACTATTTTCCTAAGAGGTAGTGTTTCTAGGGACTCTATGAGGTGTTTAATGACGTTCCATCAGTCTGTTTTTTTTCTATTAGGTCTCTCTAGTTGAGAGTCTGATTAATCTAACTCATATGTCACCTATCCTTGAGTGAGCTCTTGGAGCTTTTAAATTTATAGCTCCCTAGTAGTAGTTCTTTCTATAGTCATTTAACTTTGTCTGACTTTGTGGAGTTTCATCCTATAGTTTGAGCCAAAGCCTCAACAGACACCTTATTCAGATTCCTGTAGCTCTCTATCTCTACATATTTCTGTCCTTTCTGGTGCTCTCCCTACAATTTCTGGGTCTCAAGATTTCCTGAATTCTAATCTCTTTTATTTCAGCAAGACCCTTCAATTCCTCTGCTTCGCATCAATGTAAACTAAATGTCTCTAGGCAGAAAGCTGAGGCAATTATAAGCGCAATCCATTTTTTTTCTTTTTTTTTTCCTTTTCTTTCGGGATCATGATCTTTTGCTAATGGTTTTGCATCATTTGATAATGGTTGTTTCATATTGGTTCTATTTATTTATGGCAGAGGCTTATCTGCTATACATTTTCTATCATGACCTTATATCTCATAGGAACCACTTTTTTTTCTTTCTCCAAATTTTTATTTAAATTGCAGTTAGTTAACATACAGTGTAATATTAGCTTCAGGTATAGAATTCAGTGATTCCTCACTTACATACAACAGCTGGTGCTCCTCACAACAAGTACCCTCCTTAATCCCCATCACCTATTTAACCCATCCCCCCCACCTCCCCTCTGGTGACCATCAGTTTGTTCTCTATTGTTAAGAGTCTGTTTTATGCTTTGCCTCTCTCTTTTTTCCTCCTATGTTCATTTGTTTTGTTTCTTAAATTCCACATATGAGTGAAATCATATGGTGTTTGTCTTTCTCTGACTGACTTATTTCCCTTAGCATAATATACTCTAGCTCCATCCATGTCGTTGCAAATGGCAAGATTTCATTCTTTTTGATGGCTGAGTAATATCCCACATATATATCTATACACACAAACCACTTCTTCATCCATCATCAGTCGATGGACATTTGGGCTCTTTCCATAATATGGTTCTTGTTGATAATGTTGCTATAAACATTGGGGTGCATGTGCCCCTTCAAATCTGTATTTTTGTATCCTTTGGGTAAATACCTAGTAGTACAATTGCTGGGTCATAGGGTATTTCTATTTTTAACTTTTTGAGGAACCTCCATACTGTTTTCCAGAGTGGCTGCAGCAGTTTGCATTCCTAACAACAGGGTAAGAGGGTTCACAGGAACCATTCTTCAAAAGACTGAGAGGTTTTATTAGTTAAAGGCAAGTTTTCTCAGGACCCTTATTTGTAAAGCTTCTGAAAGTTAGTAGACATGGCTGATGTTGACAGCATCAACACTGTATGAAATAAATTTAGAAATTTTGAGTAATGCTTATTTTGTTCTCAGTGTCCAATACTTAATTCTGCCAAAAGTAGAGCAGGTACTCAGTAGTATATGAAGGGAGGAGAATGAACAACAATAACGACAACAAAAGGTTTTGTGTTGGCTGTGGTGAAATATGAGTCTTTCTATATAAATTTCTCAAGGCTAAAGAAATTATGCTTAATTGATCATAACTACCCCAAAATAGGTTAATTCTGTGATTATGTGTGAAGAAGAGACTATTTGTTATCTACCAAATAATTTTCTACAGTTTTCTTCAGTGATAGAGGCCCAGTTATGCCAGTTTCATAGCTACCCACCTAAAACTACCCTTCCCAGATCTCTTTGAAGCTAAGTATTGTCCCATGACAAGGTTTTTGCCAATGGAGTGTGATAATAACTAATGTATTTAATGTCTGGAATTTATTTATTTATTTATCTATCTATTTATTTATTTATGATTTTATTTATTTGAGAAAGAGAGAGCACAAGCAGGGGGAGCGGCAGGTAGAGGGAGAAGCAGGCTCTCTGCTGAGCAAGGAGCCCCATGTGGGACTCGATCCCAAGACCCTGGGATCATGACCTAAACCGAAGGCAGACGCTTAACCGACTGAGCCACTCAGGCTCCCCTAATGTCTGGATTTTAACATAAAAGGGAAGATATGTACTTTCCCTTCTCTTTTGCTCTGTTTCTGCTTATTGGAATATGAATCTGATAGTGGTAGCTGAGGAGATATGTTCAATTTAGAGAAAGGAAGTTATGTTTTAAAGTTAGCAGAAGTGGGGCGGCTGGGTGGCTCAGTCATTAAGCGTCTGCCTTCGGCTCAGGTCATGATCCCAGGGTCCTGAGATTGAGCCCCACATCGGGCTCCCTGCTCAGCGGGAAGCCTGCTTCTCTCTCTTCCACTTAACCTGCTTGTGTTCTCTCTCTGGCTGTCTCTTTCTGTCAAATAAATAAATAAAGTCTTTAAAAAAAAATAAAGTTAACATAAGAAAAAGATAGAATGTTCCTGGGTGTGGAAGGCTTAATAATGTCTTCACAAAAGATATTCGCATCCTAATCCCTGGATTGTGAATGTTACCTTATGTGGCTTTTGAGGAGATTTACAGATGTGATTAAGGTGTGATTAACTTAAGGAGCTTGAGTTGGAGATTATTATCCAGGTGGGTTCTAAATATAAGTGTCCGTCTGCACACAAATGAGGCAAGAAAGTCAAAGAAGGAAATAGAACATATGATAACAGAAAGAAGAGGTTGGAGTGATTTGATAAAGGGGTCATAGTCCAAAGAATGCAGGTGGTTTCAAGAAGCCAGAAATAAGGGTATTGTGTAAGACTGTTGAATCACAGAACTGTACCTCTGAAACAAATAATACATTATATGTTCAAAAAAAAAAAAAAGAAGAAGATAGGAGGAAGGGAAAAATGAAGGGGGGGAAATCGGAGAGGGAGAAGAACCATGAGAGACGATGGACTCAGAAATAAACTGAGGGTTCTAGAGGGGAGGGGAGTGGGGGATGGGTTAGCCTGTGATGGGTATTAAAGAGGGCACGTTCTGCATGGAGCACTGGGTGTTATACACAAACAATGAATAATGGAACACTACATCAAAAACTAATGATGTAGGGCGCCTGGGTGGCTCAGTTGGTTGAGCGACTGCCTTCAGCTCAGGTCATGATCCTGGAGTCCCGGGATCGAGTCCCACATTGGGCTCCCTGCTCAGCAGGGAGTCTGCTTCTCCCTCTGACCCTCCCCCCTCTCATGTGCTCTCTCTCTCTCTCTCAAATAAATAAATAAAATCTTAAAAAAAAAAACTAATGATGTAATGTTTGGTGATTAACATAACATAATAAAAAATAAATAAAAAAAAATTAAGCACCAGTGGGGTGCCTGGGTGGCTAAGCTGGTTAAGCATCCGACTCTTGGTTCTGGCTCAGGTCATGATCTTGGGGTCCTGGGATCGAGCCCCGAGTCCTTGGCTCCACACTCAGCAGGGAGATGCTTAAAGGATTCTCTCCTTCTCCCTCTGGCCCTCCCTCATGCACATGCTCACTTGCTCGTTCAAATAAATAAATCTTTTAAAAAAATAATAAACCACCAAAACCACAGTATTAAAAAAAAGAAGAAGAAGAAGAAGCCAGAAATAACAAGGGGACAGATTTCCCCCTAAGACTCCAAAATGAACCAACCATGCCCACACCTTGACTTTAGTTCATTAAAATTGTTTTTGGACTTTTGGCCTCCAGAAATGTAAGAGAGTAAATTTTTGTTACTTTAAGCCACTAAATCTGTGGTAATTGTTTCCGCCACACTGGGTTCTGTAACAAGATCAAGTTACCAAACTAACCTTTCACCATCTACAAGGACTTACGTTTGGTTTAAGTCACTGTATTTGGGTCTCTTTGTTGTAACAACTTAACCACATCCACACTGTCAAGCCACCATACCATGACTACGTATCAGAAGTTATATCTTATTTAAGCCACGACTGTATTATTGCTCTATTACATCAGTTCAACCAGCATCTTATCTTTACTTATCAGGTCATTTCTCCTACAGTCCAACTGCAGATTGGTAGAGGGGCTCTATGTGATGCATTCAGTGATCTGGGATCCTCCTATCTAGAGGCCACAGTATTATATAAGAGGATGCCACTTGCATGGCCTTGTTTCAGTCTGTGAACTATTTTCCCGAACTGTGAACTGTTATCCATCCATGAAATACAATGTAGAAATTATTAGTAAGCTCAAAACTTTTTTTACAGTAATTGCATATTTCTACACCATCTATGTAAAGGAATCCTATGATCTGATAACTATAGAGGCTGAAGGAAAAAAAAGATCTCCCAATCACATAGTTTGAGAATCACTTCCCTAAAGCCTCAGAGTCCCCTACTAGATCCTCTGTGTGTTTGTTTGTTTGTTTTTTTAGCATATAACAGAAGAGACAACAGTTGAAGGATTGCATAGGGGCCTTATAGGGTAGGCCTTGTAGAAGATAGCACTTTTGCCTACTTACTAGGATTCACAATTAGTACGTTCTGTTGTAAGGGAGTTTGAGAAAGAGAAGCTGCCTCTGGGCTCAGAAAGAAACAGGAATACTTTTAGTGTGCATCTAGGCGGATTTTGCCATGAGAACACAATGCTCATAAGCTTTCTGGGAGAAAGAGCAGATGGTGTAGAGCGCCACCTCTTGAAGAAAACATTTATGACAACCATATTGTCTCTGTGGAATAGGCATTTTTGGAACCAGTGCCACATGGAATTACTTGCATTTGTGAAACCAGGTCCACAAGATTTCACCAAAGCCCCACGTCGCTTCAGCTGATACAGCCTTTTGCTGATTCTGAAACTAAAATTGAGATTAATGTTTCTGAAAACTATGCCTTCAGGGGACGGCTGCTTACCTTAACTTCGCCATGAGCTCTATACTGTGTCATTTCCTCAGTTTAGAAGGATTGCAGACCTTGTGCAGTATTTATTTCTATTACATTTTTCCCTGCTCTACTGCTCTCTTTCTCTTAGTTGTTCCATTATTTATTTCAGAAGGGTTCACCAACTTCATTATCGTCTTAATTTGGACTCTTTCCTTTTTCTTTTGCCCCAGGGCAGTATACTAGAAATAAGTGTCTTCCTTCTTTTTTTATTGCTCTCTGTTTTCGGGCCCAAACATCTTTGTTCTCGTGTATTTCTCTCTATGTTGTCTTGTGGGATCTGTCACAGTGAGAGATTTGAGAATATTGCATCTGGATCTGCCAAAAACGTGCACAGTCCAAACAAATATTTTCCACTTTCTCCTTCTTGATTCGAGTAATCCCACCCAGAGGTTCTTCTTCCATTAGAACAATATCTAACCTGTGTCCAGACATGATCCATCATTATCTTGCCTAGATTCCTTTTAGCATGTTTTCTCTTCGCTCTGTCTTCTCTCATTGTCTCCATTCTATAGATTTCCTGGTCATGGGCCCTTAGTTGCTGAGGATAGACCCATGGTCTCCTGCAATAACTGTCAGTTTGAAATACATCCAGGGATGTTATGAGAATCTTATGCTGCCCTTCTTTCTAATATTTTCTCCAAATTGGTGTAAACCCTTGATAGACATCTGTGAAATAGTATCATCATTTTTGCGTATTTCCAACTTAATATGATCATTCCTATTTTTGTGTATCCCTAACTTCACCCTTGTGAGGTCAGCTCATGTCCCTACTGTGCTTAATGCCACTCAGATTTAAAGCCAATCTTTTGAATGCCCTTCGAAACACTAAATGTTCTGATTTTTGTGGCGTCTTCCTATCCTGCTACTCTTCCCCTTGCAAACTCCACTCTAGCTGCATTTAATGCTCTTTTTGTCTTTAAATATAACAAGCATTTGCAGTTGGCTATTCCCTCTGCCTGAAGATGCTTTCCAGATCCCCACCGGGCTCAGTTCCAACCTCCTTCAACTCTTTGGTTAAATGCTCCTTTTTAAATGAAACCTATGCAGACTACACAATTTAAAATTATAACGAGTCCCCACCATCCCACTTGAAGTCACTCTCAACTTCATTTATCGATAATGCTATTATCTTCTAATAACGTCATACATCCTAACATAGAATTTATGCTGTTTTTTTTTTCCCCTTATATTTTAACATCCTTGAAATAGGAATACATTCTACAATCTAGGGTTATAAGAAGCAATGTATCTACTAAACTGGAAGTAATTATTTTCTTTGTTATTGATATATAAGTAATAGCATCTTAGACTTAATTAAATAAGGTAAATTACTTATTTAATATGTTCATAGTTTATTTTTGGTCTTCTTTCACTCAAGGAGATTCCTGCTCTCTGTCTGTCTGTCTGTCTCTCTGCTTCTTGGTACCCCGAATGGTGCCATTTGCTGGATAAATACGTATCAACAGATAAATAAACGTTTCCCTTTGGTTCCTGGTTCTGGATCTTTTTGAGGAATCATTCTAGTCCACTCTCTGAGATTTTTCCATTCTCCTCAGCTGGAAGATCGTGGGGGGACTACCTACAGTTTTATTAAATAGACAACTAAAACATTTCCTCGGTTTTTAACGATACCCTTTTTAAGAGCTGCCTGTTCATGACATGTGCACGCATGCGTGCGTGTGTGCGTGCGGGAATGCACTGGACTTCAAGATCTAATTTTCATTTTGTATCAAGCTGCTCTGTCCTCTAAGATGTCCTTCTGAGTAAATCTCTCTTTTCCAGTTTAATCAGTCTTTCTTCCTTTCTTTTGTTTTCATTTTCTGCTACTCATGTCTTGATAGAAAATGAGAGTATATTTTTAAGTTACTTCAGTTCCTCCTTGACATCCCGAGCAAACTTAATTCCTAGAGACAGTGGGGGTATGGAAGTTTAATTGCCAGGTCAGGTTTTTAGTTGGCAGTAATTTCACTGGCAGTCGTTTCTCTATCTAGCCCTTGAGATTTATTTCTCTAGAATAAAGATAAGATACTTTTTGATTTTGCATTTGTCTATTAAAAAATATATATATAATCTTTCTTTGGGTCAAGATGCATTGTAGATCTCTCTAAAGCCATGACCAGAGTTTATATAATTAAGGAAACTGGAGTACTTGTTACCACTAGCAGTGGGCTGGTGCTTAAGTCTTTGAAAAAGCTCCTTTTACAGAAGTTATCCCTGCAAGATTCCTCCTTTGTAACAAAAAGGTAGTTAATAGAATTTGGGTAGTCAGTTTAGTATTGCCTACCTAGGTATGCCACTAATAATATAAAGGAGTAAGCTGTACTTAGTGCTTTGTAACACTAACGGAAATTAGCTGCCTGTGCATTAGGGGGAAAAAAACCTCACAGAAACACTTCCTACAGACATGGTTGAGAAACACAGCAAAAGCCACTTAATGATACATAAAAAAGGACTTACCTTTACTTTAACCTTGATTAAAATACCAGACCAAAGTGCACCTGTGTAATTCAAAACTGAATTATGACAGCCTATACACACAGGGTGACCTGCTTCTTAAGGTCTGTATTTGTTAGACACAGTTCTGCCTGCATAAACACAGCTATTCATTTATGGGGAACAAAGTCACCCAATGGGATCAAATCTAATTAGCCCGTATTTATTAAAGCTTAAGGCCTAAAGCCACTTGCTAAGGCTGCAGCATATAGAAACCTACTTTCCTACTCTCTCTCTCTCTCTCTCTCTATATATATATAAAATCACCCTCAAAGCAAGTACTATCTGAGTTAAGTTACCCACCAGAGCCATTTCAAAAGCTGTGATTCCTCCTAGGGTTATTATGTGAACCAAACTTTACTCTGTAAACTTGTCAAAGTTTCCTAAAGCATCAGATGTTGAGCATTTAAGAGATGGTAAATAACCCCAGTTTCTTCCCCTCCTGATCTGATCTTCAGAAGGAATTGAGAGAAAGATAGTGAGTTATATAAAGGACAGAATATCATTGTGGAAAAGCTGCTTAGAGAATGTGTTTGAGATCTATGACAGTTCTTTAATTTCCATAATTTAATGTGCCCAGTAACTCATGAGCATTGCTATAGACCTCAGCACCTGGAAATGAAGCTGACACCTGATTTTCCCCAGAGCAGAACAACACACATCCTTTTTACAGACTGTCCCAAAGTATGAGAAGGAAGAACTGAATAAGCTCAGTCTTTCTTAAAGTATACCAGGCAGACACTGCATCCCTCCTCCCACTCGTGGACTTCTGAAGGTCTGGGGAGAGATACAATCGTCTACGTGAATCAGAGCTGTAATAGGAGCAAATCTCTCAGGTAGATGACTCATTCTCAGATACGATTGTTTTTTATTCACCCACGATTGACTCAGACCTACATTTATTCGGCCAGAATTCTTTTAGGGTATAAGTGAATGTATTTATGGACTTTTATGGGTAAGTGAATGTACTAAATCTTATTTTTAAATGTTACAAAATTATCTTTCTT
This sequence comes from Neomonachus schauinslandi, assembly GCF_002201575.2. Lineage (NCBI taxonomy): Eukaryota > Metazoa > Chordata > Mammalia > Carnivora > Phocidae > Neomonachus > Neomonachus schauinslandi. Next base: position 66,428,726 of record NC_058404.1, read on the forward strand.
CATAAAATTATAATATGATTATATCGACAGGCACATTTAGATTAGCATGACCTAGTTTACTGGGCTGGTTTACACCTGTCCATAGAAGTGATATTTCATAGATTATTTCTGTGTATACGAGTACTAGGTAATGTTACAAAATACTCATGAGGTGGCCAGCACTTAAAGAACAGTATAATGACTAATTAATGTAATGACACTTGTATAACAAGAGAGTCGAAAGAAGGTTAATGTGATAATGAGGCTTATTTGATCTTAAAGATTTAGCATGAAGGAACTCTCAAGATAGCTTAATTAGATTTTAAGCACCTTTTGCAATTCGCATGTGTACTTGTTAATCCGTATGTTCTAAAAATAAATTTTACTTCATTTAAATTAATGAATTTGTCTAATCTCTGCCCTTGTGCTGTTTTACTGTTATTGGTGATGGTGTTTCCCTGAATATTTCATTTGATATATGTATTAGTTATAATTTTTTCTTCCATGTTATGCTTACATTGCAGTTCAATTCAAAATAGTAAGACGTTTTAAATTATGAAACAATAGCTTAGTATAATACAGGTAGTTACGACCAGTCATGACTGGACCCATTTAACTCCTTTGTATGTCATTTAGAACACTGTATTACACTGTACAATATATCAGTAAATGTGATTTCATCATTTGATACCTGTGTCATTTTTAAACTTAACCAAATAGAAAGAACATTTTAGAAATTAATTTAACAATGAAACAGGACATCATCTGTAGTGGTGATCCAGTTAATTGTAGACTGTTTTCTGGTGCCTTGGAAAAGTATAGAATTACATTTTCACATTCCGTATTTAGGATTTGATGAGTTTTCCAAATTAATACCTCTTCATGCTTTTCTTATGAGTGATGGTTGTAATTTGTTTACATGACTTTTGCTACCCAGTCCATATTTCTTTTACAATGCAATTTACTCTTATAGCACATTACTTCTTGAAGTCATCAGGGCCTGAGTGTGGGCATGGGTGAGTCTCCCATTTTCTCTGACCTCAGTCAGATCCGTTTGCTAAGGCTCAATTCCTTGTTTATGTGCAGGTAGCCGAGAGCATTGCAGCTCACAGCAATCTCTTCCACCTTAGACATTCTGCATTGTTACATATTGTTTTTCTTTGTTTGTTTGTTTGTTTTGTTTTGTTTTTCATTAGAAGTAATTAAGTTTATTTTCATAGCATCTTTCTTTAGAGTCTTGATGTATATGGAGCTTTGCAATTAGATATCTAAAGAACGAGGGTCACATTTCACAAATTCTTTGCTTTCTCTATAGGCTGAATTTTGTACTTTGCAGATAGCACACAGTAAGCAGATCTATATTGATCTATTTTGCTTGTTGAACTGGAAACCTATTTTTAATATACTAAAAAATAATCAGTTAAATGGTTGTGGGCTGATGAAAATTGGCCACTCTACATGTAACCATGGTATTTGTATCTCCATATACAGTTGACCCTTGAACAATGTGGAGGTTAGGGGCACCAACCCCCTCATAGTTGAAAATCTATGTATAACTTTTGACTCCCCTAAAACTTAACTACCAATAGACTACCATTGACTGGAAGCCTTACTGATAACATAAACTATTTATTAACACATATTTTGAATGTTATATGTTTATATACTTCATTCTTACAATAAAGTGGGCTACAGAAAAGAAAATTTCATTAAGAAAACCATAAGAGGAAAATCATAAGCGGAAACCAGATGTCCAAAAAGATGGTGGAGGAGTAGGCGACCCTATTCTAACCGGTCCCTGGAATTGAGCTGGGTATCTACCAGACCACTCTGAACACCCATAAAATCAGCCTGAGATGTAAGCAGATAGATCTGGACATCTACAAACAGAATATCGCAGGCGGTTGGTTTCAAGGTTTGAAGTGGGGAGCCGTGAATCTGTGGGCAGATATCAGAGGATAAATGGCAGCAGGAGGGAGCCTGTCCATGGGGATCCTACACCGCTGGTGAGCAACACCCTCGTGCACTGGGGACAGGATACAGACTTGCAGACCGGTACCAGCAGGGAAAGGACTTTAGGGCAGCCCCCTAGATGGAAACCCAGAGCAGCAGGGCCGCACCTGTGAACTGGGGGAGGCTGGCAGTTTTAGAAGCACAAAGGGCAGAGACGTGCCTCGACCTGGAGGCAAGGACTGGGAGCGCTGCGGAGGGGTGCACAACCCAGGGCGCTGCAGTGTTTAGCAGCACAGACAGAAACAGAGATAGTTTGGCCTGGAGAGCTCACTGAAGAACAGACTGTGCTCTCTCTGCTCTGAGGCAGAGGGTTGGAAATGGTCTTTTCTACTCTGACTCTTGGAAGAGATGCGGAAAGCCGCCAGAGAACAAAAGCCCCTAAAACCAGTTTCCACTGAGACCACCCCCACCACAGGGGGCACAGCAACTCTGCCCAAACAGGGTTGCCTGAGTAACAGTGCAGCAGGCCCCTCCCCCAGAAGACAGGCTGAGAGAACAAGAGGCCAGCAACCCTAAGGTCCCTAGAAAACAGGTGCATCTTGCTTGGGTTGTGGTCAGTAATTTGGGCTCTATATATTCCATCAACCACCCCTCAACAGAATGACTAGGAAGAGGAACCCCCAAAATTGGAAAGACTCAGAAACTATGATTTATGCCACAGATTCACAATTGGATTCAGATATAACCAAGATGTTGGAGATGGAAGTCAGGCTAGCAATTGTGAAGACGATAGCTAGAATGTAGAAATCAATTAATGGCAACATAGAGTCTCTAAGGGCAGAAATGAAAGCTGAATTGGCAGAATTTAAAAATACTGTCAATGAGATCCAATTTAATCTAGATAATCTAACAGCTAGGGTAAGCGAGGCAGAAGAAGGAATTAATGACCTTGAAGACCATTTAATAGATAAAAAGGGAAAAGAGGAGGCCAGGGAAAAACAACTCAGAATCCGTGAAAATAGAATCAGAGAAATAAGTGAAACCATGAAATGTTCTATTGTCAGAATTACTGGAATCCCTGTAGGGTTGGAGAGAGAGAGAGGACTAGAAGATGTATTTGAGCAAATCATAGCTGAGAACTTCCCTAATCTGGGGAATGAAACAAACATTTGTGTCCTAGAGGCAGAGAGGACCCCTCCCAAGATCAAGGAAAACAGGCCAACACCCCGGCATGTAATAGTAAAACTTGCAAATCTTAGAACCAAGGAAACCATCTTAAGGGAGATTAGGGGGAAGAGATTCTTTACATACAGAGGGAGGAACATCAGAATAACATCAGACCTATCCACAGAGACCTGGCAAGCCAGAAAGGCCTGGGAAGACATAGGGTACTAAACGAGAAGAACATGCAACCAAGAATACTTTATCTGGCAAGGTTGTCATTTAGAATGGATGGAGAGATGCAGAGCTTCCAAGACAGGCAGAAACTGAAAGAATATGTGACCACTAAGCCGGCTCTGCAAGAAATATTAAGGGGGTCTATAAAAGGAGAAAGACCCCAAGAGTGATATACAACAGAAATATACAGGGACAATCTATAAAAACAAGGTCTTCACAGGCAACATGATGACAATTAATTCATATCTTTCAATAATCACTCTCAACGTGAATGGTCTAAATGCTCCCATAAAAAGGCATAGGGTTGCCGATTAGATAAAAAGACAGGACCCATCCATTTGCTGTCTACAAGAGACTCATTTTGAACCTAAAGATACATCCAGACTGAAAGTGAAGGGATGGAGATCCATCTTCCATGCCAGCGGACCTCAAAAGAAAGCTGGGGTAGCAATTCTTATATCAGACAAATTAGACTTTAAACTAAAGACTGTAGTTAGAGACACAGAAGGGTCTATCCAACAAGAAGATCTAACAATTGTAAATATCTATGCCCCCAACATGGGAGCAGCCATCTACATAAGCCAACTGTTAACCAAAATAGAGTCATATTGATAACAATACATTAACTGTAGGAGACCTAATACTCCACTCTCTGCAATAGACAGGTCATTGAAGCAGAAAATCAACAAGCAAACAAGAGCTTTGAATGACACACTGGACCAGATGGACCATATAAATATATACAAAATATTCTACCCTAAAACAACAGAATACTCATTCTTCTAGAGCACACGTGGAACTTTCTCCAGACTAGACCACATACTGGGTCACAAATCAGGTCTCAACTGATACCAAAAGACTGAGATTATTCCTTGCATTTTCTCAGACCATAATGCTTTAAAACTGGAACTCAATCACAAGAAAAATTTTGGAAGAAATTCAGACACTTGGAAGCTAAAGACCACTCTGCTCAAGAATGTTTGGGTCAACCAGGAAATCAAAGAAGAACTTAAACAATTCATGGAAACCAATGAGAATGAAAACACAGTGGTCCAAAACCTATGGGATACTGCAAAGGCAGTCCTAAGGGGGAAATACATAGCCATCCAAGCCTCACTCAAAAAAATAGAGAAATCCCGAATTCACCAACTAACTCTACACCTTAAAGAACTAGAGGAAAAGCAACAATGCCTAAACCATGCATTAGAAGAGAAATTAAGATTAGAGCAGAGATCAGTGAATTAGAAACCAGAAACACAGTAGATCAGATCAATGAAACTAGAAGCTGGTTCTTGGAAAGAATTAATAAGATCAATAAACCACTGGCCAGACTTATCCAAAATAAAAGGGAAAGGACACAAATTAATAAAATTATGAATGAAAGGGGAGAGATCATGACTAACACTGAGGAAATATAAACAATTATTAGAAATTATTATCAACAACTATATACCAATAAGCTGAACAACCTGGATGAAATGGATGCCTTCCCAGAAACCTATAAACTCCCAAGACTGAAACAGGAAGAAATTGACAACCAGAATAGGCCAATAACCAGAAACGAGATTGAAGCAGTGTTTAAAAACTCCCAAAAAACAAAAGGCCAGGGCCTGATGGATTACCTGGGTATTTCTACCAAACATTCAAAGAAGAAATAATACCTATTCTACTGAAGCTGTTTCAAAAAATAGAAACAGAAGGAAAGCTTCCAGATTCATTCTATGAGGCCAGCATTACCTTAATCCCCAAACCAGGCAAAGACCCCATCAAAAAGGAGAATTTCAGACCGATACCCCTGATGAATATGGATTCCAAAATCCTAGCTAATAGGATCCAACAATACATTAAAAGGATCATCCACCACGACCAAGTGGGATTTATCCCGGGGATGCAAGGGTGGTTCAACATTCGCAAATCAATCAGTGTGATAGAACACATTAATAAGAGGAGGGAGAAGAACCATATGGTCCTCACAACTGATGCAGAAAAAGCATTTGACAAAATACAACATCCTTTCCTGATTAAAACTCTCCAGAGTATAGGGATAGAGGGAACATTTCTCAAGTTCATAAAATCCATCTATGAAAAACCCACAGCGAATATCATCCTCAATGGGGAAAAGCTGAGAGCCTTTCCCTTAGGATTAGGAGCACATCAAGGATGCCACTCTCTCCACTATTGTTCAACATAGTACTAGAAGCCCTAGCAACAGCAATCAGGCAACAACAACAACAACAAAAATAAGTGTTCAAATTGGCAAAGAAGTCAAACTCTCTTTTCGCAGATGACATGATACTTTATGTGGAAAACCCAAAAGACTCCACCCCCAAATTACTAGAACTCATACAGCAATTCAGTAATGTGGCAGGATACAAAATCAATGCACAGAAATCAGTTGCTTTCTTATACACTAACAATGCTACTGTAGAAAAAGAAATTAGAGAAATTATTCCATTTAAATAGCACCAAAACCCATAAGATACCTCAGAATAAACCTAACCAAAGAGGTAAAGGATCTATACTCTAGGAACTATAGAACACTCATGAAAGAAATTGAAGAAGGCTCAAAAAGATGGAAAAACATTCCATGCTCATGGATCAAAAGAATAAACATTGTTAAAATGTCTGTGCTACCCAGAGCAATCTATACCTTCAATGCCATCCCGATCAAAATTGCAATGACATTTTTCAAAGTGCTGGAACAAACAATCCTAAAATTTGTATGGAATCAGAAAAGACACTGAATCACCAAGGAAATGTTGAAAAAGAAAAACAAAGCTGGGGGCATCACGTTGCCTGATTTCAAGCTATATTACAAAGCCGTGATCACCAAGACAGCATGGTACTGGCACAAAAACAGATACATAGACCAATGGAACAGAATAGAGAACCCAGATATGGACCCTCAACTCCATGGTTAAATAATCTTCGACAAAGCAGGAAAAAATATGCAATGGAAAAAAGACAGTCTCTTCAAAAAATGGTGCTGGGAAAATTGGACAGCCACATGCAGAAGAATGAAACTCGACCATTCTCTAACACCATTCACAAAGATAAACTCAACGTGGATGAAAGACCTTGATGTGAGACAGGAATCCATCAAAATCCTAGAGGAGAACATAGACAGTAACCTCTTCAACATCGGCCACAGCAACTTCTTTTAAGATACATCTCCAAAGGCTAGTGAAACAAAAACAAAAATGAAGTTTTGGGACTTCATCAAGATAAAAAGCTTCTGCACAGCAAAGGAAACAGTCAACAAAACAAAGAGGCAATCCACAGAATGGGAAAAGATATTTGCAAATGACACTACAGATAAAGGGCTGGTATCCAAGATCTATAAAGAACTTCTCAAACTCAACACCCAAAAAACAAATAATCAAGTCAAAAAATGGGCAGAAGACATGAACAGACACTCTCCAGAGAAGACATATAAAAAGCTAACAGACACATGAAAAAATGTTCATCATCATTAGCCATCAGGGAAATTCAAATCAAAACCACACTGAGATACCACCGTACACCAGTTAGAATGGCAAAAATTGACAAGGCAAGAAACAACAAATGTTGGAGAGGTTGTGGAGAAAGGGGAACCCTCTTACACTGTTGGTGGGAATGCAAGTTGGTACAGCCACTTTGGAAAACAGTGTGGAGGTGCTTCAGAAAATTAAAAATAGAGCTACTCTATGACCCAGCAATTGCACTCCTGGGTATTTACCCCGAAGACACAGATGTAGTGAAAATAAGGGCCATATTCACCCCAATGTTCATAGCAGCAATGTCTGCAGTAGCCAAACTGTGGAAAGAGCCGAGATGCCCTTCAACAGATGAATGGTTAAAGAAAATGTGGTCCATATATACAATGGAATATTACTCAGCCATCAGAAAGGATGAACACCCAACTTTTACATCAACATGGATGGGACTGGAGGAGATTATGCTAAGTGAAATAAGTCAAGCAGAGAAAGTCAATTATCATATGGTTTCACTTGTTTGTGGAACATAAGGAATAGCATGGAGGGCAATAGGAGAAGGATGGGAAAAATGAAGGGGGGGGAATCGGAGGGAGAGATGAGCCATGAGAGACTATGGACTCTGAGAAACAAACTGAGGGTTTTAGAGGGGAAGGGGGGGGATGGGTTAGCTCGGTGATGGGTATAAGGAGAGCACGTACTGCATGGAGCACTGGGTGTTATAAGAAAACAATGAACTGTGGAGCATTACATCAAAAACTAATGATGTATTGTATGGTGACTAACATAACATAATAAAATAAAATTAAAAAAAAAGAAAACCATAAGAGAAAATACATTTACAGTACTGTACTGTATTTACCTGAAAAAAATTGTGTATAAGGGGATCCATGCAGTTCAAACCTGTGATGTTCAAGGATTAGCTGCACAGTAGTTTCACAGTGATGAAACCATGCTTGGATTAAACTCACAGTAGATAAGGTCATTAATTTATGTGTTGGTATAAGCTAGGACATAGCTCCTACCCATACAGCCTTTTTGAAATTTGGGCATCAGATAAATCCAAAAAGTTTGTGTAGGGTGCAAAGAAGAACTTTTCCAAAATGGACCATGGATGCATCCTAGCTTGAGAACATTTTTTCTTTTTTTTTTTTTTTTTTTTTTTTTTTTTTAAGATTTTATTTATTTATTTGAGACAGAGAGAATGAGATAGAGAGAGCATGAGAGGGAGGAGGGTCAGAGGGAGAAGCAGATTCCCTGCCGAGCAGGGAGCCCGATGCGGGACTCGATCCCGGGACTCCAGGATCATGACCTGAGCCGAAGGCAGTCGCCCAACCAACTGAGCCACCCAGGCGCCCGAGAACATTTTTTCTTAATAGCAGGATTGCCACTCATGTAGATTAATAATTTTAGATGAGAGCCAAAGAGAAAGGTATGGTCATGTGATAGAATTTTTCCCTCAGAAATCTACATATATATTTATTGCAATGTATTTATAGATATTATATTAAACACAAGGAGGTTTCAATTTAGCTGAGATGGTGAAGCAAGCATACTTCCAGAAGTTTAATGCCATTAATAAAGACTCCATATTGATCAAGTGCTAAAAGATGTTGTTGTTACTGCTAGTTATGATTGAATATGATAATGATGACAAAATAAGACAAAATAAGCCAAAAGAAAATTAGAAGGCAGTACGAATTGGAAGGCTCTGATTATTATAGGTTCATACAGCAGCCTGAGAAGTTCTCCTTTGCTTCTGGCTCCACATTTCCAGCTAACACAAATTAGTTGAAGGAAGCTTTGCCAGAGGTTAAGAAGACCGATTGCTATACAATGGCATCTAGAATAGAGACTTGGGAGTAGGTTTCATGACAAAATACAGATAATATTGTCTGTCATATAGTTGCATAAGGGATTAACAATTAACAATAGAAAATAGATCATTTATGACTATCAGCAGTGCTCTATCACTATTAATAGATAATATACACCATCAAATTTTAAAAGTTTCCTCGAAATCACTTTTTAAGACCACTGATTATTTTAAAATAAAAGCAAGTAATAAGCAAGCAAAACATCCAATGATAGTACTACTCCCAACAACTACAGCAGTCCCTTTTCTCACAAATGCTAACTTAAGTCAGAATGTCTTAAAAATAAAAATTAAAAAAAAAGATTTCTTAGAAAGTATCTGGGAAATTTTGTGCATGGTAACAAGCATTTTACAGTAATTATCATGGTTTTAAAAACTGTATTACTTTTTAAAGTGAATATTTAAAGTAACACATCAACTGTGTCAAGGGAATAATAATTGTTTACAGAAAGTACACCTTTAGAAGAAAGAAAATGTATTATTTAACTAACTGATATAATTTAGCAAATATTTTAAGGTATAGTGTAGCAAAAAAAAAAAAAAGTGGTAAATAGTAGTGCCATCTATTGATAAAACTGAAAACTGCAGTTTCTTTTTAAGGAAAACTAAGACTTAATTTACAGGAATGTATTTCCAAAAAATGATTCCTTATTGTTGTGATTATTTTAAATTACTATTGTATCACATCAAGTACTGGACTTGTGTTAAAAATAATATTTGTGTGAGTGTGTGTGTATACGTATGTGTGTATATGTATGTATTTATGTATATGTTTATATGTATATATGATTAATAATGTTATACTTCCCATAATAAATATTGTTTATTGATTTAAGTTTAGTTAGGCTGTTATCCGATTGAATAATAATAAATATAATCACTGAACAAAATTAACTGTAATATTATATACTTTTTTCTGCTGAAAATTAAGCAACAAATACCTATATGGTGAGTGATGAATCATTGTTTCTTTGTTATTTATTCTACTTTAATATGCAGAAAAATACTTTAACATATAAAAAATTTGAATATTTACCATTCAGCATCCTACTATGACTATTTTAATATTTCTTTTTCTTTTTAATTTTTGTTTGATTATATATAATAACAGACTACTATTTAAAAAACTCTTAAATTAGATTAGCTATTCTCAATAATTCTCAATTATACTTTCAGTTTTTCCAGTTTGCTACAGTACACCTGGCTAGAACAATCTATGTCCTTTCTGGCCAAATTATCGAGGGTGATATGGAATAGTTTAGGAGAGTTAGATTTTTAAAAATATACACTAATTAAGGGACAATATTATGGAGAGGAATGGAGGAGAAAGCAGTGGTAATATCCATTGACCTCTAGGGTTTGATCGGATTATATGCTGCAGGTGAATTGTGCTAGAACACTGACAGGTGCAGCAGAGGAAGCAATGGATTGACAAGAGCCAAAACAATAAAAACAAACACAGCCTTAATAGGGGGAACTAAAATAGCGGCTGAGGTGAAACAAGGGCCGACTTCAGCATGCTATTATGGTGACTATTAGAACATAAAGCTGATATCGAGCTCTTGTTCATTCATTTACTCACACATAGGTAATTTATCTATTTTTATAACTGTAGATTAGATCTATTATATACTGTGCTGGATGCTGAGGACCCAATAGTGAATTAGTGATAGTTAATATTCTTTGAGGAGCTTTCTGTCATTCTCGATGCTATTTCAACCCTTCATATATTGAATACAAGCTGCCTTCACCTTAAGAACTTCACTGCCATTGGTGACATATTATAATAAATAGGGAAATATATGATCAGCAAAATATGAATGGGACCACAAATCTACAATAACCAAGATGGTGTGATACTGATTTAGGATAGACATTTAGGTCAATGAAGCAGAATGGGGGGGATTGAAGGAAGGAAAATGGATGTAAATTGGGGGAGAGCAAGGAAAAATACGAAACTCTGAGCGTGAACTGGAATTCACAAGATTGGCCTGCAATCCACGTCAATTCCCAGTGCTTCCAACCTCAGTGAGGTTGGTATGAGATTCTGATCGCTTTTGAACAGAACCAAATGCACAGCACGCCCAGAATTACCAAGCTGTAGGGAAGGGGAGCAGTTGCAGGCCTGGCTGCCCTTCATCACCAACATCTGAGCCGCAGAGAAGCAAGCATGTGTGGGAGCTGCAAGATCACATAATGACCCTTTCTCAACATGCATAAGGGCATTTGGTTTACTTCTGTCCACCAAACCTTAGGCAAAATTAAACTCACTCTTAAACAAACAAACAAACCAAAACCAAAACCAAAAAACAAACTCTTATCACCTACTCTAACTAGAAAAATACAACAAAGGGAATTCTTGGATAAGTAATTCAGCTAGCTACATTGAAACACTTAAGCTACTAATATTTTATTTTACTTATTTCATTCTTTTCTTTATTTTCTTTTTTCTTCACACAGATGATAACGTACTGTACTTCCTGTTCTTCTTTTCATTTTTTTCTTTTGTTTAAGCTATACTTTTTAAAAAAGATTTTATTTATTTATTTGAGAGAGTGAGAGACAGAGAGAGAGAGAGAGCACAAACAAGGGGAGTGGGAGAGGGAGAAGAAGGCTTCCGGCTGAGCAGGGAGCTCAACCCAGGACTCAATCCCAGGACCCCAGGATCACAACCTGAGCTGAAGAAAGATGCTTAAACCACTGAGCCACCCAGGCCCCCCTAAGCTATAATTCTTATATCATAAAATTCACCCTTTTAAAGTGTACAATTTAGTGTTTTTTTGGTATATTCCCAGAGCTATTCAACCATCACCCCTAATTCCAGAACATTTTCACCATCGCAAAAAGTAACCCTGCCAATTAACGGCCATTTGGCATTCACCCTCAGCCCTAGCCCCCGGCAACCACTAATCTACTTTCTGTTTCTATAAATTTGCCTATTATGGTACTTTAAAACTATTTTCCCTCCTTCGCTGTCTGCCTTGTGGAATTCAGACTCCAGAATCAGACAGGAAGACAACAGCCTAAGAAAGACTGTTTACTCAGCTCATACAATTGAATTGTCTAAGGTCAAACTCCTGTAACAAAACAAATCCAAAACAAATCCACATATATAATTATATGTATGTAGGTAGCTATGTATGTATAGTTGGATAATATATTTTCTATCGTATATATGACAGTATATACTATATATCATCATATTATTACATAAATGCAATATCTTGTCAAAATGCATGAGAAACTGGTAACTTCTGTTAGTTGCTTCCAGAGAGAGGAAAACTAGATAATTGGAAGGTAGAGATGGGAGGGGGACTTTTCACAGTATATTCTTTGTATCTTTTGAATTTTCAATCATGTGAATGTATTGTCTATTTGAAACATAATGATGTATGGTGATTAACATAACTAATAAAATAAAATTAAAAAAAAAAATAAAACATAATGAGGTGGAAGTCTGGCCCCGGAAGAAGTGGCAGGGAGACCCACCCAGGGCCCTCGCCTGCATGCTGGCCCAGAAGCCTAATAAAAATGAGGAAGGAGGGTTCCACTGAGCAACACACCCACCCTCATCTTCTGACACAAAGGTGGCCACCAGACGTGTGCCTCAGGCATGCCTTTTAACTGACTCAAACAGATATAGCTGAGAATGTTCTTTATTTCCCACAAGGGCTGCTTCTCACATTTGGAGAGTGCCCCATGACTGTCTTTTCTGTGGTGTCTATTCAATAAACATTTGGTGAGGGGCGCCTGGGTGGCTCAGTCGTTAAGCTAAGCATCTGTCTTGGACTCAGGTCATGATCCCAGGGTCCTCGGATCCCTGCTCTGCGGGAAGCCTGTTTCTCCCTCTCCCACTCTCCCTGTTTGTGCTCCCTCTCCCGCTGTGTCTCTCTCTGTCAGATAAATAAATAAAATCTTAAACAGAATAAACAAACATTTGGCGAACCTCTCAAAAAATAAGAATGAAAAGTTTACAACTAAAGCATGAATAGAAAAAATGGGAGGAGACTGAAAAAAGAAAAAGGAAAGTAAGGAAAAGGAGGTGGAATCTAAAAGAGAAGAGAAAGAGAGAAAAGGAGGAGAAAGTGGTGAAGGAGAAAGCAGGAGAAAGCAGAAAGCAGATACAAGAAGAGAAATAGGAAGAGGAATAAAATAGGAGCGGGAAGAGAAAGAACGGAGCATGTGATAATTTGGAAACATGAATACAGGTGTTTCAGAAAAGATTGGCAAGATATAAATTTTGAAAGACAAGTGCAGACCAGATAATGAAGGACATTTTATGTTATGTAGTTTGGATATTATTCTGAAAAAAAGGGGGTGATGTAATAAAGGATTTTGAGTAGATTAGATGCAACATCCTACTTTCAATTTAAACATAATTTTGGCTGTGATGTGGAGAATGAATTTGTGGAGGAATGTAGGAAATAAGACCACTTAATAGATTTTACATTAACAAAGGCTAGAAATAGTGAAGCTGCTAAGTAGACTTAGGGTAGGAAAAGGGAATGAAATTGAGAGAAAATTAGGAGTAAATATGTTGTGGAAATAATTAGATAGTGGATTGGTTGGGAAGGTTACTAATAAATTAGAGGGACAAGTCACAGATGACTCCCATTATTTTTAATTTGGCTAGATATGTGGTGGCAACATTATTTGCAAATAAACTTGTAAGAAACATGCCATTTCTGAGTTGAACATGACATTAGCTTGAGACATAACCACCATTAGTTGTTGATGGCAGGAGCCACCACTAAGAGTATGGAAACACACACACACACACACACACACACACACACTCCTACCTGTCAGGCACACATCAGTAATGAGATATTTCAAAGTTCAGTAATAGGGAACCAAACCTGAGAGGAGCTTGGAGGATGCAGAGAGTATGGAGAAACCAGGAACAAAGGATTGCCTGGGAAAGTTAGAATGGCATTATAATGGTTGCAATGGGATGACTAATTTTCTTTGAGCTACTCAGGGTGGACTTTTCTTCACTACCGAAATAAATCATGTTTTATTGAAAATAGGTCAATAACATTTTCATTAAACTTTTTATTTTAAGATAACTGTAGATTTTTATGCAGTTTTAAGGAAATGATGCAAAACATCCTTTAATCCCTTTCTCCATGTTCTCCCATTGGTAACATCTTGCAAAACTATAGTAGAGCATAAGAACCAGGATACTGAAATTGATATAGTCAAGATACAGCACAATTCTATCACCACAAGGATCCCTAATGTTGCCATTTTTAACCACACTCACTTCTCTTCTGTCCACATCCCCTCATTAACCACTGGCAATCACTAATCTGTTCTCCCTTTCTATAATGAGTTATTTTGAGAATGTTATATAAATGGAATAATACAGCATATGTCCTTTTGGGATTTTTTTTTTCCCATTGAGCACAATTTTCTGGAAATTCATCTATGTTGTTGTGTGTATCAGTAGTTCGTTCCTTTTTTTGGGAATAGTAATCCATGGTATGGATATACTAGAATTTGTTTATTAATTTACCCTTTGAAGGATATTTAGGCTGATTCCAGTTGTTTTCTATTACAAATAACTCGGCAAAAAATATTCATGTAGAGGTTTTTATATGAACACAAATTTTCATTCCTCTGGGATAAATGCTCAGGAATTTAATTGCTAAGTCATATGGTAGTTTCATGTTTAGATTTTTTTTTTCTTTTAGAAACTGTCGGAGTGCTGTACCATTGTACATTATCACTAGCAACGTATGAGTGATTCAGGTTCACTGCATCCTGGCCAACATTTGGCATTATCACTGTTTTTATTTAGTCATTCTGATATGTGTAGTGAAATCTTATTGTCATATTAATTTGCATTTATGCAATGGCTAATGAAACCAAACACCTTTTCATGTGATTACTTGCCATCTGTATATCATCTCCAATAAAATGTCCTCTTATGTCCTTTGACCATTTTCTAATTGAATTACTTGTTTTTTTACTGTTGAGTTTTGATAATTCTTTAGATATTTTTTTGTTGTATTTCTGGTTTATAAATATTTTGTCCCAAGCTGTAGCTTTTCTTTTAATCCATTTCATGGGTTTTTTTTTCTAGAGCAAAAGTTTTAAATTTTGGTGAGGTCTATTCATCTTTTTTTTTTTTAATGAATAGTGCTTTTAGTGTCAAATCTAAGAATTCTTTGCTGATTCCTAGGTGGTGAAGAGTTTTTCCTATGCATTTTCTTAAAAGTTTTATAGTTTTATATTCTGCAGTTTAAAATACATTTTTAGTTAATTTTTGTATAAGGTGTGAGATGTGAGTCAATGATAACGCCATGACAGAAGGATAATACATTAACATTAGCAAAAGAAAAAATAGAAAACTCCAACTATGGCTACGGCGTTAAAAGTAGCAGGCAATGGGAGGGATTACACCGTCTGTGTAATTACAAGTTGGACCGTCTCCGCTACAGTCACATATCTGCTTCTTTCTCAGACAACTCGTAGATCTCTAAATTCTAATCCTTAAAAAGGCCAGAAAAATAAAAGGATTCCTCTTTCCATCATGTGTTTGAGTTAAGGTTTTTGCTGGTCCTGTTTTACTTTTTCCAGGTTTGAAAGTGGATGTGAGGAGCAAAAAGGAGCAAAGAAAAAAAATTCTAAAACTCGGGTGCCTGGGTGGCTCAGTTGGTTAGGCGACTGCCTTCGGCTGGGGTCATGATTCTGGAGTCCCGGGATCGAGTCCTGCATCAGGCTCCCTGCTCGGCAGGGAGTCTGCTTCTCCCTCTGACCCTCCTCCCTCTCATGCTCTCTGTCTCTCATTCTCTCTCTCGCAAATAAATAAAATCTTAAAAAAAAAAAAAGAAGTTTTAAAAAAAATTCTAAAACTCTATTTTAGATAGAGGTGATATTACATTCTGAGTTAGGAGTAGCTGTTATTTAATTCTTAGATCTAACTTGACAAATGAGATTTTCATATGACAGTTAAAGATGGGAATTTCACAAGAGAATTGAAGAAGAAGGAATATGAAGGAAATTTATCCGTGCAGTATAGGTAAGAAAACGTCAGGAAAAAAGAGGAAACAGCAACAATGTATAATACAAGTAAAATTAAATGAAAAATTAAAACAAATATGTGTATTACAATTGATATATGTGGTTTGAACTTCTGCTTCAAACTGAATGTTTGGGTAAAAAAAATCAGCTATGTGATAGTTGGGAGAAACACCTAAAAAGAAATGATGAAACCATATTGAAGATAAAGTGATTGGTCAATCCATGTGTAGAAAATAAATTAAATGACATCAATGGTAATGTACCTATATGTGCTAAAGTTTTATTTATGCTAAACCCATTGGCTAGAATAAAGAAAAATATTTTCCCATATAAAAATACAAAGGAAGATAGGAGTTAAAAACTTTTGTGCCAAATATATACATTAAAATTGCATCAGGCAAAATACAAAAATCAAAGGATTCTTTGATAAAGGTAAAATGATAGTGAGGAATTTAATGTATAGTTAAAAAAGAATTTGACAGATTAACTGAATAAAATATAAGCAAAAGTAAAGAAGATTATAGTAACTCAATGAGTATGTCTGAGATATATATGTTGTATTTAGATTATAGATAGAAAGATGGCTGGCTGGATGGCTGTAGCATTAGTGCTGTCATATATATATATATATGTATTTTTTTCTCATATATATTCATATCATATATATATATATTAATGCTGAAAAGGAGCTGAAATGTAACTGATAAAATTAATATACCATAATATACTAAATTAGATATCAAAAGAATCAGCCTATACCTTACAATGCTTATTTTTAAAATGCCAACTAATAAAATGGATGTTTCTTTTAACATCTAATCAAGCCAGGGCTATCATCTTTTTTTTCAGGACTACCATCTATTATCCGTCTCCACTACCATTCAAATTGTTTTGGAATTTAAACATATAAATATTACAGATAGACAATATTTTGTATACATTTGCCAATGATCTGATCGCTTACATCCGAAACCCAAGAGATCAAAATCTAAAAGCTTTTTTACTAAAAGAAAATTAGGGCTCATAGGCACTTAACTACATGCATTTAAAATTGAATGTTAGATTACTATGCTAGCATTTTGTAGAAATCCCTTCTCCCAAAACTAACCACTGAATATATGAATATATATAAAGACATTTTCCATTAACAGCAATAAACAGAAAATGTTAAAAAAGTTAGTAGAAAAATATTCAGATTCCAACTAAAGGACTTCAAAAATAATGTAAACAAATGGAACAATATACCATATTCTTATATTGGTAGATATCCTATATTAAAATAATTACAGGGCGCCTGGGTGGCTCAGTCGTTAAGCGTCTGCCTTCGGCTCAGGTCCTGATCCCAGGGTCCTGGGATCAAGCCCCGCATCGGGCTCCCTGCTCCGCGGGAAGCCTGCTTCTCCCTCTCCCACTCCCCCTGCTTGTGTTCCCTCTCTCGCTGTATCTCTCTCTGTCAAATAAACAAAAATCTTTAAAAAAAAAAAAAATAAAAATAAAAAAATAAAATAAAATAAAATAATTACACAGCTTCTTTAATTATAAGTTCAATTCAATTTCAGTCAGAATTCCAAGAATCTGTTTTCCTTTCTTTTCTGTTTCTTTTCTTTCTTCTTTCCTTCCTCCCTACATCTCTTTTTTTTTCTTTCTGCTCCCCCCCACTTCTTCCCCCCCCACTTCTTCTAATTCAAGAATAAATGTGGGGGGAAAAAACTGGTAAAATGGACACTAGTGTGAATGAATTTGTTGTAAGGGATAGTAAAACTTAAATTTACACTAACCAAAGAATATAGTACAGATTCATGAGATGGATAAAATACCAAAAAAAAAAAGATGCAGTCAATAAATATGTAAAATCATTTTAATTATGAAAATATATGTGTGCATATATGATATGTAAAATAAAAATAAACACATAAAATGTATGATGAAAACATGTATTTTGATTGAAAAATTATTATACACAATGTGATGAAGAAAGGATATCCAATTACTGAGAATATATTGTTTCATTCTTGAATGATGTATAAAAATAATACCACTGAAAGAAAATTATGTTTCTTCACACATTATGTAAAAATTTTTAAAAATTTACCCAGAAATTGGATCATAAACTAGATTGTAATCTGATTAGAAATATAATTGTGTTAAAAAGGCTAATAAATTTAGGGTGTTCATTATTAAGGAAAATATTTAACTGAGGATGGCAGTGTGTGTATATTTTTATTTAGCAAGACAAGAAATCCAGTAATAATAAAAGAGATGTTTCATGGGCTACTGTAAATAAAAATATTCTGTAATGTAATTATTCAAAATACACTAGATAAAACATTTACAATGAAAATAAGGGATAAAGGATTATTGTACATTTCTCTAGTTGAATAAGTATTCTTATATATTAACAGGAAAAAAATGGGTAAAAGCTATGAACAGGCCATTCATGGAAGGAATCAATGTGGCTAATGGGTATAGGAAAACATTCAAGTAGCAAATAATGAAATTTGATGTATTTAATATGAGGAACCATTTGCCAAATTTAAACAATTAATAGCATCCATTTCAGGTGAATTTGTGGAGAATGGACCCTCTCATACAGTGGTTAGTTTTGGGAGAAGGGATTTCTACAAAATGCTAGCATAGTAATCTAACATTCAATTTTAAATGCATGTCCTTTTCAATGTAGAAATTCTTCTTTGATTCAGCTAATCTGAAAAATTGAAAGCAACAGTAGTGTGTAGGTACAAGAATGATTTTTATGCACGATTGTGTATAATAGTGTGAAAATGTGATCCGAGTCATCATTAAAATTGATGAATAAATTGTCATATACCCTTACTGCAAAAATCATTACTCTATTAAAAACAATAAACTCATTTACATATATTGTCCTCAAATATGTCTAAGATATCTAAAATGGAAAAAAATCCCAAGTAATATATAGAGAATAAATTCATACTTGAGAAGCAAATGTGTGCATATAAGCTGTGTAAGGATAGAGGTGAATCTTAAAGTACATTGAAAGATTAAAACTGGTCATTTCAAAAATCTGGTGAGAAAAGCAATTCATATTTTATATGCTGCCTCCTCTGTATAATGTGTTTTTAATAATAAATATACAGTATATTAAGATATCAATAACAGAAGAAATGAAAGAGAAACAAATTAGAGCCAACATGAATGAGTAATTTCTATTTTGCAACATTTAAATGTTTTTTCTACCTACATTATCTCTTTTTCTTTCAAAAATCCTTGAGGTAATTATTACTAATATGGTAAAATTTTATGACTGAAAAGAAAAATAAGACTCAGAAAGCTTAAGAAGTTTCTAACTACAGGTGCTGTATATGCTGACCATGGGCCTCAAACTCTGATCAGTCTGGCTTCATGTAGTTGATGGATTTAGCAGATGAAGCAGGGATAGATTCTGATAATAGATCCTGTATAAGATGAAATTATTAGGTTTTGACCAGAGAGAAAAAACCCATGTCACTGTCCATTAAGTAAGGGAATATTCTAAAAATTATCATATGCATTAAGTCTAAAATAGCATAGTTCTCCTCTGTTGAGAGTTAGCAAGTTTATATGTATGTCATGAAACAGAGAAGGAGACAAACCATAAGAGACTCTTAACTATAGGAAACAAACTGAGGGTTGCTGGAGGGGAGGAGGATGGGGGGGATGAGGTAATTGGGTGATGGGCATTACGGAGGGCACTTGTTGGAATGAGCACTGGGTGTTACATGCAACTGATGAATCACTAAATTCTACCCCAAAATTAATAATACTCTATATGCTAACTATCTTGAATTTAAATAAAAACTAACAAACAAAAACAATAACAACAAAAAATCAAAGCTTACTGCTGCTTTATTCAAGAGTGCCTTTTCAGATGAACTATCTATACATTTTCAGTAAATTAATATTATGGCTTAGAATTACATGACTATCTCTAATTACAGGTAGATTGCATTTATAATTCCTACCAAAAAGCTCATTCTGAAATTAGGAAATTATACTTATAATCCTCAGTGTGTTAGCAGTGGTATAACTGTAGATGAATTTAACCCTCTAAACCTACAGATTTTTTTTTTCTTTTTAAAAAGTTTTTTTTTTTTTATTTATTTGACAGAGAGAGAGACAGCGAGAGAGGGAACACAAGCAGGGGGAGTGTGAGAGGGAGTAGCAGGCTTCCTGCGGAACAGGGAGCTTGATGTGGGGCTCGATGCAGGGCTCAATCCCAGGTCCCTGGGATTATGACCTGAACCGAAGGCAGACACTTAATGACTGAGCCACCCAGGCGCCCCCCTTTTTTTTTTTTTTTGCTTTTTATATAAAGTAGTTTGCAGTAAAAAAAATCTTTGAGGAAAATTATTTAATATTTATAATTATCATCATCTACCCTATTGAAAAGATTTTCACCAACATTTGCATCAACAATATTATCATAAATTCATTTCTCTCTATCTGCTAGGCATCTTATATTTTACAGTGCCATCACATTGTTTCATCATAACATTTATTTTTCAAATGAAGAAACAGGCGCTGAAAGAGTTGGAGTAAGTCTGCCCAAATCACTCAGTTCCTAGTTGTGATCTAAGGTCTGACTCTTGAGTAATCCTTTCTGATACAAAGTGTTTTATATGTTATGGCCTTACATGTTTTGAAAGTCCTTCCATTTCTTATACAAATGGTGGAAAAATAGATAAGTCTAGCTAGAATAATAGTTTAAAGGAAAATTATAATTTTTTGCCACACATTTTTTTACCTTCTTTTTTATTGTTATGTTAATCACCATACATTACATCATTAGTTTTTGATGTATTGTTCCATGATTCATTGTTTGTGCATAACACCCAGTGCTCCATGCAGAACGTGCCCTCCTCAATACCCATCACCAGGCCAACCCATCCTCCCACCCCCCTCCCCTCTAGAACCCTCAGTTTGTTTCTCAGAGTCCATCGTCTCTCATGGTTCATCTCCCCCTCCAATTTCCCCCCCTTCATTCTTCCCCTCCTGCTATCTTCTTCTTCTTGTTTTTTTTCTTAACATGTATTGCATTATTTGTTTCAGAGGTACAGATCTGTGATTCAACAGTCTTGCACAATTCACAGCGCTCACCATAGCACATACCCTCCCCAATGTCTATCACCCAGCCACCCCATCCCTCCCACCCCCCACCACTCCAGCAACCCTCAGTTTGTTTCCTGCAATTAAGAATTCCTCATATCAGTGAGGTCATATGATACATGTCTTTCTCTGATTGACTTATTTTGCTCAGCATAACACACTCCAGTTCCATCCACGTCGTTGCAAATGGCAAGATTTCATTCCTTTTGATGGCTGCATAATATTCCATTGTACATATATACCACTTCTTCTTTATCCATTCATCTGTTGATGGACATCTTGGCTCTTTCCACAGTTTGGCTATTGTGGACATTGCTGCTATAAACATCGGGGTGCACGTACCCCTTCGGATCACTACATTTGTATCTTTGGGGTAAATACCCAGTAGTGCAATTGCTGGGTCGTATGGTAGCTCTATTTCCAACTTTTTGAGGAATCTCCATATTGTTTTCCAGAGTGGTTGCACCAGCTTGCATTCCCGCCAACAATGTAGGAAGTTTTCCCTTTCTCCACATCCCCGCCAACATCTGTTGTTTCCTGACCTGTTAATTTTAGTCATTCTGACTGGTGTGAGGTGGTATCTCATTGAGGTTTTGATTTGGATTTCCCTGATGCCAAGCAATGTTGAGCACTTTTTCATGTGTCTGTTGGCCATTTGGATGTCTTCTTTGGAAAAATGTCTGTTCATGTCTTCTGCCCATTTCTTGATTGGATCATTTGTTCTTTGGGTGTTGAGTTTGATCAGTTATTTATAAATTTTGGATACTAGCCCTTTATCTGATATGTCATTTGTAAATATCTTCTCCCATTCTGTTGGTTGTCTTTTGGTTTTGTTGACTGTTCCCTTTGCTGTGCAAAAGCTTTTTATCTTGATGAAGTCCCAATAGTTCATTTTTGCCCTTGCTTCCTTTGCCTTTGGCGATGTTTCTAGGAAGAAGTTGCTGCAGCTGAGGTCGAAGAGGCTGCTGCCTGTGTACTCCTTTAGGATTTTGATGGACTCCTGTCTCACATTTAGGTCTTTCAACCATTTGGAATCTATTTTTGTGTGTGGTGTAAGGAAATGGCCCAGTTTCATTCTTCTGCATGTGGCTGTCCAATTTTTCCAACACCATTTGTTGAAGAGACTGTCTTTTTTCCATTGGACATTCTTTCCTGCTTTGTCAAAGATTAGTTGACCCTAGAGTGGAGGGTCCATTTCTGGGCTCTCTATTCTGTTCCATTGATCTATGTGTCTGTTTTTGTGCCAGTACCATACTGTTTTGATGATGACAGCTTTGTAATAGAGCTGGAAGTCCGGAATTGTGATGCCGTTAGCTTTGCTTTTCTTTTTCAACATTCCTCTGGCTATTCAGGGTCTTTTCTGGTTCCATACAAATTTTAGGATTATGTGTTCCATTTCTTTGAAAAAAGTGGATGGTATTTTGATGGGGATTGCTCTGAATGTGTAGATTGCTCTAGGTAGCATTGACATCTTCACAATGTTTTTTCTTCCAATCCATGAGCATGGAACATTTTTCCATTTCTTTGTGTCTTCCTCAATTTCTTTCATGCGTATTTTATAGTTTTCTGAGTCCAGATCCTTTGCCTCTTTGGTTAGATTTATTCCTAGGTATCTTATGGTTTTGGGTGCAATTGTAAATGGGATCGACTCCTTAATTTCTCTTTCTTCTGTCTTCTTGTTGGTGTATAGGAATGCCAGGCACTGATTTCTGTGCATTGATTTTCTATCCTGCCACTTTACTGAATTCCTGTATGCGTCCTAGCAGTTTGGGGGTGGAGTCTTTTGGGTTTTCCACATAAAGTATCATATCATCTGCAAAGAGTGAGAGTTTGACTTCTTCTTTGCCAATTTGGATGCCTTTTATTTCTTTTTGTTGTCTGATTGCTGTGGCTAGGACTTCTAATACTATGTTGAATAGCAGTGGTGATAGTGGACATACCTGCCACGTTCCTGACCTTAGGGGGAAAGCTCTCAGTTTTTCCCCATTGAGAATGATATTCGCTGTGGGTTTTTCCTAGATGGCTTTTATGATATTTAGGTATGTACCCTCTATCCCTACACTCTGAAGAGTTTTGATCAAGCAAGGATGCTGTACTTTGTCAAATGCTTTTTCTGCATCTATTGAGAGGATCCTATGGTTCTTGTTCTTTCTTTAATTAATGTATTGTATCACATTGATTGATTTGTGGGTTTTGAACCCACCTTGCAGCCCAGGGATAAATCCCACTTGGTCGTGGTGAATAATCCTTTTAATGTACTGTTGGATCCTATTGGCTAGTATTTTGGTGAGAATTTTTGCATCCATGTTCATCAAGGATCTTGGTCTGTAATTCTCCTTTTTGATGGGGTCTTTGTCTGGTTTTGGGACCAAGATAATGCTGGCCTCATAAAACGAGTTTGGAAGTTTTCCTTCCATTTCTATTTTTTGGAACAGTTTCAGAAGAATAGGTATTAATTCTTCTTGAAATGCTTGGTAGAATTCCCCTGGGAAGCCATCTGGCCCTGGGCTTTTGTTTGTTGGGAGATTTTTGATGACTGCTTCAATTTCCTTAGTGGTTATAGGTCTGTTCAGGTTTTCTATTTCTTCCTGGTTCAGTTTTGGGAGTTGGTACATCTCTAGGAATGCATTCATTTCTTCCAGGTTATCTAATTTGCTGGCATAGAGTTGCTCATAATATGTTCTTATAATTGTTTGTATTTCTTTGGTGTTGGTTGTGATCTCTCCTCTTTCATTCATGATTTTGCTGATTTGGTTCATTTCTCTTTTCTTTTTGGTAAGTGTGGCCAGGGGTTTATCAATCTTGTTAATTCTTTCAAAGAATCAGCTCCTAGTTTCATTGATCTGTTCTACTGTTCTTTGGTTTCTATTTCATTGATTTCTGCTCTGATCTTTATTATTTCTCTTCTCCTGCTGGGTTTAGGCTTTATTTGCTGTTCTTTCTCCAGCTCCTTTAGGTGTAGGGTTAGGTTGTGTACTTGAGACCTTTCTTGTTTTTTGAGAAAGGCTTGTACTGCTATATACTTTCCTCTTAGGACTGCCTTTGCTGCATCCCAAAGATTTTGAACAGTTGTGTTTTCATTTTCATTAGTTTCCATGAATTTTTTTAATTCTTCTTTAATTTCCTGGTTGACCCATTCATTCTTTAGTAGGATGCTCTTTAGCCTCCATGTATTTGAGTTCTTTCCAACTTTCCTCTTGTGATTGAGTTCTAGTTTCAAAGCATTGTGGTCTGAAAATAGGCAGGGAATGATCCTAATCTTTTGGTTCCGGTTGAGACCTGATTTGTGACCTAGGATGTGATCGATTCTGGAGAATGTTCCATGGGCACTAGAGAAGAATGTGTATTCCATTGCTTTGGGATGGACTGCTCTGAATATGTCTGTGAAGTCCATTTGGTCCAGTGTGTCATTTAAAGTCTTTATTTCCTTGTTGATCTTTTGCTTAGATGATCTGTCCATTTCAGTGAGGGGGGTGTTAAAGTCCCCCACTATTATTGTGTTGTTGTCGATGTGTTTCTTTGCTTTTGTTATTAATTGCCTTATATAATTGGCTGCTCCCATGTTAGGGGCATAGATATTTACAATGGTTAGTTCTTCTTGTTGGATAGACCCTTTAAGTAGGATATAGTGTCCTTCCTCATCTCTTATTACAGTCTTTGGTTTAAAATCTAATTTGTCTGATAGAAGGATTGCCACCCCAGCTTTCTTTTGGTGTCCATTAGCATGGTAAGTGGTTTTCCACCCCCTCACTTTCAATCTGGGGTTGTCTTTGGGTCTAAAATGAGTCTCTTGCAGACAGCATATCAATGGGTCTTGTTTTTTAATCCAATTTGATAGCCTGTGTCTTTTGATTGGGGCATTTAGCCCATTTACATTCAGGGTAACTATTGAAAGATAGGAATTTAGTGCCATTGTATTGCCTGTAAGGTGACTGTTACTGTATATTGTCTGTGTTCCTTTCTGGTCTCTGTTGCTTTTAGGCTCTCTCTTTGCTTAGAGGACCCCTTTCAATATTTCTTGTAGGGCTGGTTTCGCGTTTGCAAATTCCTTTAGTTTTTGTTTGTCCTGGATGCTTTTTATCTGTCCTTCTATTTTCAGTGACAGCCTAGCTGGATATAGTATTCTTGGCTGCATATTTTTCTCATTTAGTGCTCTGAATATATCCTGCCAGTCCTTTCTGGCCTGACAGGTCTCTGTGGATAGGCCTGTTGCCAATCTAATGTTTCTACCATTGTAGGTTACATATCTCTTCTCCCAAGCTGCTTTCAGGATTTTCTCTTTGTCTCTGAGACTCATAAGTTTTACTATTAGATGTCAGGGTGTTGACCTATTTTTATTGATTTTGAGAGGGTTTCTCTGTTTTTCCTAGATTTTGATGCCTGTTTCCTTCGCCAAATTAGGGAAGTTCTCTGCTATAATTTGCTCCAATATACCTTCTGCCCCTCTCTCTCTTTCTTCTTCTTCTGGTATCCCAATTATTCTAATGTTGTTTTGTCTTACGGTATCACTTATCTCTCGAATTCTGCCCTCGTGATCCAGTAGTTGTTTTTTTCTCTTTTTCTCAGCTTCTTTATTTTCCATCATTTTGTCTTCTATATCACTGATTCTCTCTTCTGCCTCATTTATTCTAGCAGTTAATGCCCCCATTTTTTATTGCACCTCATTAATAGCCTTTTTGATTCTGACTTGGTTAGATTTTAGTTCTTTTATTTCTCCAGAAAGTGTTTCTCTAATAACTTCCATGCTTTTTTCAAGCCCAGCTGGTATCTTTAAAGTGATGCTTCTGAACTCTAGATCTGACATTGTACTAATGTCCGTATTGAGTAGGTCCCTGGCAGTCGGTACTCCCTTTTGTTCTTTTTTTTGAGGTGATTTTTTCCATCTTGTCATCTTGTCCATAGGAGAACAGATTAATGAGAGAACAAAATGCTAACAGGGTAACAACATCCCCAGAAAATATACTCTAAACAAATCAGAAAAGACCTGAAGCCAGGGGAAAAGAAAGGGAAAGAAAGAAAAAAGAAAAAGAAAAAAAAAGAAAAAGAAAAAGATAAAGATAAAAACTAACAAATCAGAACAAAAAAAACCCAGAATATGATCAAATATGATCAGGCTGGTGCATAGATCAGTGCCACACACTAGATTTTGGGCGTATTTTGGTCTGTTAGAAGAAAGTGCCTCCCAAAATTTTAAAGAAAGAAAAACTTATATACATACAAAAATAAGGGTTGATATGATGAAGGGATGGACTATGACTGTAAAGATGAAAATTATAAAAAAAATTATAAAAGGAATTGATAAGAAGTTGTTTGAAAAAAGAAAAGAGGATTTAAAAAAAAAAAAACGGAGAGAATGTGATCAGGCAGGAGAGTAGAACAAACCATACACTAGAGATTTAGCGTATATTTTGATCTGTTAGAAGAAACTATCTCAAAATTTTAAAGAGAGAACAATTTATATATATATGCCAAAAATAAGGGTAACTACTATGAAGGGATAGAATATGACTCTAAAAATGAAAAATAAAAATGTTTTTTAAAAAAGGTATTGATAAGATGTTGGTTGAAAAATGGAAAAAGAAAAATTCAAAAAAAAAAAGACAGTTAAAAAAAAATTAACTTTGAAAGACTAAAGAATCATGGCAAAAAAGCCATGGATTCTATGTGCCTTATTCCCCTAGCACTGGAGTTCTGCTGTTCTCATTGATCGGTAAACTTGGTCTTGGCTGGCTGTTCTCACTGATCTTCTGGGGGAGGGGCCTGTGCCGTGGTTCCCAAATGTCTTTGCTGGAGGCAGAATTGCCCCGCCCTTGCCAGTCCGGGCTATGTAATCTGCTCGGGTTTGCTCTCAGGAGCTTTTATTCCCTGCAAGCTTTCCGTACAGCTTTGGAGGCAGAGAGTGAAAATGGTGGCCTCCCAATCTCCGCCCCGGAGGAGCCGAGAACTCGGGGCCCCGCTCCTCAGTGAGCCCCCAGAGAAAAGCAGTCAGTCACTCCGTCTTCCCGGTCTCCGGCCACACTCCATGCTCACCCGGCCTGTGTCCGAGCGTTTCTATCTATGGCACCCAACTCAGTGTGGAGCCTCCAAACCCAACAGATCCCTGCGGTGTGCTCCTGCAGCACTCCTCCCCGGGAAGGAAGGTGAGTCTCCCCGGATCTGCCACTTGTTGGGTCCCAGCTGGAGGAGCAGTGGCCTGACTGTGCCGCAGATCATGGTTTATGGCAACCCCGAGCTGAGAGCCCGCTCCTCGGCTCCGTCTCTGCAGCCGGCTCCCCTGCTCCAATACCTGGGAGCTCTGCTGCACTCAGGCACCCCCGGTCTTTCTGTGACCCCGAGGGTCCTGAGACCACACTGTCCCACGAGGGTTCCACCCCCCACTTAGCCACTGGAGCAACGTTCCTCAGCGGAGCCGACTTCTAAAAGTTCCGATTTTGTGCTCCGCGGCTCTATCACTTGCCAGAAGCGGCTGACAGAGGCCCCCTCCCCCACCATCTATCCTCCTGAATATCACCTCGGATTCACTTCTCCGCACGTCCTACCTTCCAGAAAGTGGTCGCTTTTCTGTTCAGAGAGTTGTTGCTATTCTTTTCTTTTATCTCCTGTTGAGTTTGTAGGTGTTCAGAATGGTTCGATCCCTATCCAGCTGAATTCCTGAGACCAGACGAAATCAAGGTCTCCTACTCCTCCGCCATCTTGCTCCGCCCCCCACCACACGTTTTAATATTACATTGAAAGACATATGTTTTCTCCATCTTTTTAAGCTCCAAATAATGCAATTGTTTTTCTTACTCTCAAGTCACAAAAACCCTTTTTACAGGGCATGTGTGCACTTACTAGTTATATGGCCAATGGGGTACAAATGTGACTGAGGAAGAGCTTAGAAGATTCACTCGACCTGTTTAGAATTATTTTAGAGGCAGCTTTGAATAAATCTAGTTATATATTATATTTAGATAGGGTTTATATTTACATCTTAAACATTAAACAAGTTTTCAAAATGTGTCTTGCTTCCATTTCCCTTTCTCTAGTCCTGGCAGATATGGCTGATCAATTATAACTTTTCTATCCCATTGAACCCATGCGTGGGTATAGGCCACTTCCAATTTGGATCTCTAAAAAGTCCATTTCTACTAATCAATTGGTATTGACTAGTGAAATTACATACATTTGTCATTTCTCCTATTAAGTCTCACTCATTCTGCATGTAATAGCAAAAATATGATTTCTGGAAAAAGTGTGCGAGTTAAGACACCTAATATTTCAACTTGTCATACATTGTTTCTTTTAATCAATTTAATCCTAGGAAGGGTTTCAAACTTTATAAATGGGGAAACTGAGACTTAGAGAAATTACATATTTTATCCCTTAGAGCATAGAGTGTTAAAAATACATTCAGATTTTCAGGTGTGTATGTGGAGGGGTTGTTGTAATGTATCTACTGCACACTCCGTGCCTCAAATAATTTGAGATCTCCTGAAACTTTAAATTAAATATATATTAAACAAAGGTAAATAATGTCTAAGAAAAAAAAAAAAAAAACAGTATCCATCATGTGCCAGACATCAAATTATCTTTTTCATTAATTCTTTCTTCATTGATTTAGAAAAACAACATTCTATATTATTACCTTGAATGCTTTGGCTAGGTTTTGTTTCAGAGAGCATTTCTGTAAATGATGGCTTTTGATATTTTTTTTAAAATTGGGGATTAAAAGGGCCACTAACTTTAAGGATCAGTAGAATAGATGTAAGTTCATTAAACTAGGATAGACTGCTGTCCCTTTCAAAATATCTTAAAAAGTTGTGATTTGTTAAAATACTGTAGGATAAATAGGAAGACCCAATAGAAAAATCACAAAAGTTTATGACCATAAGTCTGTTTTTGTTAATTTATATTTCGCCTCCAACATTCATTGCATTCTCTACATTTTTATGAAGGCTGCAATAATGTGATCAGAGAGTTTTGTAATATTGACAAGAGGCAGTGTGAAAGTCATGAATATAAAAAGACTGCTTTGGGACAAAGTTAAAGAGAAATTGATGGCTTTAATAATGTCAGAGACAAAAGACATTGGACAAGCTCAGTAGCATTTAAAATATTTATTAAACTCTGTCTGTAATTTTTCATAGGAAAGTTGCTTTAATGACAAAGGAAGTCATAATACAAACAGAACAATCCAGATGCCACTGTGAGTCAGCACTACTTCCGAGCCATTTATATTCTTACCCTCAAGCTTTCTTAGAACTTTTCTAACAGTTGCAGCTGTGTGAATAATTTGTGGAAGAGCAGTGATAGACGCCTTCAAAAGAACACAAGAAAATGGCATCAAGAAAAAAAAAAATCTAATGTTTAGTTGTTTACATACCAGTGACCTGACAACTCACCTTAAATTCATTTCTGTTTTCAGTAGGATTGCAGTCACTGTATTGGGTCAGTGATCTCTGCTTCCTGACTTGAAAATCAGGCTTCCAAAGTACCCAGGTTATGCTGTTTTTATACTTTCTGTAACAATGCAGCGATTTCTAAAGAAAGATCACAGAATAAAAGTTAAAGGATGAAAAAAGCAGGGCTTAGTATTTATAGATATCTATTTTTTTTCGTTAGATCATTTCTAATACTAGATTAGAAAGATGATTAGATTCTATTAGATACGTCCTAATATTGAGAAAAACACTGATTTATTTTAATACAAGGAAGTTATTATAGACCTTTAAGAAATATATCCATCAATCTTAGTTTTATATGTATTCATATTATTCAATACTTTGTGGTTTTGAGCTGATAAATCTTCACAACTGATTCCATATAGACCCCAAAGTTTCCAGGAAGAAAGATCTAGTAAAATATACTTGTACTAGTTATACTGTTATTTTCTTTAGCTTATCTACCTTTTTGATTCTAAATTTAATGTTTAGTATCAGAACCCCTTTCCCATTTTAATTTCTATAACTAGTTAAAAAGTATTAGCCTTAAGTATGTATTCTTAGAGCAACTAGTCCTCCATATACAGTATCCGATTACTTATACTTTATGCTCTAAGAACCATAAGATAAATTAAATACAATTTTATTGTATTAGTTCAATATAGTCACAAGATGATAGTTATCTTAACAGGCTTACGGAAATAAGTAGTTCAGTTTCCTTGAGAAGTTGCATCCATTTGAGGTGAATTATTAATACCTCTCCAAATTACTATAAATGCACTGATAATTACTTGATCTTTACATTTTAAAATATAATTTTTCAAGGACCTCAAATATACCTTATATATAACTGCCAAACACCTAATCAGATTTTATATTTAGATTCCAAGTAGTCAAATTCCAGTAGTTATGTGTATGGGAACATTTATTTTATAATTGTTACCAGATAAGACAAAATGCGTTTTTTCCAGTGTTCATTTGGCTAATTTCAAAACCTGAACTCAATACTCACTCAACGTGTTAATGTATAAAACATAGCATATAAGAGATGGAGAGAGAAAGTCATCTACCACAATTTGCTACACTCAGAAGTTGCTCAATAAATATTTGTATATTATCCTAAAATTTAAAATAAACAGATCATGTTTTATGTGTTTCTTAAATTTTGTTCATGAATAAATTTCACATATTTACATCCTCTTATATCTCTTTTTTTAAGTGACAGAAACTTATTTGATTATAATTTATAGAATGATATTGAACAATATGTAATAATCTCAACTACATTATTAATATGTTTATATACATATAAGCACATAATATTATACTATTTAATATAGATATCATTTGACATTATTAGATAATATTATATCAAATAAACTGCTTCCTGAGTAATTTTGGTGAGACATTGAATATCATTAGGAAATTTTCAGTGTATATACACTTACTTTTAAATATTACCTTTGGCTTAAAATATTGGGAGCCTTATTTAAAGATTTTCATGATAGCACACACAGACTGGATTCTAAATCCAATGTGAAAACTCTTTGGTGGTCTTCATCAGTTTCTTTATTCATGCAACACTAACAGCAAGGAAAGACAAGTTCATAGAGTGCACTTTCTAACTAAAAATGACTGTAACAAATGGCTTGAAATGTTCTCTGGAGGATTATTGACTTTTTAATTCAAGCTGCCATCAATCCTCATTTATATTTCATAATATGTATCTCGGGAAAAATAACCTACTTTTAAATGTGTAGCTTGTCACTGAGGTTAAATAGTTGTTATGCCAATCACTTATCCTTCAATTATGTGTGAGTTAAGAGATATTTTTCAGACCATCACTTGATAGCAATATACTAAGCATATTATATGAGTATTGCTATTTTTTCAAACTACGATATATCTAGTTGGGTATAAAAGTTCAATATGGCAAAAATTATTATTCATTGTTTTCCTTTCAGTTCACATGCAAATGTGTCAATAAAGTAGAAACAAGTAGGAACACAGGGAGAAATTGAACATCTTATTTGAAAAGTTGTCCTTTGGGGAGTATCAGTGACAATATAGATGACCTATATAATATCTACATTTTTAAATATGAATGATGTAGAATCTATTGTTATCATTGAGTTAATTGATGTGCTTCATTTCAAACTAATTTTCAATATATTTAGGTCATCTCAATTTTTTGCTATTCCAAAGAATGTTGCACGAAACATTGGTCCTTGCTTTGGCTACAAGTTTTGTGTCAAGATACATTTTCTTCTCTTAAATGTTTATTGAGAGAGTAGTTTTCCATTTTGGCACTCTATGTAAGTCTTTTTAAAAAGCTCATCTCCTAACTCCTGAGTTGTTAAGAGATTAGAGATTAGGTCTGAGTATTTGAAAAAAATCTCTTTACTCCAGATCTTATGGTAATGTGGTTTTGCTGGAAGTATATTATCGTATCTCTTTAAAAAGTTATTTACTTGAACCTCCAATATAATAAAAAGGTACAAAAAATACTGTGTGCTTTTAGATATATACCAAAAGCCTAAATATGTGCTCTATGTTACCAAGAAAGTATGTGCAGAAATTTTATGAGGACTATTTTTGAAAACATATTTGACATTTTAAAAGGCACCATTTAAATAGTCATCAAGGCTAAAAGAAATCAGAGCGTGGTTTCACTCCCATTATTGTTGTGGATGTTTGTGTATAGCACGTTTGTTTTGAATTATATTTAGGAGAGGATGAAAGGATGCAGCAAAAATCTGGTGCCCAGAACTTTGGAAGTTTATTATTTTTCTCCTCCAGAAACTATTAAAAGCAATTCACAAAGTCAAGACCCAGCTTCGATTTGAAAGGATTACTGGGCATTTCTGAGTACCCCTTCCTTCCCTTTGTCTCCATGTTAGAGCTGATATGAGTCTAGTTTAAGATCTCTACTGTATAGCCAAAATGAAAGGGCCAGTAGGATGATAAGCGTATCTGTAGTCCTGATTGTGGCTTCAACTAGTCTCTTGGTTTGAATTACTTTTATAACTTCAGTAAATCTAGAAGGCTGACGTTTATTTGTTAGTCAATTTAATTTGTATATACAATGGCTACTCTAGTCGCTAGAAAGAACAGTGGTGAAATTAACTTTGGGCTAGAGTTGAGAGCCTAAAGAGAGTCTCAGTCTGGTCGTTGACCTTGCATCTTTGACAGGCATTCCATTGGGCGAAAATAAAAGAAATCACGCAGTTCAAAGTATATTAGTTAACCAAAGAGCAAGATGGTCCAGGTGAACATTTCTGTCCATTGTCTTTTGCTAAGATAGCTCCAGCAGAAAATTCTTGCCCTGAGAGCCAGGGTGTTTCTCCTTATTTACCAAGTCATATCCTTACTAAGGCAAATGCAGGGTACATATGTTCTCATGGTCATTCTAAATAACAAATGCTAAAATGTGAGCGTGAATAAAAGATATGTAGTACGGCTGTAATATGCATTTTGAGGAACGCTTCATGCTCTACAATACTTTTATCACTCAACCATGCAAAGGGATATAATGATCAAATAAGACGAAACCTCTTCTACCAAGAAACTTAACTATATATACTAGCAAACAATAAATTATCCTAAAACTTAGTGGCTTAAAACAACAAACATTTATTACCTTATGAGACAATAACAGGACAATAGAGATATGAGATAGTAAGTAGAGAAATGAGACAACTAAAGAACTCGAGAACAGCTTAGCCAGGTGGTCCCAGTATTAGATATTTTCTGAGGTTGCAGTTTCCTTGGAAAATGTATATTTAGGTACTTTGCCCATGTTTTAATTGCTTTTTTCTATTAAAGTGTATGAGTTCATTGTATATTTTAGATATTAACCATTTATCAGATAATTTGGTTTACAAAGAGTTTCTCCCATTCTGTAGGTTTCCTTTTCATTATGTTGACAGTTTCCTTTGCTATGCAAAAGGAGTGGTTTGCCTTTTGTTGCTGGGTTATAATAGCTCATTATATATTCTGGATACTAGTATGTTATCAGATATAATTTGCAAATATTGTTTTATTCTGTGAGTTGTATTTACACTTTGTTGGTAGTGTCCTTTGATGCACCTCAAATTTTAATTTTAATGAGGTTCAATTTATTGATTTTTCTTTTGTTGCTTGTGTTTTGGGGTCACATTTAAGAAACCATGGTAAAATACAAGGTCAGGAAGATTTACCCCTGTTTTCTTCTAAGTGCTTTATTATTTTAGCTCCTACATTTAGGTCTTTTATTAATTTTGAGCTAATTTTTATATATATTTTGTGAGGTAGGGGTTCAAGTTCATTTGTTTGCATATGGATATCCAGTTGTTTCAGCATCAGTTCTTGAAAAGACTATTTCTTGGCATCTATGTTGAAAATCAATTAACCAAAGATTAATAGTTTTATTTCTGCATTGCCAACTTTATTTCATAGGCTTAAATTTTTTTCTTATGCCAGTATCACATTGTTTTGGTTACTATATATGTGTGTGTGTGTGTGTATATTATATGCATATATATTTGTATATATACTATACACATACTTTGTAGTATATTTGGAAATTGAGAGGTATGAAACCTCCAGTGTTATTCTTTTTCAATGTTGTTTTATCTATTTGGGGGTCCCTTGTGATTCTAGATAAATCCGAGGATTAGCTCTTCCATTTCTGCAAAAAGAAAAAAAATGCAGCTGGAATTTTGATAGGGATTACATTGTATCTATAGATCAATTTTTTTGGAGAATGGTCATCTTACTGATAATTCTTACCAATTCTTACTATCCTACTAATTAATTATTTCAATTCATAAACACATGACTTTTCATGGAGTTAGTTTTTCTTTAAATTCTTTCAAGTCATTTTGCAGTGTTCAGTGTGAAAATCTTTCACCTCCTTGGTGAAATTTATTTCTAAATATTTTATTTTTTGGATGCTTCTGTAAATGTAATTGTTATCCTGATTTTTTAAACATGCTGTGGTAAGGAAAAGATTTTCATTCTTTCTCATTTTTATATTCATTTACTCATTTATATAACTGAATTCTTTAAGTCTTATTTAATTCCTTATTTTCTTTATAATTGCTAATTATTTTAATGCTCAAATTTTCTCATATTTGGCAAATAAGAGTCCCTTTAAGTTAGCTTTTGTATTTTTTTTTTTTTTGATGTTTCTATCATCCTTTGAAAACTTCTTTTAGGGCGCCTGGGTGGCTCAGTTGGTTAAGCGACTGCCTTCGGCTCAGGTCATGATCCTGGAGTCCCAGGATCGAGTCCTGCATCGGGCTCCCTGCTCAGCGGGGGGTCTGCTTCTCCCTCTCACCCTCTTCCCTCTTGTGCTGTCTCTCATTCTCTCTCTCAAATAAATAAATAAAATCTTTAAAAAAAAAAAAGAGAGAAAACTTATTTTATTACCAAAACGGGATATCCCAGACTCAGCTTGTATCTTTCCTGGCATAGTCTCAGAATAACTTTTATGTAGGGAAAACTGGCACATTTTTGCAGATGATGGTATTTGGAAACTAAGATCTATAGAAATATGTATCATTAAATTATATAATTGGCAATTTTCTCACATTGCAATTTTTGGAAAATCAAAGAATATGGCTTACTAATTCAATTTTTTCCCCATTTCTTCTTGTAGTCCCTCCAGTAATCCGGGTGTATCCAGAGAGTCAGGCTCGAGAACCTGGGGTAACCGCAAGTCTCAGGTGCCATGCAGAGGGGATACCAAACCCTCAGCTTGGCTGGCTCAAGAATGGAATTGATATTACACCAAAGCTGTCCAAACAACTCACACTTCAAGGTGCATTTTATTTGCATTTTTTCCTCTTAAATGACCATGTAGAAACTTTATACTAAAATTTATAACAAAGTTTACATGATTTAAAAAAAAAAAAAAACTAGCTGATGGCAACAAAATGTCATGCATATGAAAAAAAAATACTTGTTCTTAAGACATTATATTTGAAATAGAGTCCATTAGTATTTTTAGTTTTTTAAATAACAGTCTTATCATAATTAATTATATCATTATTTTGGCAATAAGTAAAATATTATATTATGTATCTTTTAAATGCTTGTCCTATGAATTATAACAGATTTGCTGAACAGAATAGGTGGATTTCTTCATAGAATACATTCTGAAGGGGTCATTTAAATGTTTAAATCATACTTCATAGTGAGTGTCAATAGGATAGAAATTCCTTAGTGAATATTTTGTAGCATAGCTTGCAAATGAAGAGAGAAGAAAAGATGTTACTAAATATGTTTCACACTTACATTGTTTAAAAGGTATGAATGTTATTACTGAATTTCAATATATAAAATATTCTAAGTTTTAACAGTCTAATATGTAAATACAATTAATTATTATACAGATTATAATAATAATGAATATGTGGTAAGTAGAAAACAAAAAAAATTTGTAATGTCAAATAATCTAAATAATGCAAAAGCAGTTGCATATATGTTGATTATACTAGTAATTTTAAAAATGTATAAATCTTATTTCCACTGTCAAGAGTAGAACATGACAAGTTGTTCTACTGGAGTATCTGTTGCATGACATTATATTCTTTATTGTATGCTTTAAATTCCTTCAATTCATGCTAGAAGCGAATGCATTTCCATTTTTGCATTATTTGTATAAGCATAGACTTCACTTCTTGTTCCACTTTAACAGTGAATGTTCCAATATATGTTTTTAAATAAATCTTTTGACATATTTACTAACTTATTTTTGCAAGTAAAAAATGTCATATGAAAGTAATTGTGACATTTACAACCTAGATCCTACAAATCTCTGTATTAATAGAAGTAAACCCCCAAAATTTACATGTTTACATATACTGATTACATCTTTAGTGCCTATAATCATAGAAAAGGATTGATCTGATTAACAGAAATTAAAGTGAAGAAAGTTCTAATTAGTTTCTGATTTTGTCATCTCTTACCCATTTAATATAAGTAAACCATATTAGATGAGCATATTATATCTTTGCTTATAGGAATATACAGAAAGGCACATTTGGGGGGTTGGTTACACTCCAGATTCAATAGTGAAAGAGTGGGGGCCTTTGTAAGGTAGCTATTATCATTTTTTAAAAGTGAGAAAAAAGCTGCAGTTTTGAGAGAATGTGACAAATGAAAAGTGAGTAGGAAGCAGGACCTAAGAGATAAATCTGGGTGCATAAGCGTGTTAAATTCCATGTGATGACATGTTACCAAATACTATAGTTATTTCATTATCCATTTACTCAACAAATGCTTAGTTAGCATTTACATGTGCAGTCCAAGTCTAGGCACAGACTGAATACATCAATGGATGGGATGATATGTTAATGAGAGGTAGTAAAATCCTAGAAGAGCAAAAATGTTTAATTGGAAGGCAAGTCAAGGTAAATAACACAAGGAGACTAAAAATCAGCAACAAACAAGAGAACAAGGTGATCCTACAGAAGAAAAGAAAACAAAGTATGGGAAAGAGTTCAACAATGCCAAATGCATAGAAAGGTCAAGGAAAGTCACTGAAATGTATTCATGGGTCAGGTGATTAGTTTGGCCTTTTGACATTTAGAAAAAACAGTATTTATAGCCATCAGTCTTCAGTGGTTTTAGAAATGAGAAGGAGGTAAGAAAGTATAAAAATCTCTCCAGATTTTGAAAGGAGGACAAAAGAAAAGGTAGTTGCTGTTGATGGAAAGGATTAGGACTAATGAAGATATTTTTTTCTTCTTAGACAATACATCAATTTGAAGAAATACTAGAAAAGAAAAAGATGTGCAGATAATGGAGGTGGGGAAGGATGACCAAATAATTGTAGAAATCAGAAAGAAAAGGGATTTTCCTTGGAAAGAAACAGAGAGTTTCCTTTGAGAAGTAAATAAATGTGAAGATGTAGATGGATATAGGAAGTTGGCTTTCCTTGTTTTCCCAGCTTTGATTGAAATATAATTGACAGAGTATTGTGTAAGTTTAAGGTATAAAATGTGATGATTTAATAAGCATATATACTGCAAAATGATTTGGGTTTATTTGCTAATTACATGTATGTACTTCATGACTTAAAAACAAGGTCGCTTGCTTGGGGTGAGAAGTTAGGATGGGAAACATCAAACAGAGTAAAGATTTGAACTAAAAATGGAGCAGGAAATGAAAGGCATGTATCTTAAAGATCAAGTGAAGTGAATACCAAGTAGCACTGAACATCCTGCAAACTGAAAACTCTGAATTTGAAAATTCGTAAATTTGCTTATGCAGTCATCTCTTAATGTACTCAAAAAGCTAGATGCAGAGACACTAAGTGCAGAGATATGTCAGCTTATTCTAGTTTTGGCAGTTAGTAAGACATTTGTGTCAGAATGATAAATGAACGAGGGAATTGCTAGTTCTGGCATTGGAGTTGAACACATCTAGAAATGGTAGATTATGTAGAGAAGGAGGAAGACAGAGCATAAAGGTTAGGAGAACATATAACAATATTGAGAAGAAAACATTTGAAGAAGGAATAAA
Source organism: Neomonachus schauinslandi (assembly GCF_002201575.2). Taxonomy (NCBI): domain Eukaryota; kingdom Metazoa; phylum Chordata; class Mammalia; order Carnivora; family Phocidae; genus Neomonachus; species Neomonachus schauinslandi. The sequence continues at coordinate 66,466,492 of NC_058404.1, forward strand.
TTGACTTTGATATTTCAAAAAAATCTAGAGAATTTAGGTTAAGTGTGTGGGTCTTGAGAGAAAGAATGTTCTTTGGAGAGAGCCATGTTTCATGCAAAACAAGGAGCTGATGCAGGCTTAAATACATCGTTCACTCCTTATCTTTTAGAGCAGGGGTCTGCAAACTAAGACCCACAGGCCAAACCTGGGAAGCTGCCTATTTGATAAATAAAGCCATGTGGGGGGCTTTGTTTTTGTTTTTAGAACACAGCCACACTCACGTTTTAGAATATTGCTCGTGCTGCTTTCATGCTGCTATGACAGAGGTGAGTAGCTGTCACAGATACTGTATGGCCCCCAAAGCATAAAATGTTTACCCAGCATTTAACAGGAAAACAAAACCACCCCCCCCCCCCCGAAAATGGCCAACCTCCGTTTTGGAGTAGTGATTTTCAACAATGGATGGGGGGAATGGAGATATGCATTACCATCTGTAAAGTGAGAAAAAGGTTCAGGTTATCCAATTGGTTATTCCTCCCCAAACACTCACCGCTTTTCCAGATCCCATTCACATCCCTGGAGAGCCACTGGCATTCCCATGCTCTTTTTCCCATTAGTTTTCTATCTTCTTTCCCCAAACAGGGGTATGGATTATTTTGTCCCTTATCTGTCTTAAATAGTCATATTACTTTCTGTCGCACATGGCGCATAGTGTTCTTGTGATTGGATAATATGGAACAAACACACACAGAATTGCTTAAAGAAAGAATGAAAATGAAGTAAAAGAGAAAAAAAGGAAACCTAAACAAATGAGCGCAACAAACACTGAATTTTAGAGTCTGATAGGTGTCCAGCCCTTATCTTTTGAATTGATGATTTCCATAAGATCATTTTATGAGTCTCTGATTCTGCTTCTGATAATTATGTATTATTTAGGACAATTAAGAAATAATACATATAAAAGCACACTGTATATTTCCAACATATAGTTGGTGGTTAATTATACCCTGGTATCCACATTGCGGAAAGCAACTAGTTATTCAGGGTTTAGCTTAAGAAATTATTTTACCAAGATTTAAAAGTTGAGCTAATTATTCCCTCAATCCTTTGGTTATTATACATTAACTTATTAATTTCCATATTATAATATTATTTATGTAAATTTCTGGCAAAAGATAAATCTTGCAGACAAATCATGTGTTATTATCTTTCTGTTTTCCTTACCTAATAATTTCCTTACCTTCTAATTCCAGATATAATACTGGTTCAATAATGTACCTGATAAGTGGCAATCGTACTACACTCGCGTGATGTAGCTCACTGAATTTCTTTATGAAAAGTCTTTTTAGCATATTCTCCTATATATAAACCATATTGCTATTATTTTCAAATTCTGTAAAGCTTAGGGCAAAGTGGATTCTGAATACTAAAAATAAATATACAAATGGAATTAGAGTTATCAATATGAAATACTTAATGAAATGTGGGAAATAGGAAATAAAGATAAAATACGAAGCGTGTGCATTTGACATAGAGTTTTGGGCTCTCTGTAATAGAATGACAACACAGTTTATGAAACACTTGAATGCTTTTGGAATAATTTGGCATGCCTCCAAAGCATGGAAGTAGAAAGGAAAATAGTTTAATTAGGACAAGCTAAGAGAACTGCTTGACTGTGTAATCGGAAAGCACTGTACCAAAACTGAAATCGTAGTTTACAAGTTGCATTTGCCTTCTGTTTTCAGCAAATGGCAGTGAGGTTCATATAAGCAATGTGCGCTATGAAGATACAGGAGCATACACTTGTATGGCAAAGAATGAAGCAGGAGTGGATGAAGACATCTCTTCTCTTTTTGTGGAAGATTCTGCTAGAAAGACCCGTATGTATTGAACACTTACATGCACAGTGCACACACGTGCACACATTGTACTCGACTTTACAATTAGGCTTTTTTTCAAAAAGCAAAAGCACCAGAAAACTCTGCAAAATGAACAATGTGTTTAAAAACAAAAACAAAAAACAGTTTCATGCATAGGAAAGCTAAGAATCTTAAAGTATTAAAATCAGATTTAAGAATTAAACAACCTTGTGAAATTTTTAATACAACACTAGAATGATTTTGTTTCCTTTGCAAGTGTGCCTACTATGTTTCAGGTCCTGTCTTCCCATTCACCCGTACAGGAATTTAAATTCCCTGCAAAATCCCTTTTCCAAATGACATGGGGATTTCAAGATCCCAAGATACAGCAAAGAGACATCCTATAGGTGTAATAAATTAGTATCTTTCTTTTTCTGTCAGTTGCTTTGCAGTTGGTGGCCCACGAGCCATACCGCAGGGCTTCTCTGCAGTAGGCACTGGTTACTGCCACCGTAAGACCCTCACTGCCCTGGCTCCAACATCAATCCCTGGTCAGTTTCCTCCATTCAGGGCTAGAAATCCTTTGCCATTGCTGTACGTGCATGTTACCTGGTTGTATCATGAAGTAATAAGAAAAAAATATATACCATTCTTTTTTAAAAAAAATATTACTTAGTGAAAGAGATATGGATAGGGTAAGGATGCTACAGATGGATTTTTAGTTACAGCTGAATTGCTTGGAACTCAAAGTCTTCTTATAGCCTGTGTCAAATGAGCTCTCCATGGGAAATCCCACAGTCACTTTCTTCTCCCAGTCTGTATATGCCACAGTATGGTTGTTTTAGGATTGGGTCTGGATGTACTTGGAATGACTATTGTCCTTGTTCTTCAGTCTGATTTGTTATATCCATTTACAAGTCTTATTAATCTAATTTGTTGAAGAGCCCTGATATTTGGAGGGCTCTCTAGTTTGGCATGCTTTTCTCTGAACCAAGTTTTTGAACAACGTTAAAGCATTGTCTTGGAATCTTATTTCTCTTTAAATCAGTGAGTACATGTGGATATTAGTGGAGCCAATGGGAAAGAAGGACCTTATCTAAGTCCTGACTACCAGTGTATCTTTGTCTATATTTGGTCTGGCTAGGACAATGATCATTACAAGCAAATATTTAAAAAGAAAATTCTTAAGGTAGAAAAACAGAAAAGAAAGATGGATTTAATGATCTGGATAAGGTCCACCATAATTTGTCTACTCCTTTTATATATTTCTGCTAAATACCAATATGCAATTCACTTTCTGTTAAAAAATAATTTTAGGTGACAAGTAATTGGATACTTTGGTTTTCTTTGTCCTTTATGATGACATTTGTGACAAAGATTTTAATTTCAACTCTCTATTCTGATTTTCTTTTAATGTTGGTAAAGTACTTTTCATTTCCCCAGTTACAGCATTAAAACATCTAGCCAGAGTTCCTTTAATGAGTGAATCACTTACTATTTACCAGCATGTAAATTTAAGGACAATTTTAGAGGAAGATTTAATATAATTTTATTCATAAATTTAGTCATTGAACGTGTTTAATTATAAACAGTTTCTGAGATCATGTTTTTATTTTATTTTACTTATTACTTTAAGCACTTAGGTCAAAATAATACATTTTTAATAATTTTTAAGATTTATGTTAACATGCTATTATAATCAGAAATAACATTTTTTTAATAAGTTTTAGCAAAGCAGGCCTTCTTACATCTATATTTATAGAACTTTCAAAGTCATCTTATAAGAAATAATACAAGTGAAAGATTTGGAGTGTTTTGTTCCTAAGTCTGGGTATAAATTATTTATAGATGTTCCTTATGTATTTAAATTATGTAACATTTTCAAGGATAAAAGGAGAAAACTAGGGGGTGCCTGGGTGGCTCAGTCAATTAAGGATCTGCCTTCAGCTCAGGTCATGATCCCAGGGTCCTGGGATCGAGCCCCACATTGGGGCTCCCTGCTCAGCGGGAGTCTGTTTCTCCTTCTCCCTCTTCTTTCCCCCCTTCTCATTCTCTCTCTCTCTCAAATAAATAAAATCTTTAAAAAAAAGAGAGGAAACTAACAGATTTCATTTTTTAACTTAATTAATTCATTTATTTTGGTAAGAGCACAGCATAAATTCTACCCTCTTAAGTTTTTTTTTTTTTTAAAGATTTTATTTATTTATTTGACAGAGAGAGAGACAGCGAGAGAGGGAACACAAGCAGGGAGAGGGGGAGAGGGAGAAGCAGACTCCCCGCAGAGCAGGGAGCCCGATGAGGGGCTCGATCCCAGGACCCTGGGATCATGACCTGAGCCGAAGGCAGACACTTAACGACTGAGCCACCCAGGCGCCCCTACCCTCTTAAGTTTTTAAGTGCATGACATTTTATTGTTAACTATAGGCACTAGGTTGTATAATAGATCTCCAGAACTTATTCATTTTGTATAACTGTAACTTTATACCCTTTGAACAACTCTTCATTTTTCCCTCCTCCACATAACCTCACAACCACCCTTGTATTTTGTTTCTATGATTTTGACTCTTTTAGATAACTCATATAAATGCAACTTTATAGTCTTTGTGTTTCTGTGACTGGCTTGCTTCAATTAGCATAATGTCTTTCAGGTCCGTTTATGTTGTCACAAATGGTAGGATTTCCTTCCTTTTAAGGTGAAATAATATTCCACTGTATGTATACACAATGTTTTCTTTACCCATTCATTTGTCAATAGATATTTGAATTACTTCCATATGTTGGCTATTGTGAATGATGCTGCAGTGAATGTCTGAGTGCAGATATCTGTGATCATGATTTCAGTTCTTTTGGATATATTCCCAGAAATTGGGTTACTGGATCGTATGATGGTTCCATTTTTATTTTCTGAGGAGCCTCTATGTTTTTCACAGTGACTGCACCATTTTTCATCAATGCCAACAGGGCACAAAGTTCCAATTATTCCACATCCTGCCAATGCTTTTATCTTTTGTTATAATAATAACCATCCCGACAGGTGTGAGATAATATCTCTTTGCAGGTTTGATTTGCATTTCTGATGCTTAGTGATGAGGAACACTTTTCATATACCTACTGGCCATTTGTATATCTTCTTTTGGGGAAATGTCTATTCAAGTCCTTTGCCCATTTTTTTTTTTTTTTAAATTAGGTTGTTCTTTTTTTAATTTAGTTATTGAAGTTCCTTGTATATATTTGAAATTAAACACTTATCAGACATATGAGTTGAAAATATTTTCTCACATTCCATAGGTTGACTTTACACTCTCTTGGTTGTGCCTTTTCCTGTGCAGAAAATTTTTAGTTTGATATAGTCCAACTTGTCTATTTTTGCTTTTGTTCCCTGTGCTTTTGATAAAATTATAGGCCAATATCCCTGGTGAACATGGATACAGAACTCCTCAACAAAATATTAACAAACTGACTGTCATAGCACACTAACGAGATCATACACCACGATCATGTGGGATTCATCCCTGGAATACAAGAATGGTTCAAACTGTGCAGATCAATAAATGTGATTTGCACATTAAAAAAAAGAATGAGAGTAAAAACCTCTTGATTATCCAATAGATGAAGAAAAATATTTGACACACTCTTTCATGATAAAAATGCTCCACAAACTACACATGGAAAGAATGTACCTCAACATAATAAAGGTCATATATAAGAAGCCCATCATACTCAATGGTAAAAAATGGAAATCTTTTCTTCCCAGATCAGGAACAAGACACAGATGCCCAGTCTCACCATTTCAATTCAACATATCCCTGAAAGCCCTAGCCATAACAATTAGGCAAGAAAAAGTAAAAATAAAAAAAAAAGCATTCAAATCAGAAAGGAAGAAGTAAAATAGTCTGTTTGCAGATGACATGAATGTATAAATAAAAAGACCTACAAAGTCTCCACAAACAAACTGTTAGAGCTAATAAACATATTCAGTAAAGTTTCAGTGTACAAAATCAACATACAAAAATCTGTTGTGTTTCTATAAATTAGAATGAGATAACTGAAAGGCAATTAAGAAAGCAATCCCACTTAGAATAGCATCAAACAGAATAAAGTACTTGGGAATAAACTTCACCAAGGAGGTGAAAGACTTGTACACTGAAAACTCTTATACATTAATGAAAGAAATTAAAGATACAAATAAATGGAAAGACATTTCATGCTCATGGTTTAGAAGAACAAATATTGTTAAAAATGCTCATACTATCCAAAGCAATCTATGATTCAATGTTATTTCCATCAAAAACACAATGAAAATAGAATTTTTTTGGATTTTTTTGGAAATTTCTATTTCTATGGAAATAGTAAAAAAGACCTAGAATTCATATAGAACAATAAAATATCCAGGATAGTCAAAGTGGTCTTGAGAAAGAACAAATCTTAAAGCATCATACTTCTTGATTTCAAATAATATATATAAAGCTATAGTAAATAAAACAATATGGTACTTGTATAAAGACAGATAGATAGACAAATTGAATAGAACAGAGAGCCCAGATATAAGTCCATGAATGTACAGTTAACTGATCTTCAACAAGAGCATCAGAATATACATTGAAGAAAGGACAGTCTTTTCAAAAAATGGTTCTGGGAAACTGAATATCCACATGTAAAAGGATGAAACTGGACCCTGATCTTACACCACACATAAAAATCAACTCAATATGGATTAAAGACTTAAACATAAGGCCTGAAAATATAAAACTCTTATATGAAAACAAACAGCAATGTTTCATGACATTGATCTTGGCAATGAAATTAATGGATTTTAGCTGTAACCCCAAAGTCTCAAGCATTACTAATTCATGTTTATATTCTACTCTTTTAAAGGCATGCAAATCCAGATTCTTTGGCATAACAAATTTACCTCTCATTTAAATAAACACCTTTAATTTTTGTTAAGTCTGTTTTCATAAACTTGCTACACTGGTTATTGAGAACATATCATATATATGTATATGTGTGTATATATATATATATATATATATAGTTGTTGATATGAACACATCCATTCTTAGAATTGTATGCTCATAATTAAAATCTGAATAATACTAAATGAGTAAACTTAGCAGAGTATTAGGAGCTACAGAAAAGAAGAAATTGAAATGTAAGAATGTCTATGCGGTAGCAGACAGTTTTCCTTGGTGGGTTTCCTAGTACTTAATAAACTGTCAGAATCCTGTACAACAGAAACAAAATCAAAATCAAGTCGAGATCACATTAAAGAAAGCTATGGCCTTATGTAGCCTACCTCTTAAGGATTGCTCTGGGTTCTCTTCTAGTAATTCCATGGACAAAGACCAATATTGGTTATACAATGTGCATTTGGATAGATAGATATTTTTAAAAATAGTCAAAGGAAACAGTCACAGAGCCATCAGTAATGACTTTACTCTTCTTATTTGCACCTATTAAAAAATTACTGACTTGTCTGCATTCACCAAAAATAAATTCACAGGTCATTTTTCCTTTCAGTAGTGATGGGATACAACATGTATCCAAAAAAGCAGATTGCTGTAGTAGAAGAGTATGAACTTTGCCATTAGACATGAGTTAGAGTCATTGTTCTACCACATAATAGTTCTATGATTTGGAGCTATTACATAACCTCTCTGAGCTTTAATTTCTTTACCTGTAATGATCTGGAATAAATATTAACTCAGTAAGGGATTTCTGTGTAGATATTATAAAGCACTCTCCATAGTTCTAGACGTAAAGTAGCTCTTCCTCTAATTTATGCTTATTTTCTGAAAATAATTATTTTTTAAAACTCTGGAGAATCTATTAATTGTTAGAAATTAGAGTTTCTAAAATGAATGATAGAGACAGAGATCGATACAGATATTGAGATAAATGTAGAGATAAGAGGGAGAGAGAGAGAGAGAGATGAGTATATATGGACATCTATATAATTACATATACAAATATAAAAATCACTATTTCATTTTACATTAAAACAACTTGACCCAAGAAGATTAGAGATACATTTTTTTTTCCTTTAATGTAGCTATTAAGATATTTTAAATAAGGATGTGAGGGTGATCTGGCTGCGACATCTGTCACCCCATTGATCGCCAGGGTTGATTCGGCTGATCTGGCTGGCTAGGCGGGTGTCCCTTCCTCCCTCACCACTCCATGTGTGTCCCTCCCGAAGCTGCACGCTCGGTCGAAGAGGACGACCTTCCCCGATAGAGGAGGACCGTTCTTCAGTCAAGGGTATACGAGTAGCTGCGCTCCCCTGCTAGAACCTCCAAACAAGCTCTCAAGATATTTTAAATAATATCTTGTCACCAGAGTCCACTTTTGTCACAGAATGAAAGCAAAAGCTACACTTTATTTCCCTTTACATTAGTCAATTTATATTCCTATTACATTTTTTAAAATTCTTCTGTAATGTGCTCTTCTTCTGTTTTCTTTTTTGAAAGGTGCAGAGAAGAGAGGTATTGAATTCCATATAGACAACAATAAACATGGGGAAAGACAACTTTTGGACTAAATGACACAACACAGTCTTACTTTGTTTAGCTACAGCTTCAGAGCAATCATCCGTTATTTTCTACATAATAGAGCAGTCATAGTAGTATCAATCACATTTTTTTCCTTATACTACATTTCCCAGCAGGATGATACCGTTGAGTGAACAATTCATGCAAAGCCTCATATGGCTAAGGAGTTTACGTTTTGCTTGTAACCTAATCTTTGAATTGGAAAACCTTGAGTTACAGTGCCCAACTTTGTCAACAAACCTCACTGGAAGTTTTCTCATGTGACAAATTGAACTACAAGAAAGTGCTTCAACGTAATCTCATCTACAGGGACATTAGGAATAGGGTTTGATAACTAAGGTTTAATGGGGTGATATACAGGGAGGATTTAAATGTAAAGAAGAGTGGAAATGGGCCATTGGGGATTGTAACAGGGAGTAGGAGATGATATGAAATATATGAGAGGGTTTTAGGCAGAGGCAAATGTTATTCATTTGAAAACGGCTTGCAAGTGCATAAGCACTTAATACATTTCCATTCCCAAGGGGAGTTCAATTCCCAGATGATAATAATTCATCTTCAGGATTAAGGTAAATGGAAAGCAGTGTGAATGTAGGCTGTTATTGAAAGCTTTTAAGCTACTGGCTGCATTAAGCACTGAGCACAGATTATAGCACACCTTGCTGGGATTTTAGTAAAGAATATGATTAATCTAGCTTCTTGTAAATATTGGAATAGAATGTCTGAATATATTATAATAGAATATACAACTTTACTTTTTATCATTGTCACTGTCAGCATTATATTTGGAAATATCGGGCCATTACAACCATCCTTATTTTAGAATTAACTTCAATAAATTAATATTGGTTGACAATTATGAAATTAATTATGATTCTCTAAAACAATATTTTAAATTGTTAAGCCTACAACAAGATTATTTGAATGAACAAGTTATATAAATATATAAAGCTAATGTAAGTTAATAATATTACAAAAATACAATGACTGTAATTAACAGTACATGGACGTTAGAAATATGATAAAATGTAGCCATTTGTACCCAAATATTTCAAAAGATCTGTAAATGCTTAAGAAGCACTTGCCTATTTTGGAAGTAGAGGAAAGGGACTTTGAGAACTTTTCGGAGGTTCTAGCAGGGGAGGGCAGCTACTCCTATACCCTTGACTGAAGAATAGTCCTCCTCTATTAATAAGGCCATCCTTGTCCACTGAGTGTGCAGCTTAGGCAGGACATGCATGTAGCAGAGAGGGAGGAAAGGGCCGGGTGCCTAGCCAGTCAGATCAGCTGAATCAACCCCGGTGATCAATGGGACAACAGATGTCACAGACAGATTGCCTACACCTGAAACTAAGAGTACACTGTACGTTAATTATGTAGAATTTAAATAAAAACTTGTTAAAAAAAAGATAAGAAACTGAAAACAAGTAGAGGAAAGGATCTTAAAATAGATTAAAACATGGTCTTTTTACATATAAACAGTTTGAGTATGGTATTGCACACTTTGAAAATAGAGCATATTCTGATAATATAGAAAAATTAATTAACTCTCTAATCTTCATTTACTTCCTATTTTTATTACTTTATTATGATTATTTTTTTTTAATTTTAAGTGGACTCCATACCCAACATAGGACTTGAACTCAAGACCCTGAGATTGAGAGTCCATGCTCTACTGACTGAGCCAGCCGGGAGCCCCTTTACTTCCTATTTTTAAAGAACGGAAAATACCTATTTCAAAAGGGCAGTTGTATAGATTTTGTTTTGTTTTGTTTTAAATAGTTATTTATTTGAGAAAAAGAGTGTGCATGTGAGTGGGGGAGGGGCAAAAGGAGAGGGAGAGAGAGAATCCTCAAGCGGACTCCCAGCTGAGCACAGAGCCGATGTGGACTAGTGCCCAGGAACCTGAGATCATGACCTAAACCGAAATCAAGAGTTGGCTTAACCGACTGAGCCACCCAGGCACCCCGGGGCAGTTGTATAGATTTAATGAGATCATTTAAGCAGAATCTTATTAATGTTTATAGAGGCTAGAAAGATAATATAAATAGATGAGCATAGTCTGTAAAAGGTACAGGTGAAGGCAAATGCAGTGGTCATCAATTAATTATAATTTCTGCACTCAACCAATATGAGATAGGCAGAATAATTAGGAGTAAGAAAAGTCCATAGTTAAAGATAAGGTGTGCATATGATAACCAGGGTGAAATTTAATCCTGATTGTTATAAGCTAAGTGCTTGAATTAAAAAGAATCAAATAAAAACAAATATTTCAGGAAAAATGAAATAAATCAATAAATGAAAACAATGTCATTTTTTAATTTAACATTCACTGAATATTATTCAATACAGAAGCTACACTGAATACATTTAAAGCAGAGTGAACAATTCATATTTCTTTTGAAAAGTCTCCCAACCTATTTATTTAATATTGTCACAGACCGGGCGCCTGGGTGGCTCAGTCGTTAAGCATCTGCCTTCGGCTCAGGTCATGATCCCAGAGTCCTGGGATCGAGCCCTGCGTCGGGGTCCCTGCTCCACGGGAAGCCTGCTTCTCCCTCTCCCACTCCCCCTGCTTGTGTTCCCTCTCTCGCTGTCTCTCTCTCTGTCAAATAAATAAATAAAATCTTAAAAAAAAATGTTGTCACAGACCTTTATATATCAGTAAGCTTAGTGTGAAATAAAATGCACTTAGGATAATCGGACTCATGTCAAGGTTGACTGTGCTTGATAAGCATTTATTATTTTATGAGCTTTTATTATTTATCATAAATTCTAATATTCATGGTCTCAATTTGGCCAATGACATTGTCACATCCTGTAGAGTAACTGTTCCATAAATCTTTTCATCTGTTGACCCAGAATACACTGAAATTATCTGCCTCGTGATTTCCATATCTGAAGGCTGTATTTTTAAAATAACACCATTTTCAATGTCATTAAATAGATCTGTCTAACACATTGCCATTTTTGCACAATAGTAGAGACTTGTTATCTAACAAGATGCTATGTGATCTGAATGTCATCAGATTGACAGGTTTACAACAATCCTAAGCAATCAGGCATCTCTTTTGCCTACAAAACAAGACTCAAAGCTTTCTTAGTTTGATTTATTGCACGCATTTTGTCTGCAAGGCATTATATACCTTTACTGGAATATTCTCATCTCATCTCATATTACACAATGCCAATTTGCCTAATTTATTTGATGATAAATTAGGCACACAATGATGACACCTTATTCATATTATTTCAGGCATGCAGACTAAATAAGCTTCTATACAGTGACAGTGCTGAGTATAAAATCTCGATGACACTCTTAGAAAATCTACATATTAATATTTTGTTGGTGGTGCTCGGGTAAGAATGTTAGAAATTACTTTAAAAATCTATAATTCCAGAGGCCTTAAACTTGGTGAACCCTTTGAAAAATAATTGTGCACTTAGTTTCAAAAAGAAGTTAGAATTATCATCACTTCGTGATTTTCTTAGAATTCTCTTATAGGGGCGCCTGGGTGGCTCAGTTGGTTGGGCGACTGCCTTCAGCTCAGGTCATGATCCTGGAGTCCCTGGATCGAGTCCCACATCGGGCTCCCTGCTCAGCGGGGAGTCTGCTTCTCCCTCTGACCCTAACTCCTCTCATGTGCTCTCTCTCATTCTCTCTCTCTCAAATAAATAAATAAAATCTTTAAAAAAACAAAACAAAACAAATAATTCTCTTATATAGGAATTCAGTTGGAAAACAGTGTAAATGTGTGAGGCATTACTAAAACAAATGTGCCCTTCAAATGCACAGGCTCTGGGGTGAGGGGCTGCAGTGAGTTACCTTCTTAAAGTTTTATAAAATCTAATTTATGTCACACATTTTTATCAACTGTCTGCAGAGCCCAGATTACACATTTGTGTGTCCTGTTGTCCTCTGTTTGTCCAGATATCTGAATTCTGATTATGAGATGAATATGCCAGAAAAAATGGGTCTGTTTTATTATTGTTCTGCCTCTTTATTTGCTTTGCTTTTCAACTTAGTGCACATTTCCTTACTTGTGTTGCATATGAAATGTTATTAAATATGAAATTTCTTAAAAAGCGATTTTCTCTTTCATGCAGTAAACTTGTGCATCAATACAAATATCTTTGCCCTAAATTGGTCTATCTAATATATATCTTTAAACTAAACTCTGGTGTAAACAATAATAAAATTTTTAGAAACATACTATCAATAATGAAATTTTAATAGAAAATAAATTATTAGTGAATAAAATATTTCTGTTTTTATCTCAAACATATTTTTTTCTTAATTTTCCTCAAACGTTTTTTAATAGGACGTCAAAATATGTTTCTAGAGACAGTTTGGACTCAGATGACTGAGTGTACTATAGAATGAACAAAAAATTATCTCTTTTTTAATTTAATTAATTTAATTTAATTTAATTTTTTAATTTAATTATTGTAATTAAATTTAACTAAAGACTGTATATATATATATATGGATACATATACATACATACTATCTCTATATATTACAACCAATATTGTACAAATTACAATTATACTAATGTTAATATTAAAGTGTAATTTTAGGGGTGTATTTCAAAAGCACAGTAAACATTGGAGGAAACAGTATGATTATGTTAAAATTAAGAAGCTCTAATCATAAAAATTTACCTCAAGATATTGTCAATACAAATAACTGATAAGAATTTAGTATCGTAGACAGATAGGCAGATAGGCAGATAGACAGACAGATGTTAATGAAACAACCCAAAAGAAAACTACAGTATAGTTTTAAAAAGAACTTTCAGAGATGAGAAAAAACAAAGCAGCAGTATATATTATGAAAAGATGCCAATCCTCATTAGGTGTCAAGGAAACATATAACCAGAGAGAAATGTCATTTTGCATGCACTAGAATACCAAAAGTTAAAAAGCTTCATAATAACAGGACTTGGTGAGATTTGGAAAAATAGGCATCATTAGACGTTGTTAGTACCAGTGTCAGCTTTACCACCCTGTGGAAAGCACTTTGGCATCATTATCTATTAGAGTTAATTTTGTATATAGCTTGGGAGCCAGCAATTGCATGTATTAAAGAAGCATTGAACTGCCATCCGTTCAGAAGTTATTTAGGAAGAAGCTGCCATGTACTTAGTATTTTGCTTCAATTTGTAATTTCCTTTTTATCTGCCTTTTAACTCCATCCATATTTCCATGGCAACTGAACCAAATTTAATTTAAACACTTTTTACAATGGCTATAACTTAAATATGTGTGAAGCTGGTTACCGTCCCATGTGCACGAATGTCAGCATTACTTCAAACTTAGCTACTCCTTTCTTAATTGTCTATTAGAAAACGGACATTTACAAAATTTACAGGGAATAAGAGGTTTCATTTTAAGGAAAACAAAAAATCTATAGGGAACCATAGGTTTGTTCATTCATGCTTTCACTTATTAAACATTTACTGAAGTAAAAACAAACACAAAAGCAAACGTGTTGCTAACATGCGGTTAACAGTTCTCTACTTTTTTTTTTTAAAGATTTTATTTATTTATTTGAGAGAGAGACTGAGATAGAGAGAGCATGAGAGGGGGGAGGGTCAGAGGGAGGAGCAGACTCCCTGCTGAGCAGGGAGCCCGATGTGGGACTCGATCCCGGGACTCCAGGATCATGACCTGAGCCGAAGGCAGTCGCTTAACCAACTGAGCCACCCAGGCGCCCCAACAGTTCTCTACTTTCAGAAAGGCTATAGTTTAGTGCAAGTAGAAGAAGCATGGGGAAATAAAATAATTGCTGCACTAGACATTATAAGCCAGGTGTAATAGGATCTCAGACACAGAAAAAATAAATTCCAACTGAGCTGCATAGCTAGCCTTTCTTTATTGAGGTCATGACATTTGAGTTGATATTTGGTGGCTATCACGATACTTCCATAGCCAGACAATTAAAAGTATGTCAAACTCAGGGAATCATCATAGAGTACATGGTAGGTTTCATGAACTTTGTGTAACATATCATCATAAAAATGCTTGCTGGGAATATACAATACATAGTGAGAACAAACTGTTGGGTAGAACCAGACTAAAGATGGCCTGGAACTGCATGAATGGAAGAAGTCAACTTAAGAGTGACTTACATGCCATTTTTCTGCAAAGATAAAAATTCTCTACATATTCATTATTTAGAGAGATCACAATAAGCATTTTTTGCTAGGTTTTATTGTTAACATACAGTGGACATTTGACCATGTTTTTTATTGGCTGGGTAGAATTAACCAAAATTCTAATTCCCAGCATAGTTTATAAGACAAACAGGCTTGTATTTAATCTCAAGACAGAACGTGTATTGTGAAAACTCACTACAGCATGCTGGTGGAACACAATTAACGTGAGCATTCCATGTGAGGTTGAATTATCTCCCTTTATCCATCTTTTGAAGAATATTTGGCATAATAGCATTTCCCAAAAGTAGTGTTACATGGTTCATCAGCCTATTTGAACTTCTAAGAAGAAACCCAGTGCATTCATAAAGTATTATTTTTCATAATAAATAATCATATTAAAATAGTCAAGGACTAAAATTACACCTTAGGCTGCTTATGCCTATTAATTTGTAACCGTTAAATTACGGCAAAACCGACACTGGAAAGATTCTATTATGGTAATAGATAGAAGATAATCCACAGTCAACTTAATGCTTTTGTGGCCCCCTGAACAATCTGTACTTCATACTGATACAAATAAGGTTCGTAGGATGTTGGCCAGATCAGCAACTCTGGCTACAGAGCCTAATATGAAAATATTTTATGTGATACTTAAAAGAGTGGTTGTTCTGCTCCTCGATGTATCTTTGGAATAGTATTATTTTACCCAGACTATGTGATTAGCCTCTTATATTTTATTTTATTATGTTATGTTAATCACCATGCATTACATCATTAGTTTTTGATGTAGTGTTCCATGATTCATTGTTTGCGTATAACACCCAGTGCTCCATTCAATACGTGCCCTCCTTAATACCCATCACCAGGTTAATGAGTACCCCCCCTTAAAACCCTCAGTTTGTTTCTCAGAGTCCATAGTCCATGAAAGCCTCTTATATTTTTAACACATGCTTGCTTTATTTTGCTTTTTTAGATTAAGCTATTAAGAAGTTAACTCAATCAATTGAGACATTCAAAGAAGTAACATTTTAATGGATCCAATGATGTAAAATACTTTGCATAGTGTCCAGCACAGAACGAGGGCTCAATAAATATTTGTTCTGATTATCATTATTGTTATTATTTTGGGTCAACGATTATTAGCTTTAAATTTTTCTTAAATACACTGAACAATGGATAAAAATTATGAAAATGGGTAAAAAAATGGGTAAAGATGATAGTGCCATAAGCTAGATTTGGGCCCATTCAAGAAAGAGTTTCAAGCTAGATACCTTAGATTTCTATTTAGTAGCAAGATATTTTGAAGTTCAGATATATTTAGAAATTGCTTACATTTTTATTAACAGATGTGGCAACTATTTGTTTGCTCTTGTATCTTATATATTCTACCACTTTTCTGTGCAGCTAAATTCCGTTTTTGATTCCCATCCAAACCTTTTATCCCCGAGTTTGAAAAAAATGCCCCTAGAACATAAGATCTCAGAGTTTCGTTCAAATCTGATAATTATCCTGGCTGCTGCTTCTTGGAGAGTATGGGAAGAAAGAGAAGTTTCATAGGGAATGTTAGGGAAAAAATAATTTAAAAACTATATATGAAAGTGTTCTTACATAGCGTTCTCCAAGTCATGCCTCACCACATTTTATTTTCAAGAGTGAGCGATAATTAAAGGTTACACGCGTGTGGAGTCACTGTGAGATCAGGAGGCTTCCGCTGAAAATGCTTTCACGTTTCAGTGCCAGCGTTCATTCTTAACCACAGCCACGGATGGCTACACTGCTGCTACTTGGCCTAGTTTTTTGTTTTTTGTTTTTTTCTCTCTCCCTGTCACTTCTCTGCTGAGCATCTTTGACCCCATTCCCTTTTCTCCGTGCCAGTAATTGCAGCTGCTGGAGTATCACTGCTGTCTGTTGTTAGTTCTGCCCGTCTTCAGAGTTGACGATGGGAGGGAGACGGGCAGTTGTTCTCTCTTTTTAGGACAGACTTTATGGCACAGGGGTGGAGGGGGGAGAGAAGAAGAGGGAGGAAAGACAGGACTAGAGGAGAACAGACCACTTGATTCCTCTCTAAGACTCTCCAGCATTTGTTTCCCTATTGTAACAGTTGTTAAGCAGCGATCCCGCTCCCCGAGGTAGGAGTGATGTTTCAAATAGAGAAGACAGTACGTGTTAGAATAATATGAGTGATAATTATAAATTCCTAATCTTTATTTGTAGTGGTGGGGCACATTTTTGCTTCCTTTACTCAGTCTTCATGCTTTCATTTCCCCTTCTCGCGTGATGAGAAAGAATTTTGGTTCTCAAGCTTCTTTACGGGCATTTAAAACAGTAATGACAGTATCTCCATGGAGAAGATACTAGGCTTCTGGAAGATTAGAGATTTAAAATCAGGTGAGATTACAAGCAGGTGTTTTAATGGAACAACGTAAGAAGCATGTTAGTTAATTTAGGGGAAAAAAAAAAACTGGATGACTGGAGACATTTTTCTGGTTTCCATATATTTTCCTCTTTAAATAAACTGTTGAACTGATTCTTAGTTTATCATATTAAAAGCACTATGTTTCACTTAGTTCATGTGAATTAGATTTTAAAAACACGTAAGTAAATTCCAACAATTAGAAGCGTATCTATTGAGAATCTTAGGAAAACATAGACTAGGAAGTGATAATACCTTGCAATAGTAAGAACAAAATCTAAAGTTTAGGATGTCATTTTAGGCAGAAACTGCCATTCCTTTTCCATTAATGCAAGCAAAATAAAGAGGTTAATTTTTTGAGCAGGTACTACATTCACAATTAAGTCAAAGAGAAGAAAAAAATATTCCAGGAGAAAAAAACACTTAGAGAAACCTCAGGCTAAAGTTGAATTGACCAGTGCAAACCAGTCCTATTCGACAGGATGACTCAGTCAACAAAGTGGATATGCAGTGTCCAGTGAACTCATCTTGGAACCGTCAGGATACTTTCTAACTTAAGATCACAAGGCTTCCATGATTAAACTGAAATTCTTTTATAAAACTTATTACTAGTTTCTAATTTTCCAATTAATATTTTTACATCGAAACTCTTACTATGTGTATAACACAGATATCTGGATTCTTTATCATGAAATTGTACAAGAACTAAGATATATTTAAAATACTTTGGGGAAAATGAATTCAGTTGTAGAATTAGTCATCCCTTTAATCTTACTACATGTGCATTTATTTTTTTTAAGATTTTATTTATTTATTTTTGAAAGAGAGAGAGAGAGGAGAGAGAGAGAGAGCATGAGCAGGGGGGGAGGGGCAGAGAGAGAGGGAGAAGCAGGCACCCCACTGAGCAGGAAGCCCTAGGAGGAACTTGATCCCATGACCCCAGGATCATGAACGGAGCCAAAGGCAGATGCTTAGCCGATTGAGCCACCCAGGCGCCCCTACATGTGACCTTATTGTTATAGAATGGGAACGTAGCAGATTGAGAATATCACATTTTACATTTTTGTAACAGAGTGCCAAGTCTGGTGCTTATTGTGTCTAAAAGCAAATCAAAAGCAATAGGAAATTCACTTTAATCAACATGATGTAAATAGTTTAAGCAATTATAAGAGACAAATCTGAATTTATTTCAGAACTTGTCATTGGCCTGCTAAGGCTTTTAATACTTTATAGTTGACAAAGACTGTTTCAAGGACTATGTTAAATACGTGTTTCTCAAAACTGTGTACACACAAACATTATTTTATTTCTCTTAATTAAAAAACAAGATATATTGGCTAATTATTGCTGCAAGTTGCTTCATGTTTGAGTCACAATATCAAGTTCTTACTTTTGAAGATATGTTTAAGAAAAAATGTGTTTTTGTTTTCCAAAAATATATGTGTGTCCATATGCACACAAACATATGTGTTGTGTGTGTGCATACATGAGTGTGTCTGAGTATGCGCCAGTCACTATTCTAAGCAGTTTAAAATTTTTAGCTCATGGAATTCTAATAAAAGCCTTATACTATCTAATTTGTCTGTATATTTCATGCAATTTCTTTAGAAATCTGTTCTAAGAAGAAGTTAACCTCTGTTAACTTATAATCAGCTTTTTTTTTTAAAGATTTTTATTTATTTATTTATTTGAGACAGAGAGAATGAGAGTCAGAGAGCATGAGAGGGAGGAGGGTCAGAGGGAGAAGCAGACTCCCTGCCGAGCAGGGAGCCTGATGCGGGACCCGATCCCGGGACTCCAGGATCATGACCTGAGCCGAAGGCAGTCGCTTAACCAACTGAGCCACCCAGGCACCCCTTATAATCAGCTTTAATGAGACATTATGTCATTTTCTACATGAACACTTTCTCAGACAGTGTAAAGTCCAAATTTTCTTTTTATTTTGTGACCGCTAGAAATTTCAGATGCTAATTTTATAGCTGAGTGCAGTGGTTATTCGTTTGGGTGTCTGATGCCTTTTATTACACTGCTACTAATCTCTTTTATAATATCGTTAAAGATGAGCAATTTTCACTGAATTATAAACTATGCATTTATCTGGAATTCTTAACTATGAAGATAGTTAATGTACTTAGGGTTTGTAATTATAATTTGTAATTTCCCTCATGAAATATTTAACTAACAACCTTTATCTTCATAGTGAATGATGCTTTATTTATTTATTTATTTTTACTAAATGATGCTTTAAAGTAGTCAATTTCCTTCAAAGATTTCATATCTCTTATTTTACTCTATATTTCAATATGATTCTATTTGTGATAGAATTATATATAATTATATATAATTTTAACATTATATGTAACATTATATGTAACATAAATATATTAAGTAGATCTTTAAATATTAAATATTTAAATAAAGTATTTAAATATTAAGTAGTGAGAAATTCAGAATGAGAGAAGTAATAAAATTATAAAGAAGTATATATAAAATTATCGAGAAGTATAAAAATTATTAGATGGGTGTGTGGGTGGCTCAGTCGGCTAAGCATCCGACTCTTGGTTTTGACTCAGGTCAGAATCTCATTGGTTTTGAGATCCAGCTGGGTGCTCAGTGGGGATTCTGCTTGAAGATTCTCTCCCTCTGCCCCCCCCCCCACTCTAGCCCTTGCTCTCTCTCCCTCTTCCTCCCTCTCTATAAAACAAACAAATCTTTTAAAAGTATTAGAAATAATACCCTTTTATAAAAATTAGGCGGCACTGCAACAGCTTTAAAGTCTGCCATTTTTCATTGTTTCTTTATACATAATGCTAATTAATATCCAAGTAGTCTTCTATTTCTCTAATTACTTTGTTCTCTCAAATGATAATAAGGAGAATCCTCTGATAGCCCTAATGATAGGTTAGGGTATACTTTTATGCAATGTTTTGTTTTGGCAACATTTCCATTAATTTAATTTCTATAAGTATGATTATCTTGAGTTTTACTTAGCATATATGTATATATAACTACATAGCCAAGATCCATTGAGCAATTAGGTATGTGCCACATACTATTTAAAATATTTAATAATCATTTTATTTTGTAATTCTCTAATCAACCATTTGGTATATTTTCTAGCTGAGGAGGGTAAAGCAAAAGAGGAAGTAACTGTTTGCCATCTACTTAAAATGGTAGGGTATATGAGTGAGTTAGAAGGCAAAGATTTTCCCGTGTATCTGCAGCTAATCACTACAACTGTTTAAAAATGTCATTGTTGATTGTTTATCACCTAAAAATGACAATCAATCATTTGTGTGAAGAATTTTCAAAATCAAGTCACTTCCTGACTGTGGGTGGGCTTAGAATTTCTATTAAGAAAAGCTCAGGTGTTGGCAGTCTGACTGGGAGGATGTTAGCTAGAAAATTTTTCTTGGAGTTATGTTTGCTTAGTAAGCAGTCTGTTACATTAACATTCTGTGGTGTCCATGATGGTCCTAATAATCCTGCTCTTTCTGTGATACACACCCTTGTATTATTTTCCCAGATTGAAATAGTTCTCTTTCACAAATAGAGTAGGGTGGAGGTGAAGGTATATGACTTCTGAAGCCAGGTCAAAAGGGCATTATGACTTCTGCCTTGCTGTCATGGGTCACTCATTCTGGGGGAAGCCAACTGTCAGTACGTGAGAACATGTAAGCAGTCTTGGGGAGAGTCCCAGACGTAAAGAACTGGGGCTTTCTGCCAATGGCCAGCACCAAATTGCCAGTCATTTAGGTGAGCCACCTCGGAAGTGAATCTTCCAGCCCATGTTAAGCCCTCAGATCATTAGAGACTCATGAGATACCCCAAATCAGAACCCTCCTGCCAAGCCACCACCACAATTACCATAAATGTTTTTTGTTGTTTTAAGCTGCTAAGTCTGAGATAATATTTTATGCATCAGGCGATAACTACTGCAAATATAGGCTTACTTGATTTGGCATTGGGAGGAAAGATGGATGTTATTTTTTTTTTAAGTTTGTTTGTTTGTTTGTTTAAGTAATCACTACACCCAGTGTGGCGTTCGAACTCATAATCCTGAGATCAAGAGTCACTTGCTCTTCTGACTGAGCGAGCCAGGTGCCCTGGAAGGATGGATGTGGTTTTTATTTGTTTTGTGTTGTGGTTTTAATCTTCTGACATGGCAACGTTCTTACATTGCCTTGGCTTCACTCAGACTTGTTTGCCAGAAGTAGGTTCTCTCTATTTGGTTAAGTATAGGTTGTTTTTAAGTTGATGTGATTGTTAAACTGGCAATGTGAAGCAGTCAGGGATGTATCCACATTCAGAACCCAGAAACTGACCTTCCATAGACAACTTCTGACCCTCTCCCTCTCCATGGAAGAGTCCCTTTCACACTTTGAGTTCTCTTCATTGTCACAAATCATCAGGGGCCCTGACTCTACTTCATGGTGCCATTTGCTACTCATTCTTACAATTCTGGTTCTCTGTGCTCTCCATTTTTTAACATGACCTCTTGACTCAAATTACCCCTGAAAAGAATTTGATTATCCTGTTTCATCAGTTTATAGAAATTAAGACCACACATTCCTGGCCAATTTCTGAGTCGTATTCCCTAATGTAAGCTGGGCACCCTAGCCTAATCAGCTAATGTTAGACACCAAGTTGGGAATCAGAGAAGAGAATCATCTTCAATCAGTTCCCAACAAATGACAGTTTTACTTGAAAGTGGCTTTGAATTTGGCACATGGCAGGCAATGTACTTGACATATCTTACATAGCTTTCCATCCTAAAAATAGTGTATTTTAAATGTCTCATTTCATTCTCCATATGCACATTCAAAGAAATTTCAGCTACCATAATACTAACCATACATTTTTTAGATACATTAAATTTTTATCTACATTTTCTTTTAACATTGCCCTTTTCCATTTGCCTTCTGAAGCTGTCAATTTCTTAAATCCAAAAGGAAAAGCAGTCAATAAGACATCTAACTAAAATGTTATCCTTACATAAATGCAGTTTATAAAAAAATGGTTTCCACTAGTGAAAATCTTACACTTTCAAAGACAAGGACAAGCAGAAACTTATTTAATTGCAAAGCCAACCTGTTTAGTGACAAAGTAAAATAGCTGTACAGTCCTATAGCATGCTGCTATGTAGTTAATCATCTTATTGCTGTTACTTATATAACATTCAGCTCTCCACATATATTTCCACATACAGATAGCATATTTAACGTGAGATCCATCACTTTGAGTGTAATTGCAAAACCCTAATATATAAAATAAGGCACTTTATTAAAAAAGGCATTCATAGAAGATTCTGTTAATGGTGTCTTTATGAATGAAATGTCTACATTTTCATTATAAGGCATACATTATCTTCAGAAAGAATTTTGCATTTCAATTAAGTTATGAAAAAGTATTAAATTACTGGTGTCTATAATTTTGAGGGGTTTGTTGTCCAATTATAAATAAAAGATTTCAGAACAGAAATTTCATTTATGCTATATTAAGGGCTGCATTGTGTTTCATAGGATTCTATAGGTACAGAAAAACAAAAAAAACAAGGGCGCCTAGGTGGCTCAGTCATTAAGCATCTGCCTTCAGCTCAGGTCATGATCCCAGGGTCCTGGGATCAAGCCCTGCATCAGGCTCCCTGCTCAGCGGGAAGCCTGCTTCTCCTTCTCCCACTCCCGCCTGCTTGTGTTCCCTCTCTCACTGTGTCTCTCTCTGTCAAATAAATAAAATCTTAAAAAAAAATAAAAATAAAAACAAAAAACAACAACTTATTTAGCCCAGACTCTTGATTCTACAGGATTAAAGAAAAAAATTAAGCTGTTTTAAAGGAGAATTAGGGGGAAATTAAGTGAAGAATTCTGGTAAGGTCAGATTTAACATATGGATAAAGATGAAGAAATTCAAAATGTCTTGATGTTTGGAATGTGAGTTTAATATGACACAAGCATGTCATAAAAGACTGTATGTGCTATGCTAAGAACTTTTGAGAGTATATAAACACACACAAATATGCATTAGGTTTTTTTTTTAAAGATTTTATTTATTTATTTGACAGACAGAGACACAGAGAGAGAGGGAACCCAAGCAGGGGGAGTGGGAGAGGGAGAAGCAGGCTTCCCACGGAGCAGGGAGCCCAATGTGGGGCTCGATCTCAGTACCCTGGGATCATGACCTGAGCCGAAGGCAGACGCTTAATGTCTGAGCCACCCAGGCGCCCCAATATGCATTATGTTTTTAAGCAAATAAGTGGCATGATTATGCCTGCATTTACTATAGGTAGCTGTTTTTATTATAAGAAAGATAAATCAGTATGGTAAAACAAAGCCATTCCAATATGTAAGTAGCTCTTAAAATATAAAAAATAGACCTGGGAAGCTTAGTTGGTTAAGCATCTGCCTTTGGCTCAGGTCATGATCCCAGGGTTCTGGGATCAAGCCCCCGTGTCAGGCTCCCTGCTCAGTGGAGAGTTTGTTTCTCCCTCTGCCTCTCTACCCCTGCTCATGCTCTTTTCTCTCTTTCTTTCTCTTTCAAATAAATAAAATCTTTAAAAAAAAATATATATATATATATATAAATAGAAAAATAACATCTCAATAGAAATAATGGGTTAAAGGCATAAAAAACAAAATTTTCTTTAAATATTTGCAAAAATAATATAACTTATAATATATGATGTATGTATATATACATATCATATATGTTATAATATTTATATATTAATATTTGGTAAGCTTGTGCACATGTTTTAGTCTACCCTGAGTGCACAGACTGCTTGTGGTGCTGATAACAACTTTTTGGCAGTTAACCTGGCAACATGTGTCAATGGCTTTAACCATCCCCATACCTCTTGTAGGAATGTATAGTAATGGAAATAACTACATAGAAGGATGGTCATCACAGTTAAAATGCATCCATGCACACATACACACACATGTGCACGTCAGTGTATATATCCATACATCTATGTGACTGATAAGTCAATGATATTTTTGAATCTTGTAACTTATCCTAGCCTCTGGTCTAGGTGCTAAGTTTGGATCAATGAATAATGAACAATAATATTTTTTATTTTTATTTTTATTTTTTTTAAAGATTTTATTTATTTTTCTGACAGAGAGAGACACAGTGAGAGAGGGAACACAAGTAGAGGGAGAACAGCCTTTCCGCTGAGCAGGGAGCCTAATGTGGGGCTCGATCCTAGGACCCTGGGATCATGACCTGAGCTGAAGGCATATGCTTAACCAACTGAGCCACCCAGGCGCCCCATGAACAACAATATTTTTTAAAGGAAGAAAACCATATGAAGGAATAGTGTATAATGATTTAAAATGTATATTTCAAAACCAAAGTAGACATATGATAAATGAATATACAAGGTTAAAATTATTTTTATATGTTGCATATTTATTGTATCAAAAACACCCCCATATACATGTAAATTTATATAAAAATCAGAAAAATAATGAAAAGACGTCTAAGGAAAAGAGACTTGGTTATTATACCTATGTAATTGAATTCAAAGTATTTTTTACATTTAATGTGCATTCCAACTATATGATAAAATGGCATATGTTCTAAATACACAGTAACAATACATGCAATTTTTAAATTAAGTAATTGCAAAATAAATTCTCTTTATAACATTCATTCTTTTGATTTAAGAATATATAGCTTTCCATCTAGCATATTTTTAGTGAATGTTACATTCAATTTGCTATATTTTTTTATATTTTAATAAATCATTAATTTTTTATTTATTCCAGTTAATTAACAAACAGTGTAGTATTAGTTTTGGGTATAGAATTTAGTATTTCATTGACATATTTTGCTTTGGGGTATTGTAAATTAAATCTATTGCATTTTCTAAATCTTACATAAGAATAGATTTGGGGGTATTTATCTTGTGTCTATTTAACTAATTTTTTGTGTACTTTTAATGTAATCTTTTGACGAATTTTATCTTCAAATTTTGATTATTTTCTAATTTAGACTATTTATATAATTTATATTTATTTTCTGCCTTAACAAATTGTCTAATTCATTAAAAAATTAATTTCTAATGACAATTACAGTCCACTATTTTGGCTCTCCATTTATTATTCTAGTATTTGTTAAACTTTTATCAATATAAAATATGCTTCTATACTCGTTTTTTATTAAGTATAGATAATATCAGTTTAGTTAGTTCTATTGTATTTACATTCTCCTTTTTATTTTTATTTTATTGAAGTATAATTAATGTACAATGTTATATTAGTTCCAAGTGTATAGCATATTGATTTCACAATTCTATACATTAATCAATGCTCCCTCACCACGATAAGTGTGGTCACCATCTGTCACCATAAAACACTATTGCAAAATTATTGACTATATTCCCTATGCTGTAGTTTTCATCTCCGTGACTTATTTATTTTATAACTATAAGTTTGTATCAATTAATCATTTTTGTCTATTCCACCCATCCCCCTCTCATTCCCTTCTGGCAACCACCAGTTTGTTCTCTGTATTCACGATTCTGTTTGGTTTTGTTTGTTCATTTGTTTTTTAGATTCTACATATAAGTGAAATCATGTGGTATTCGTCTGTCTCTGTCTGACTTATTTCACTTAGCAAAATATCCCCTACTTATAGTTTGCTCAGTCACTAAGGGCATTTAGATTATATTTAGTAATAGGTGACACACTTTATCAGATTACATTTGTTTAATTAAATTACATCAATTATTCTCACTTGATATACTAAAATATTGCATTAAATTAAGTTTTTTAACTAAATTCCTATCAACATATTCCATCATCAATATATTCCTATCTTCATTCCAAAGAGATTCCTGTCTATGATCAACCTTTAATATCCTGATGAATTTTGCTTGCATTCTTTTTTAATTTTTGTCACTAGTGAAATTGTTCTATAATTCCCTTTGTTTTGCTCCTTGTGATTAGTTATTGGCATCACTTTTGCTGACTTCATAAAATAAATAGAAATATTTCCATAGCCTAAAAATATTTAACACAACTGGACTTGTATGCTTCTTAAGTGAGTAAATATTCAATATAAAACCTCAAACCCTGAGAGTATGTTGGGAAGAAACTATTTTTAAAAATGTTTCAATCAGGGGCTTTCCAAGATGGCAGAGGAATTGGAGACTTTAGTTTTGTTTGGTCCCAGGAATTCAGCTGGATAGCTATCAAATCATTCTGAACACCTGTGAACTCAACTGGAGATTGAAGAAAAGAATTGCTGCAACTCTACAAATAGAAAAGCGACCACTTTCTGCAAGCATGACAAGGTGGAAAAACTCACCTCAAAAAAGTACTGACTGTCAGAGACCTAATCAGTATGGATATAAGTAAGATGTCAGAACTGGAGTTCAGAATCATGATTATAAAGATACTAGCTGGGGTTGAAAAAAGTGTAGAAGACACTAAAGAACCCCTTTCTGGAGAAATAAAAGAACTAAAATCTAATCAAGTCAAAATTAAAAAGGCTATTAATGAGATACAATCAAAATGGAGGATCTGACTGCTAGAATAAATGAGGCAGAAGAAAGGATTAGTGATATAGGAGACAAAATGATCGAGAATGAAGAATCTGAGAAAAAGGAGATAAACAACTACTGGATCACAAGGGAAGAATTTGAGAGATAAGTGATACCATAAAGCAAAACAATATTAGAATAATTGGGATCCCAAAAAGGAAGGAGGGGCAGAAGGATATTGGAGCAAATTATAGCAGAAAGCTTCCCTAATTTGGGGAAGAAAGCACACATTCAAGTCCAGG
Source organism: Neomonachus schauinslandi (assembly GCF_002201575.2). NCBI lineage: Eukaryota > Metazoa > Chordata > Mammalia > Carnivora > Phocidae > Neomonachus > Neomonachus schauinslandi. Next base: position 66,493,244 of record NC_058404.1, read on the forward strand.
AGGCACAGAGACCTACCTCAAAATCACTAAAAATAGGTCAACACTTCAACACATAATAGTGATGCTTGCAAATCTCAGAGACAAAGAGAAAATACTGAAAGCAGCTTGGGACAAGAGGTGCATAACCTACAAGGGTAGAAACATTAGACTGGCAGCAGGCCTATCCACAAGACCTGGCAGGCCAGAAAGGACTGCCATGATATATTCAAGGTGCTAAATGAGAAAAATATGCAGCCAAGAATACTATATCCAGCAAGGCTGTCATTCAAAATAGAAGGAGAGATGAATAGCTTACAGGACAAACAGAAACTAAAAGAATTTGTGATCATTAAACCAGCCTGGCAAGAAATATTAAAGGTGATCCTTTAAGCAAAGAGAGAGCCCAAAAGGAACAGAGACTAGAAAGGAACGGAGACAATATTCAGAAACAGTGACTTTACAGGCAATACAATGTCACTAAATGCCTATCTTTCAAAAGTTACTCTGTATGTAAATGGACTAAGTGCCCCAATCAAAAGACACAATCTATGAGAATGGATAAAAAAGCAAGACCCATGGATATGTTGTCTGCAAGAGACCCATTTTAGACCCAAAGACACCTCCAGATTGAAAGTGAGAGGGTGGGAAACAATTTATCATGTTAATGGACATCAAAAGAAAGCTGGGTGGCAATTCTTATATCAGACAAATTAGATTTTAAGCCAAAGCCTAATAAGAGATGAGGAAGGACACTATATCATAAGTAAAGGGTCTATCCATCAAGAAGATATAACAATTGTAAATATTCATGCCCCTAACATGGGAGCAGTGAATTTTATAAACCAATTAATAACAAAATAAAAAAAAAAAACTGATAATAATACAATAATAGTAGGGAACTTTAACACCCCACTCACTGCAATAGACAGATCATCTAAGCAGAAAATCAACAAGGAAACAAGGGCTTTGAATGACACACTGGACTAGATGGACTTCACAGATATATACAGAGCATTCCATCCCAAAGCAACAGAATACGTATTCTTCCCGAGTGCTCATGGAACTTTCTCCAGAATGGATCACATACTGGGTCACAAATCAGGTCTCAACTGATATCAAAAGACTGAGATTATTCCCTGTATACTTTCAGACCACAATGCTTTGAAACTTGAACTCAATCATAAGAGGAAATTTAGAAGGAACTCAAATACTTAGAGGTTAAAGAGTTAAAGAGCATCCTACTAAAGAATGAATGTGTCAACCAGGAAGTTAAAGAAGAATTTAAAAAATTCATGGAAACAAATGAAAATGAAAACACAACTATTCAAAATCTTTGGTATGCATCAAAGGCAGTCCTAAGAGGGAAGTACATAGCAATATAAGCATTTCTCAAGAAACAAGAAAGGTCTCAAATACACAAGCTAACCTTACACCTAAAGGAGCTGGAGAAAGAACAGCAAACAAAGCCTAAGCCAAGCAGGAAAAGAGAAATAATAAAGGATAGAGTAGCAATCAATGAAACAGAAACCAAAAGAACAGTAGAATAGATAAATTAAACTAGAAGATGGTTCTTTGAAAGAATTAATAAGCTTGATAAACCCCTAGCCAGATTTATCAAAAAGAAAAAAGACCCAAATTAATAAAATCATGAATGAAAGAGGAGAGATCTCAACCAACACCAAGGAAATACAAACAATTTTAAGAACATACTATGATCAAGTACATGACAACAAATTAGGCAATCTGGAAGAAATGGATGCATTCCCAGAAACTTATAAAATACCAAAACTGAAATAGGAAGAAATAGAAAACTTGAACGGACCCATAATCAATAAGGAAACTGAAGCAGTAATCAAAAATCTCCCAACAAACAAGAGTCCAAGGCCAGATGGCTTCCCAGGGGAATTCTACCAAACATTTAAAGAAGAACTAATACCTATTCTTCTGAAGCTGTCTCAAAAAAATAAATGGAAGGAAAACTTACAAACTTTTTGTATGAGGCCAGCATTCCCTTGATCCCAAAACCAAAGACCCCACCAAAAAGGAAAGTTACAGACCAATATCCCTGATGAACTTGGATGCAAAAATTCTCGGCCAAGATACTACCCTGTAGGATCCAACAGTACATTAAAAGGATTATTCACCATGATCAAAGGGGATTTATTCCTGGGCTGCAAGGGTGGTTCAATATCCGCAAATCAATCAATGTGATACAATGTGATACATTAATAAAAGAAAGAATAAGAACCATGTAATCTTTTCAATAGATGCACAAAAAGCATTTGACAAAGTACATCATCCATTCTTGATTAAAACTCTTCACAGTGTAAGGATAGAGGGAACATACCTCAATATCATAAAAACCATCTATGAAAAGCCCACAGCAAATATCATTCTCAATGGGGAAAAAATGAGAGCTTTTCTCCTAAGGACAGGGATGTCTACACTCACCACTGTTTTTCAACATAGTACTAGAAGTCTTAGCCTCAGCAATCAGACAACAACAACAACAAAAAGGCATCTGAATCAACGAAGAAGAAGTCAAACTCTCACTCTTTGCAGATAACATGATACTCTATGTGGAAAACCCAAGAGACACCGCCCCAAAATTGCTAGAACTCCTTCAATAATTCAGCAAAGTTATAGGATATAAAATCAATGCACAGAAATCCATTGCATTTCTATAAACTGACAATGAGACAGAAGAAAGAAAAATTAAGGATTCAATCCCATTTATAGTTGCACCAAAACCCCTAAGATACCTAAGAATAAACAACCAAAGAGGCAAAAGATCTGTACTCAGAAAACTATAGAATGCTCATGAAAGAAATAGAGGAAGACACAGAGAAATGGAAAAATGTTCCAAGCTCATGTATTAGAAGAACAAATATTGATAAAATGTCCATGCTACCTAGAGCAATCTATACATTCAATGCAATCCCTATCAAAATTACATCAACTTTTTTTTTCATAGAGCTGGAACAAATAATCCTAAAATTTGTATGGAATCAGAAAAAAACCCTGGATAGCTAAAGGAATGTTGAAAAAGAAAACCAGAGCTGGTAGCATCACAATCCTGGACTTCAAGCTCTATTACAAAGTTGTAATCATGAAGACAGTATGATACTGGCACAAAAATAGGCACATAGATCAATGGAACAGAATAGAGGGCCCAATGTGGACGCTCAACTCTATGGTCAACTAATCTTCAACAAAGCAGGAAAGAATATCCATTGGAAAAAGACAGTCTCTGCAACAAATGGCATTGGGAAAATTGGATTGCCACATGCAGAAGAATGAAATTGGACCATTTTCTTGCACCGTAGACAAAAATAGACTCAAAATGGATGAAAGACCTAAATGTGAGACAGGAATCCATCACAATCCTAGAGGAGAACACAGGCAGCAACCTCTTCGACCTCAACCGCAGCAACTTCTTCCTAGACCCATTGCCAAAGGCAAGGGGAGCAAGGGCAAAAATGAACTATTGGGACTTCATCAAGATCAAAAGCTTTTGCACAGCAAAGGAAACAGTCAACAAAACCAAAAGACAACCGATAGAATGGGAGAAGATATTTGCAAATGACATATCAGATAAAGGGCTGGTGTCCAAAATCTATAAAGAATTTATCAAATTCAACACCCAAAGAACAAATGATGCAATCAAGAAATGAGCAGAAGGCATGAACAGACATTTTTCCAAAGAATACATACAAATGGCCAACAGACACATGAGAAAACGTTCAATATCACTCGGCATCAGGGAAATACAAACCCGAACTACAATGAGATACCACCTTACACCAGTCAGAATGGCCAAAATTAACAAGACAGGAAACAACAAGTGTTGGCGAGGATGCAGAGAAAGGGGAACCCTCTTATGCTGTTGGTGGGAATGCAAGCTGGTGCAGCCACTTTGGAAAACAGTATGGAGGTTCCTCAAAAAGTTAAAAATAGAGCTACTATGACCCAGCAATTGCACTACTAGGGATTTACCCCAAAGATACAAATGTACTGATCCAGAGGGGCCCCTGTACCCCAATGTATACAGCAGCAAAGTCCACAAGAGCCAAACCATGGAAAGAGCCAAGATGTCCATTAACAGATGCATGGATAAAGAAGATGTGCTATATATATACAACAGAATACTACTTAGCCATCAACAAAAGAAATCTTGCCACTTGCAATGACATGAATAGAACTAGAGGGTATTATGCTAGAGAAATAAGTCAATCAGAGAAAGACAGTTATCATATGCTCTCACTCATATTTGGAATTTAAGAGACAAAACAGGATTATAGGGGAAGGGAGGAAGAAATAAAACAAGACACAATCAGAGAGGGAGACAAACCATAAGAGACTCTTTTTTTTTTTTTTTTTTTTTTATTCATGAGAGACAGAGCGAGAGAGAAAGGCAGAGGGAGAAGCAGACTCCCAAGGAGCAGGGAGCCCGATGCGGGACTCGATCCCAGGACCCTGGGATCATGACCTGAGCCGAAGGCAGACGCCTAACCATCTGAGCCACCCAGGCGCCCCTAAGAGACTCTTAATCATAGGAAACAAACTGACGGTTGCTGGAGGGGAGGGTAGTGGGGGGATAGGATATCGTGATGGATATTAAGGAGAGCACGTGATATAATGAGCATTGGGTATTATATAAGACTGATGAATCACTGAACTCTACCTCTGAAACTAATAATACACTATATGTTAATTAACTGAATTTAAATAAAAAATGTTTCAATCGGTACCATGGTTATTTTTATTCACTTTTTTCTTTATTTCAGTTTGGATATTTATATTTCCTTGGATTTTTTGAGTGAAATCCAGATTATCAAATTTATTAGCAAAAATTCTTTTTTTTTAAATTTTTATTTATTTGTTTGAGAGAGAGAGTGAGAGAAAGTGTGAGAGCAGGGTGAGGGGCAGAGGAAGAAGCGGACCCCCCTCTGAGCAGGGAACCTGATGTGGGGCTCGATCCCAGGACCCTGGGATCATGACCTGAGCTGAAGGCAGATGCTTAACCGACTGAGCCACCCAGGTGCCCCAGCAAAAATTCTACATTAAAGTGATGGATCACTAAATTCTACTCCTGAAACTAATATTACACAATATGTTAACTAACTGTAATTTTAATAAAAACTTGAAACTACAAAAAAAATCTACATTAATTTAAAATCATAGCTACAATCATTCCTTCTATCTTCATTGTCTCCCCATTTCTTTCCCTTTTTTCTTCCTCCTGGTTCTGCTTCCATTTCTGCTTTCTCTCTCATTGTCTTTTTCCTTCTATTTTGCTTAATAATGCATCAGTTAAGTCTATGTATTACCTCTTAGCCAAAACTCTTTGGGTCCACATATTGAATACTTATTTTTTGTTGTCTCATATGAATTGTAATCATATTTTATTATTTATTTATTTATTTATTTATTTATTTATTTTTAAAGTTTTTAAAATTTAATTTAGAGAGAGAGAGGTAGTGGGGAGGAGCAGAGGGCGAGGGAGACAATCTCAAAGAGACTCTGTGCTGAGTGCGGAGCCCGATATGGGGCTCCATCTCACAACCCCAAGATCAGAGTGAAAACCAAGAGTCAAACATTAGCTGACACTACCACCCAGGTGCTGCCATATTTTATTTTTTTTATTTTTTTATTTTTATTTTATTTTTTTTTTTAAATTTAATTTATGGAAGAATTTTGTGTGTTTAAATACTTCTCATGGATTTTCATATTTGTTTTATCCTTGTCTGAAAATGTCTAAACTACTTATGCTGATTGAAATATACCTACAATATAGACTTTTCATTTTCTAGTTTCCTTTGGGAACACTCTTGAAAATTTTTCCAGAAAATCTGAACAAAACACTTTTGTTTGTAGAGTTCACCATTCTGTTTGTATAATACAACATTCAATATGAAAATACTTATTCAGTCTTAATAACCATATTATTGAAACTTTGTCTTTTCTCTCTTAATTTTTCAAATACTGAGAGTGATGAGTTAAAGAAATAGAATACAAGTGTGTATTTATCAATTATGTTTCCAGTCCTAACAGCTTTTGCTTCATATTTTAATATTATGTTTTTAGTTTATATAATATTAAGTTCAATATGCAGTGCTTTGAATTTTATCTTGTTTGATGTTAATATCACAAACCATGTATTTCTTGGTACTTTCTCCTAAATGATTGCCTATCTTGAAAATATCTCTGTCCTTAACTCCTTTAAACTAGCACTGCTTTGATATGCCCCTAGGGTTTGTGCAGGCTTTTTCTTTTCTCTAGAAACCTTATCCTTACAGTCCTCACTTGCTTCACTCTTACTCATCTTGCATCTTTCACTTTCAGTATTTCCTTATGTTTAATCCACCTGCTAAAAGAATTCACAGTACTGTTCCTCTCTTTCATAACCCATTAAGTGTGTAATTTAAAAAACTTTCTCTGTCATTTCGTGAATAGTGTTTTTATTTTTATTTTTTCCTCAACTAGATTATAAACTCTATTAACAGAGAGATTGGGCCCGGGGAATCTGTGTATTGTATCCCTGAATGCAATGTCTGACACATGTTCGGCGCTCAGTCAGTACTCACTGAGCAAATGAATGGAGATGTGACGAAATATATATCTAGTTACATTTTTTTTTATATAAACCAGGAAAAAAAAAAAAAGATAAGTCTAATCATGGTTCAGCCTTTCCTGAACCTACAGAAGAAAATTTAATCTCCTCTGCATTGTGTACAAAAGACTTTCTTGATCTACTCATGGAAAAATTCTCTGGCCTCATCTTCTATCAGTTTTGTTCTTCAAATATACTCAATCATTTAAATTTCTCTGAATAGAGTAGTTCCCCCTTATGCAGGGAATATGTTCCAAGACCCCCAGTGGATGCCCGAAGCGGCTTATAGTACTACACTCCATATATGCTGTTTTGTTTTTCTTATACACACATACCTACGATAAAATTTAATTTATAAATTAGGTACAGTACAAGGTTGACAATAATAACTAATAATAATTTAATAATATACTGTAATAAAAGTTATGTGAATATGGTCTCTCATTGTACTGTACTCACCTTTCTTCTTGTGATGATATGAGATGATAAAATGCCTATGTGATGAAATGAAGTGAATGACATAGACACTGTGACTACTATTGACATTCTGATGAAACTTGAGGAGCAGGATCATCTACTTCCAGACCGAGGTTAACTGCTGATAACTGAGGTCTGTGTCCTCTCCTTGCAAATAGATCTATCATTTTCATATTCATTTCAAGAACACTGTAGACAGCAAGAACAGCACCACAAAATGTCCTGAAGGGATGAATGTTACTTTACAAAAATTTATTTTTAAAATGTTTAGCAGGTTTTGAAACTGGATGACTTGGGCCTTCAGCCTCCAACTAGGAGTGGTGGAGTATAGTCTTGGCTTTGCTACATTCATGGGTGGGGGGTTCAGCTTAAAAAAAGTGATTATGCTTTAATATGGTTAAAATATTCAGGGAATATTTAGATGTGTGTAAGATTTTACACCAATTACACTTTCTTTTGACATATTATTTTGCTGTGAAAACATATAGAAATTGAGCAACTTTGAATTAGTAATGGAGGCAGACATTTTTCTGAGAATATTTCTAATTGGTATTTTTTTCTTTATTTCTATCTCAATATTTTAACTCTATTGATTTAATCTCTATATAGTATTTAATATACCTATTGTCCAGAAACAATTTACTATGAATCATTGTTGTGCATTGAACTAACCAAGATATGTTTGGATATATTTCATTCTGTCTGGTTTAAAAAGTGAAAACATATATTACTTAAAAATAAACTACGTCTGTGTTCAAAATCCTTTATTAAAAGAACTCTTCTCGCTCAGGATATTGCATATTTTGTAGGAATATTACATATTGTAATTACTGAGAATTTTTAAAATATAATTTTTCAGTTAGCAACTTTTAACTATACTATCTTAAATAAATAGTTTTAACTACCAATGTTTGTTCTAAAGATGTATTTTAATAACATAACCTAAATATCCCCTTCTTTCCAGTGATGCATAAAATATTCTTTGTTTATTAACAAAATCTTTATTCCTAAGAAGAATTGGCAATTTCAAGAAATGAAAAGAGCATTATTAGCTAGTACAGCATTTTACTGTTTTGTTAATTCAAAGTAGTTTGTTGAATTCACCATCACCACTTTGATGTACGTGTTCTATCCTAGAGATTGTGACCTCTTTAATAATTATTTATATTATTATGCAATTGAAGCTCTCTACTCATTTTTCTTTCTCTCCTCTTTCCTTTAACATGCTGCAGTAGCTAACATATTATGGAGAGAAGAAGGTACTAAATTCCATTATTTTTATATTGTGATTATTTTGCTTAATTTTTAGTGGATTTGTTGACTATCAGTTTTAATAATTACCTTATTCATTTTTATGTTGACTAAATATTTTTGTTTTATTATAAATAGATATTCTTTTTAAACCTGATACCATTAGAAATATTTATTACTCTTTATCAGTTTGATTTATTATTGATATATAACCAGTGAAGTACATTATAATATATTGAAATGCTTTTAAGAATTTAAAATTAAGTCAAAGAAATAAAAGCAAACTTAAACATAACTTCCATAATAAACCCTGATTTAGATTAAAAAAAACTATAAAAACCATTGCCTTATCAAGGGAATGTAATAAATTATTTAAGAAAGTGGGTTATAAACTTGAAGGATCTAGATTCAAATCTGGTCTCCACAGCTCTATGACCAAAGGCCTCCTTATGTCCCAATTTCCTTATCTGAAAAATAAGGATAGTTTAGTTGTTTATAATCAGTAGGGCTACTACCAGTTCCTTAAATATAGGCTACACTCTATAACAGTGTCCACTTCCATATTATTATTGTTATTACTATTTTTTTTTTTTTATTCGTAAAGACTGGGGAGAATGTGTTTGACCAGGTACTCACGTGCTTTAGTTAAATTTTTAGGAGCAAAATGTAATAAGTCATCATTATAGTTCTGGTAAGCAATGACCAAAATATTGCCTCCTAATCCATTCTAGACAAACTTTCTCTTCCCTGATTATAGTTTCCCATATGAATGGAGTCACTGCCACCTGTGAGGGCCTTGTCTCATAAGCTTCACGTAATTCGAGAATTGAAGCATCTCAGTTTTGTTCTCAATGATGAGGCCACACCACCATTTTTCCCCTTGATATTTGTTGCTTCTGAAATCTTTTGTATAGGCTTCTTCAAGGTCTGGTTTACTAAAGAGATTCTGGTGTGACTATGCCTTCTCATTTTATTCCACTTAGATATTTCACATTTGAACATACAAATGTAGTCATTACTAAAACTAGCATTAATATATCTATTAAACAACATTTTCTTTATATCTCTTCCCTCTTGAGATCAAACAAATATATCTCTGGGCATTTAAAAAATTGTTTTCATGTTATCATCATAATAGAAAGAATAAAACCTAAGTAGTCAGAGATCAGGTAGCACAGTTCTGGCTTTGCTGGTTAATTGCTGGTAAAAACTGGATGTGTTATTTTACCTCTCTGAGCCAGATTTTTCTAACATATTGCTTGAAATACAATTGGCACTCTCCTTATAAAATTGTTATATGTAAATGTCCTTAAAGTATGTAAAACAACGTTTTCTTATAATTTGACTGATAACAACCATGAACATTATTATATTATAATTTTAATATGTAATAATAATATCATATTCTTCAGGCTACTTTTAAAAATATGAGACATCCAGATTAATTAAAATCACCCTGAGATTCATTATATGAAACCATTTTTATCTATTTAAAATTTTCTTCTGTTAGGTTTTTTAACATGTATGCTCTCAATAATTATTCTCCATCAATCAATGATTTGTTTACTCTTCATAACTTTGACAGAGAATATGTCCTTGAGAAAAATAGTTATTTAGTATATTTTGCAGATAGTTTTAAGACATATATAATAAATGTCTCTGGGTAAAGTTTTTAAATCTTTTATTTCATGTGCAATTATCATCAGGGTCCTTTGTTGTTTCTTAGAATAAATAAGATTTAAAAAAAAAAGAATAAACAAGATTTAACATAATATACTTGAGAAAACAATATGCCTGATTTAGGTTCATAGGCATCTCTAAATTAATTTTTTACAAAGCCACAGTTATTGGCAACGCATTACAATTAGAAATGATTGCATGTAATAATAGTAATGATGGCCAGAGATAATAGACCAGCTTGAGGAATCACCGAATCCTAACAGTGTATACAATTATTTCATAAAAAGTAATTAAAATAATAGCTAACTAAAACTTCCAAAAATTTTCTACCTTCATTTTTAAAGGATAGAATAATAACAAATACAAATTACATAATTCCGAGATCTATTTTCATTTCCACCGTAGTAATGTTTTCTGTTTGCATGCTTGCCTCTTTACCATGGCCAAGAGAAATTTATCCCAGAGAGAGCCAACTGGGGAATTCCAATTTCAGTCATTCTAAGATAAATATTGGAAAGATAGTTAAAAATAATAAACTTCTCATAATGTCATTGTACTTATAAGCAAGTATTAAAACCATAAAATTCTGTTTAACTGAAGAATTATTTTTTAAACATGAGCATCAGAATCTAGCTTAGCCAGGACTTTGTAATCTAAATCGATTTTACTAATTTAATATGTATTATCTTCGGAATCTCATGGATATTTAAGCTTGAAACACAGAGTCCTCTACTTTTCTGGGTTCTTCTTCCAGTTCTTTTCTAGTCATCATTGTGGTTTGCAAGAGTGCAGAAAGACATTGTTAAAAGAGGAAATATGTCACTCATTTATTGACAAATATTTTAAAGAGCCTATTAAATGCAAAGCCCTTTGAAAATACTCGAAATATAAAGATAGGAATATGGTCCCTAAAGAAAATTTTGATCTAGTAAGATAAAGTCTTAATCATTCTTATTGATAAGTAATTTTACTATATGATTTGAAAATATACATTAAAAGATCCACTGTTTGGTTTCCTTCTACAATATTTTTTTTATGATCTTGTGATAAAATATAATGTAATAAAGTAATCTTAAAGTTTATTTAGTTTACAACAGTTTAGGAATACATTATATGGTCTAGCTTAATAATACATGTTTTGATTTGGATAAACACTAACTTAAGAACTTTAAGCCATTTTACTCACTGATGAATTATCTTAACTTTTAAATATGCTAAATTCAAGCTCAAAGGAGAGATGTAAGGTGGTTCACTATATAGTATAGTATTTCCTAAATTTGTAATAACATGGAATTATTTTGATGAATATCTATAGGATCAATATTGAATAAAGATTACTTTAGGAACAACTGAATGGATATGACATCTAATGATTTGAAAGCCAAACAAATAATTTCTATGTTTATAAAAATTGAATGTCCCTTCGATTCCTTGTAAATATTTATGAATCTATTCACATGAAAATATAGAAACGATTGAGGTAAATCACTATATTAGTCAGGCTCATTGACACCTACCAATACAAAATGCAAATAGAAATTACAGGGAAATCTTAACAACAAAGGTTATATGTTACACCGTAATCTGATTAGCTTTGTGACCTATAATGTCACGAAAGTGGGGGAAAGGGGATATGGCAAGCAGGTCAGCTTTTAAGTTCTTCAGCCTGAAATTACTCACATTGCATTGGCCAGACTATTATACTTGCAAGGGAGGTTGGGAAATACAGACTAATATATACCAACTTTGTAAGTTCCACAAGCTTCTCATAAATTTATTTTTAGAGAAAAAAATGCTGAGATTCTCAGGATCAGATTACTGCTTCACAGTAATATTGATGAATTATTTAAAATGAAAAATAATTTTCAGAGCGTTAAGGCTTCTGAATGAATCAAGCTTAGAAAGTCATAGCATTGTGGAGACATAGAGACCATGCCTTCTAACGATCAGTACATGATGCCAATTAAATCGTGATCAAGTTCTCAGTATTTTCATTAGCCAGTCCACTATCGTTGCTTTATTTTTTTTATTTTTTTTTTTTAAAGATTTTATTTATTTGACAGAGAGAGATACAGCGAGAGAGGGAACACAAGCAGCGGGAGTGGGAGTGGGAGAGGGAGAAGCAGGCTTCCCGCGGAGCAGGGAGCCCGATGCGGGGCTCGATCCGAGGACCCTGGGATCATGACCTGAGCCGAAGGCAGACGCTTAACGACTGAGCCACCCAGGCGCCCCACACTATTGTTGCTTTAAATACTAACCTCAACCTAAACTTTTTAGTGTTTTATATTCTTTCATTAAAAAGGTTTTCAAATCAAAATTGTGATCTGACGAGATATACCCATTTGCAGATATATGTATATATGCATACACATAAATATGTATATATATGCTAGATGTATACATACATACATTTATACACATGGGTACATATATAATTAAATATATGATTCCAACTAACATTAATTATATAACACAAATACTCTATTATGTTATAACCTTTGCTGTGTTAATCGTTAAATGTGAAATTAATCATGCAGATTTGCATTCAGCTTTTTCAGCAGATCTTTGGAAGTTCAGGAAATGGTATACTGACTCAAATGGACTGATTTTAGATAACATCACTCTGACCAGGCAAATAGTACCCAGTTGCTGGATTAATAGTGGCTAATAAAGAGCTTGATACAAACACTCACTTTCTAGCAAGAATGAAATAGTAAGTTTTATTTTAGTTGAACATAATATAAAGATCGTTTTGAGGTGCAGTGAAATGATGCTACTTTGTGTGTAAAAAAGTTTTTATCTCCAAAGACCAAGATACAAAACATGGGAATATTCATGAACCAACAATCTTTCCCCTCTCAGTTATTCAAGATGAGAAAAGCAAAAGTGAAAAGAATAAAATCAACTGATGAAGGACTTCATAACACTAAAACTTATTGAATTATCTTTCATTGGTTACCAAATCACTGCATCGTATGATTATAATTTGCTCTTGACCATACTTAAATCCTAAAGCAATGGCAATTTAAATCAGAGGAAGACAAATATCACCACAAAATATCTTTCATTATTGACTATCTTTTGTTATTGTTGTCCATCCAGTAATTAGAAATTAACCACATTTTATCTTTGATATAAATGATGTAATATATATGCTATATATAAGAAATAATATCATTATATTATCACGATACACTGTTATTCATGAGCAGCAATCCTAAAGGATTGAGACAGACATGTGCATTGCATCCATTTTTTCTCAGTCCATTCCACGTATTTAAAGGTGCAGTATTGATTAGAAAATCCTCTGGGAAATACTTCCCTCTTACAAGACTGCAAGTAATTCTTGCTTGCATCCTTTCTCTGTAGAGAAAGAAAAAGCAAAAAGAAAACTCACAAGGAACAAATTATGGATCACTTTCTGGAGCCGCTATACTCCATTAGATTAACAATCGACCCCGAAAAGACAAAGTACATGTGTCCGTCTTCACTGGGGGATGAAAAAAGAAACCAGAGCCTGCACGTATTGCCGATCTTTACTGTGACAAGAGTGGTGAAGCTTTTAACTGAAGCCAGGGACTTTTGTAATATCCTGCAATACAATGCATGAATGAGGAGAGAGCTGTAATTGAAACCTACATGGTTATTAAACTTTTTGGGACTCAGAACCACTTGGCATTCTTCAAAATTATTGAGAACTCAAAAGCTTTTGTTTATCTGGGTTACTCCTATCCACCAATATTTACCATATTAGAAATAAAACAGAGAAACATTAAAGATATTTTTTTATTAATTTATTGAAAATAACCATAATAAATTCATTTATAAGTATCCATAAGTAACACAGTTTTAAGGCTATATTTTAAAAAATGAAGAGACTTACATTGTTTTTCATTTTGCAAATCTTTTTAATGTCTGACTGAATAGAAGATGCTGGATGCCTATATCTGCTTCTGCACTAAATAGCTGTGATATCACTCATTACATCATACATCATGTAGCCTGTCAAAAACTACACTCTACATTTGGAAGAATCTAATTTGTGAGAATGAGGGAGAAAAATGCAAATGACACCTTAGTATTATTATGAAAATAGTTTTGACTTTGCAGACCCCCTGAAAGGATCAACTATGAGAATTGCCTACTAGGAAATGAAGTTGATCTTTTAGCAGGCTCATAGATTCATAGAATTTGATATCATAGAAAACTGAAATGTAGCAGTATATCTCACAGCATAGATTTGAGGAAAAAATGGAAACAGAAATCAAAATCTGGTTATATACCATTTCGCCATTTTTTTTTACTAATGTTTAAAAAGAAGAGATAATGTCTGTCATAAAAATAGCGACAGTACCATTTTTTGAAATTTTACTATGTGCCAGTCACTCTGCTAAATGTTTTACTTTCCCCAACAAATTTGATTCTTACAATAGCTGTATGACCTAAGTATAATTATTATCTCCAAATTTGAGATGGGGAAATTATGACATAGACTGAATAACTTTCCCATGGTACAACACTGAGGTATAGAGCCATGATTGGCCTCTGAGCTGTTCGAAACCAGAGAATGGAGTTTATCTCTCTGTTACATTCTCCCATCCAAAAAAAAAAAAAAAAAAGTTCGGACATGGAAATTTAACAGCTATGGTGAACATACACTAATACATTATTATTTTATTTATAAATAAAGCTAATGGATGCTCCAAATGAAAATCTGCTTGTGTCTTTAATTTCTAACATCTTCATTATCAAGTAATTTATATTATTCTGTGCCCAGTGTAATCATAATAAATGTATATAGGTATAATATTATAGCAGTAAATTTAAAAAGAAACACATCTGTATCATATATTCAGATAATGAATTCTGCTGCTAAAACCTACAGAAAACTTGATTTAAAAAATCTCTCTAGCCAAGGGGCACCTGGGTGGTTCAGTCAGTTAAGCTCAGTGTGTAATCCCAGGGTCCTGACATCCAGCCCCCACACTGGGCTCCCTGCTCAGCGGGGAGTCTGCTTCTTCCTCTGCCCTTTCCCTTCCCCCTGTTCATGTTAGCTTTCTCTCTCTCAAATGAATAAATAAAATATTTAAAAAAAAATTTCCCTAGCCAAAAAAAAAAAAAAGGTAAACATACCTCTTGTGGTTAGCAAGATGAGGAATTCATAGATGACTCTAAAGGTATACATAAAATTTTAATTCATAGCAGAGTGATTAAAAATACTTATTTTATAATTATTATTTTAGCTAATATATTTGTATATGGTATTTTGTTGTCATTACTATTCATCAACACTGAAAAGCTATAATTCCACTGAAAACATTGAAGTTCAAAAACAAAGTAAACCTTTCATAATGAAATCTGTATTTCTTCAATAACCTGTAACCTGGAAAGTAGTTCAAGCTTTATAAAAACGCTGAATGTGTAACTCATATAAAAAGTAAGAAAATAGACTTGAGATTTGGACAAGTGATTTGGATGGATTAACTGGGTTTTAGAGGAAAATACAGCTCATATTAGTCAAAACATAGGTAGTCATGGAAATGCAGGAGGTGATAATCTGTATTTTGTACAGATTATAGTAAATAACGCAATGAAAGTATCCATTTGAATAAGGGCAGAAATATTTCAGGAAATTTTGTAGTCTGGACCTACAGTATTTGTCAGCTTCAAACACATTTGAATTCCTGATTGGGGAGCAGAATTTTGCAGCAGCTGAAGGAAGGGAGAGTCATGTTCATTAAAAATTTTAGGAGCTTTGTAAAAAATCATCAAACGTAGTGTGTAACTGACACAGCTGAAAACTAGGTACCACATCGCAATCTGGTCGTGTTCTCAAATTTCAACAACCAATAATGTTAAATTGATAGTCACTGACATGCATGTCAGTCCTATGTTAGTGTTGACATGGAAGCTTGCTGATAAGAATCGATTGTTTTTGAGTAAAAACTGACTTTTTAAGGTTTTATCCCTTGGGCATAGAACTTATATCCCTTTATGCAAGACTATAATTATAAATAAGAACTGACAACTACTAAATTTATTTTATGAAAAATATGACTTGAATTTAGTTTTTACGACTTTTTCTATTGTTCAGGAATATTCCATCATAATGTAGTGCTCTCTGGAATTATAATACATAATTAACTGATAAAGATTGCATGTTTTAAAATACGAGTGCTATCAAATATTTATAAAACAATAAGATGTGTCAAAACAATCTGGAGTCACTTAAAATGCATAAGCATATTAGACAGAAATAATTTCATGTGCTAAAAGAAAATTATAACCACTATGTATAAACATGAATAAAGTCATAATTATGATTGAATACATTTTCCTCTAAATCATAAGAATAGATGGATATACAGCTCAATGGACAAAGTTGGAGACTTATTTTTTATTAACTAGGAACATATTTAATAAAAGTAAATATGGTTTAAGTTGAATAAACAAATATTTTTATGAATCAGTACACCTTTATCATGGTCCTCAGGCTTGACTTAATAAACCTTGCAGATATTATCGATCAAAATGAAAATGATGCTTGGGGAATTTTTTGTATTTAAATAAAATCTTTCTTTTTATCAATATTTTTAGAATGTAAACCTTTTAAACGGCAATGGTTTGGCTTTTCAAACTACCAAGATTTGAATATCATTACTTATCTTTCAAAGAACACATGCTATCATTGAATGGTGTATGCTATATTTAGATTGAGTAAATATCATTGTACAAACCAGTACAGCTGGGCAAGGGATCAAGTGAGGACCAGAAAAGGAAAGGACTGTATGCGCTTAGGTCTGGCCATGTTGGAACAAAGCAGAAGCAGAGGAGACAAAGAGAACAGGAATATACGGAATATACGGACGCTCCCCAGGTGCAGGCATCAGTTAACCCCAATCGCATTCCGGGTGTCAAATTGTAGTGTCCTGCGCCCATTATGTGTGGCTTGATAAAGAAAGTGAGATGACTTTCTGAGATCTCATACACCCAAGTGTGAACAAAATTAAAAGTATGATTTAAATCATTCACTCAGATTTTTCTAAGACTGTAAATTCATGCAGGTTTTAAAGTATAGAAATAGATCCCAAACTTTGCTGGTATAAAAATGAAATTTAAGACCTCTATGGAGGGTTACATTTACAAAAGGTATTTTAGGAAAATATATATTCTCCAAAATCTGGAGGACTTGGTCTTTTTGTTTTTAACAGTCTTTATGTGAACTAAATTTCTACAAAGAATGAAATTCTATTTTCCCTAGGGAACTCTAATAAAAATATACAATAAATATAATTCTTCAAAAATATTTTTATTCTGTAATCAACACCTAAATTAAATGGGGGATGGTCTCAGATATAATCTATGTATCAAAGAGTTTATAAAATTCATTTTTTTATCTGAAACATTTATTGAATTATATTAAAGAAATCACTGAACTGCAGTGTAGGGAGAATAAAGGAGAATGTCTGCATAATATCAGAAAGTTGCTTTGGTGTATGGTAAAGGCTTCATATGGTTTGCTTTATTAACATTACACAACTTTACAAATAGATCTCTTGCTGGTATTATGAGGAGCACTGAGTTTGGGTTGTAAAGTTTTCTGATAATTTTATTTTGAAATTTTGAATGTGTTTTTATTCCTAAGGTCTGGGAATTGGGAACATGTTCTATGTTTTTTATGAAGATGGAATCAAAGTGATACAACCCATAGAATGTGAATTTCAGAGGCACATTAAGCCTAGTGAAAAGCTCCTCGGATTTCAGGTAAGTATTTAAAAACTTCCTTTGCAGTTTTATGCTGCAGTTTTGTTAAGTAGAGTTATATTTCGGAAACACAATGAAATCCAGGCATATATGAGATGTTTGGGGAGGAGAATATTAAAACTGTGATACTGGCTGTTATTCTATACCGGTTTAATATGTGAGGAGGAAAGATGGTATGTTGTGGATTCCTAATTACTTGTTCTAATTAAAATAAAGGCAATAGAAGTGAAATACATAGAATGAACACAGAGTAATAACTTTGCTCCTTAATTTAGAATGTCTCACATTTTCTGAGGCAATGGTTACTTTAACAAAATGAAAGAAAATAGCATACAAATAATCTGATGGGAAATTGGGGTCTATTAGTTGCTTTATAAATATTGATTCTCTTTTATTTTTCATCTCATTTTTATGAGGTCTCAATGGAATGAATACTTTAGATTTATATAGAAAAATATTAATTCTTTATTTATGTGTACCTTGCCCATCCCAGAAAGATTTTTTTTCTGTAAAATATTGGTACAGCATTCAGAACGTAAAATAATATCTAACAAAATGGGTATTGATCATATGTATTAGAGGCTATATTTTAATAAGATAATAAATTATAATTATTTTATATTGCCATAGCTATATGTATCTCTCCACATAAACACGTATACATCCAAAATATGTAATATTAAAGTAATTATGTTATTTATGTGTTCACACACAAGTTTGGACATGCACCAAACACCCAAAATAAAATAAGATATTGGTAGACCTCATCATGGAACCTCTCTTGATATATAAAGTAAAAATAAAAATAAAAAGTAAAAAACACATTGATAGTTGCTCTCAAAAGTACAAATCTGACATTTCTTACTCTTTTTGCTTACTCTTCCATTAGAGTATTACATTTTTTGTAAATTTTTGTTCTATATAATAAGGAAAGCTAACTTATCCTTATATTTTCTTTCATTTTGCATTATGCATTCTTAGCATAAACTCATATATAGGATGAATATAAGATTTCCATAGGCTGTGATTTGGAAAATCTGATGCAGTAAATTGGTTCTTCATAACTATCCTTGCTTTGACACTCGCTGTTTTTAGTTTTTCATTTTTAAGGTTAGCATGGCCATGAGATGTGAGCAAAATAAATATTTAATGTCATTGTTTAGATTTTTTACTTTGAATTCTTATTTTCAGCCTAGCCAGTGTTGTTGTCATATATTGATATATGGAGACAACAATTTACACTTTAAAGCTATGCCCTAAAATAATAAGAAAAAAAAAATATATGGGTGAGATAAGATAGTCCAGCCTCCTTCCAGATATTTTATAGGAAAAGACCTCTTACTTTAAATAAAGGAAATAATTTAACTCAATATGTCTATGATTGTTTAAAAGAAATGAAACCATTTTAGGGTGCCTGGGTGGCTCAGTCAGTTAAGCATCCAACTCTTGTTTTCTGGTCAGGTCATGATCTCATGGGTCGTGAGATGGAGCCCCTTGTTGGGCTCCATGCTTAGCACGAAGTCTGCTTGAAGGTTCTCACCCTCTGCCCCTCCCAACACTGGTGTGCATGTGCACGCAATCACGCTCTTTCTCTCAAAAAAAAAAAAAAATAAATAAATCTTTAAAATAAAATAAAATAAAACAAATGAAACCATTTTTAATTTAAAAATATTTCAGTTATAAGCTAAATTGCTAAATGGAATTATTATCATCTTTGCTAAGCTATAGTTTAACAAGTAAGACAACATTTTAAATTGCATATACTATTTTGTTTTGTTTTATAATCATATAGCTAAGACCATTTTGAATAAGGTACATATGAGTGTGTAAATAAATGCATATATGAAAATATAAATATTTGCTTGTGATAAAACAAATCATGCAATTTTATACCACATTCATATTTTTATAAAAACATTACGGATGAAAAATCTGGGTTAACACACAGATATAGGAAATGTAGCATCAAAATGATTTAAATCAAAGCAAAATAATTTTGTAGAGAGTATATATCTGAGTCCTACAGGACCAGCAGTTTTGTAGCTGACACAGATGTGTTGGTTATATCACAGAATTTGAAACTTCGGTTACTAACACTAATAAGATAATCTAGTGGAATCCATACTTTTCATCACAAAACTGTCACCTCATGAATTTGATTTGCAAATGTAAAGACAAAGAATTTTCTTTCTACATTACAAGTGGGCTATTCCAGAGTACCGGTTAATGGTTTAATGCAATTTGGTTCAATGCAAATCTTAAAGAATGTGCTTTTTCAGAACATGTCTTGATGGCTTCAGATGAGTTAATTTAACTATATAGAATCTAAAGCTGAAAAAGCAAGCAAAAACTTGATGTGACACTTTTGTGACATGTCTGGACAATAGGGATGTGAGTTTACTTACCTGAATTTCTCTCTCTTTAAAGCTTTTGAATACATAGACTTCTCCTAAAACAACTAAAGTTGAAACTACATAGGATTATGTATATCTATCTCTATATATATATCTGGCTATATATAGTGAGAAATTACATACATATGTATATATATTATATATAATTTTCTATAAAAATTAGAAATTAAAGAGGTGAAAACCAAACCCCATGATGACAGCCTTCACTCATTTCCTTCAACCTGAGAACGCTTATCAGCAAGCATACATCAACAGTGAGTGTCAAAGCAAGGATAGTTATGAAGAACTAATTTATTGCATCAGATTTTCCAAATCACAGCCTATAGAAATCTTATATTCATCCTATATATGAGTTTATGCTAAGAATTCATAATGCAAAATGAAAGAAAATATAAGGATAAGTTAGCTTTCTATATTATGTAAAACAAAAATTTACGAATATTTTAATACTCTAATGGAAGAGTAAGCAAAAAGAGTAAGAAATGTCAGATTTGTACTTTTGAGAGCAGCTATCAATGTGTTTTTTTACTTTTTATTTATATATATTTTTAAGATTTATTTATTTATTTTAGAGAGTGAGAGAGTATGAATGGTGGGAGGGTCAGAGGGAGAGGGAGAGAATCTTCAACCACACTCCCCACTGAGTGCAGAGCCTGACACAGGGCTGGATCTCACCACCCTGAAATCATGACCTGAGCCGAAATCAAGAGTGGGCTGCTTAACTGACTGAGCCCCCTGGGTGCCCCAAATGTATGTTTTTTTAAACTTATGGCCTTTATTTTGCTTTGGATGTTGATATTAAAGCACAAATACATTTCAGCTGACCAATGTATTTTTTAAAGCCTTGGGAATAATATTGAAAATTGTGACTTAGCTAAAACTATGTCCTGCTTATAACTGTTAAATGCAGAATATAAAGACATTCAATGAATACAAAAAAAGAAAGGCATATTTCCTATGTAATTAACATAGTCCATATATATGATATAAAGAAATAGAAATGAAATATATATGAATACAGCAAATAAACTTTTATTTCATATTGCTCTGTTATTTTGTATTCCTAAATAATTATTTCTTATGTGAAGCTATTTTGTTTTCTGTTTAAACACAAGATGCCAATTTCAGAGTGTGTAAGCTATCTGGTGTTACATTTCTAGATTTACATTTCTAATTATAAAATAATGTCCTGAGGAAATTGTTGAGTATTATGTAAAGAGAAAACTTTTCTCTGGAGAAACAGAACCAATAGAATTAATATCTGTATCTATATCTCTCTATCTCTGACTCTATCACTATCTTTATCCCCATCTCCATCTATCTCTGTCTCTGTCTCTATCTCTATCTTTTTATTTCAAGAAATTGTCTCAGGTGAGACGGTGGGTGGGGGGACAAGTCCGAAACCCCTAGGGCAGGACAGTCAGCAGGAAATTCATGTAAGAGTGGTTGTTGTAGTCTAGAGTCTGAAATCCAGAGATGAGGCCAGTAGACTGGAAACTCAGACGCAAGCTGATATTGAAGCCTTGAGTCAGCAATCTGTAGGCAGACCGGAAACTCAAGCAGATTTCTGTGTGGAACTCTTGAGGAAGAATTCCTTCTTTGGGAAAACTCTCTTATCTTAAGGCCTTCAGCCAATTGGATGAGACCCACTCACATTAGGGAAGGTGATCTGTTTTGCTTGAAGAACAGGTGTGTTAATCACCTCTAAACAACTTTACCGCGACATCTAGATTGGTGCTGGCCTAAACAGCTGGGCACCATAGCCTAGTCATAGCCCAGTTAACATAAAATTAACCATCACATCTTACTATCTCTTTTAGTCAAGGGCCTATTTAATTCATGTTTGTATTCCTGACATGTTGAGTACAGTGCCTTACACTTGGCAGATAGTCAAACAACATTTGTTAAATGAATTTAATGAAAACTCCATTGCTTAGAGCCTTGGACTATTCATTCTTTTATGCATTCTTGAAGTTTAAACATGTATATATCTAATTTCTTCCTCACCTTAATATTGTTCTTTACAATTCCCACAAAACAGTGCTCTTCTAATATGCTTGTGAAAAATGTTTCATAGAATAATTTATCAATGAACTTTTTAAGGGTAAATATAACCTCATGGGTCTATTAATTCAGGATCACATAGTCAAAAAGTACTCTGCAAATATGCTTTATAAGATAGTTTGGAGTTCTATAACAGAAAAAGAAAGGCTACTTCCTTGGGATTTTAGAAGATAAATCTCAAGTGAGAGTAGTAGAAGTGAGTCTTTTGGAATTATTTTTTCCCATGAAAAGATTAAACATAAATATAATATTTTTCAAAGTTATTGTTGGTATTAAGAGAATGGCGATACAATTTTCCAGTATAACTCATTAGTTAGTAACATTTAGATAAAAACTGAAATACTTAGATATAGAATTTTACATCAAACCTCTTGGAAGATGCTATTTGCTTGCTTTAAATAAAAATTCAATTTTGGTGCAATGTCAGATTACATCGGGTTTCAGCTTTTGAGAGTAAGTTGGTGAGGATTCATGCAATATGGTTTAGTTATACTTTCATCTTCTTTTTCTTTTATTTTTGGTATATAGTAGATAACACTCTTGCTTTATTTATCCTAGTTGTATCCACAATTTCATCTTGCCCCCTACGGTGTGAGCTTCGAGAAATAGAATTCTCTCCCAGACTTATGAATTCAGAATGCAAACTGAAATGGGTTGACAAAAAAATGTTTAAATTGCAGGCTCAAGGATGATGGACTTTTTTCAAGATGGCTAACTTTTCCACTCCTCTGGTTTTCACCTATTTTGTCATCTTTAGCTATCATTCTTCTAATTTTTAATACTTTTTAATTCCATTCCTTCTGTGTTTTCTTATTAGAGCTTTAGCTGCTGTTCTTCACACACGCCGTGGTGCTATTTATTCTTTCATGGGTTCTAGAAGAGCTTAAATGAAAATCACACGTATCTTATCATGCATGGGTCTTATATTTGGAGACATGAAAGTTTTATTACTGGTTTTAATGGTAATTTAAATGGTGCTGAACTGCAGGGGAACATACTTTCTAGTGGAAGTCTGATGTGAATCGCCTCTAAAATGTCTGTTTTCTAGGTTTGGAATTCCCACATATGAAAATTACTTTACTTTTATAAATAAATACTGCTAGTACTCTAGTAGAGTGGAATTGTTCCTTAGGAACAGATTGCGTACAGTGTTCTGAGTACTTAGATATCAAGAAATTGAAGCTGAAATTAGAAATAGGAAAAGACAATAGTGCACATTTCTTTCTCTTTTGGTGGTCTCCCTTACCTTAAGCACTGCAGCTTTCTGGGCATTTATCCGTTCCCTTACTTATCCCTCCACATTTCCCTTTTCAGCATTTCATTCTGTTTCTAATCCAATTACTACTTCTCCAAACTCTGTCCACAAAAATATTGGTTAAAACCCCAGCTCCTTTATATGGCACAGACCATTCATTTCCCCATGAAGCCATTGAGCAAGCTTTTGAATTCAATGCCGTGTTATATTTCAGAGAGGAATGTTTCCCCACTTACTCTTTTCTCAATGGGCCTCTATTCAAACATGGCTTATCTTAAAAAAAGTTTAGAATGATAAAGATTTAAGCTTTTGTCCCTTTGAGTTGCAGTGATGTCCTGCAAAAGGCTTCCTGAAGAAAGTAATGTAAACTACATCTGTTAGATTAGTCTGTAGGTGTCAAGAGAAATAAATTTATGAAATTGATCTTTGAAGCCCTAGACTTAAAGAGCCCTTCTAATTGTTGATTAAAAATCACACTGTTTGAAAATTCTCACATTGTGCTTCTATTAGTATGTAAGCCTAATGTTGGAAAACAACAGTGGGAAACACGTAAAATGTGCAACAGCGTGTTAGTGGATTTGAATAGTAGGTGATTTTATCTAAGAAAGCAGATCAAGTCTTCCTCAAGAATTATTAATGAGAACCAGCCAAGTTATTTAGATAATTATGACCAGAATGATGTATGTGTTTTAGGCAACCTTTTGCTGTCGTTTTGAAACACTTTTTTACATGAGAAATAAGGACTCACTATACACATACAAGTACATTCTATACACTTCAGAAAGAAATGTGTTTATAGTAATTTAGATTTTTCAGTGGAAATTTCTTAAGGATATAAAATTGAAGAGTTTAACATAAAAATTATTCATACAAATGTCTTTACACATGAAAATTTTTACTCGAGATTTATAAAATCACATAAATCTACCTTGTATAGATCTTAAACTACAGTTCTGGTCTAAGATTTAGTTTTATTCACAACAAAAGTACCTATTCCTTTTTTCAAAGTAATTTGCATGATAAAAAAAATAATGCAAAAAAGTACTAGTTTCTTTCTTCATATCTCCTTATTCCCAGTCCCACTGTATGCAATCAATTACATTTACTCACTTTAAAGAGAATGCCCAGTAGCGATAGCTCTTGAATTATCAATTAAATATTTTCTATTGGTGTTTCTTTATGGACGATAATTTGTTTACACAGTTCCTAACTTTTCCTCTTTCTAAATATGTTGACAATTATGTAATTATTTTAATGCTTTTGGGGATTAGATTTATAATTTTAATGATTTATTTAAATCTTAGTCCTTATTTTTCTGGAAATTTCCTAAAATTTCTATGTAACTTTAATTTTCCAAGGTATTCCTTGATTTCTTATTGTTTATATTTTATATTTCAAACATAGTGGTCAAAATTATAATTTAACACCAAAGTCTAGTTATTTCTTTAATATCATTTTCATATTTCAGATAGGTCATAAATCTCAGTTTTGAACAACTTAAGAGATGGTGTAGAAAGAAAAACAACACAGCAAATTAATGCCCTCAATTTTACTTTACTACATGTTTGAATTGCTAAAAATTAAAAAAATATTGCTGAAAGCATTTAAAATGACAACTTTGCATTTGTCCATATACTTCTTATGTAATGATTTTATATGTTTCTCAGGTGAAAACTGGAGATACAACTATGTAATAAGAATTAAAAAGAAAACAAAACTTAAACTTCAAAATTATTGTTTATCTCTTAACTATGTAAGCTACTAATTTATTACCCATTAAAACTCCTTTTTTTTTTGTATTTTGGTAATTTGTATTCAAAATTTTATTTAAGCATTTTTAGAGGACACATTATGGATTGTTCAGTAAATTAAAGGCAAAACCTAACGTTCATCTAGGACTTGCCAAACAACACGGCAATCATTCCATTCTCTTTTGAAATCTCATCTGTGCCGTGCTAAAGAAAATGGAACACGAGCCACAATCTAGTGGCACAACTACTAGCAGTCTAAATTGCCCGAAATAACCACCAAAGTGGTTCTTGTTTCAGGAACTGGATCCTTTTACTGACTCCATCTTCAGTGTTCTTTCTTCCATCCCCCAAAACACCAGAAGAGTCACTCCTACCTCACCTTGATTTTTAGATGAAGAATGTCCTCCCTATGATAAGGGCAGAAGAAAATGAGCTTAGCGAATTTGAAAATCTATACACTAGCATCATTTTTGTTGAAAAATAGTAACTTTTAATGAGAAAGTCACAGGGATAAAAGGTGCAGCAGAGGGGATACAGTCAATGGTATTGGAAGAGTGTTGTAGGTGATAGATGGGAGCTATGCCTGTGGTGAGCACAGCATAATGTAGGGACATTTCAAGTCACCGCATTGTACACCTGATGCTAGTGTAACACTGTGTATCAACTGGACTTCAATTAAAAAGAAGTAACTCTTTAATGTGTAATGTTCAGCATACAGTTATCTACTAATAGAGTTTCCTAAAAATTTATTTTACTTACTGATAGCTCACTTTGGAAATTATTTGGAAAACTTAAAGGTGGAATAAAATAATAGCAGATCTGATTAGATAATCTTTCTACTACATTTTAAGGGATTTGCATTGAACTAAATTGCAGAGGCAGTTTTGGTGAATTTTCAATATGGTTTTCATGTTTAATTATTCAAGAATTTATCGAACCGGAGAGTGTGGCAAAATTCCTATCTAATTCATCAGTAAGAAAGAGACAACACAAAATATAATTCTGTGGGCAGTATAATAAGTAAAGTTTTAGTTTTAAAGAGAAAAAACAAAGAAAATGTACCTTTGGTTTGTATCTTCCTACCGATAAAGAAGGTAGGTACAGAACTAAATTGTCATTTTTTAATATAAAATTTATTTCTAACATTTGCAAAATATGCTTTAAAAATGGGCCTGTTTTCATGGTTTTTATTTAACTGCTACAAACATAACAAAACACATAGGTGTATAAATTAT
This sequence comes from Neomonachus schauinslandi, assembly GCF_002201575.2. NCBI lineage: Eukaryota > Metazoa > Chordata > Mammalia > Carnivora > Phocidae > Neomonachus > Neomonachus schauinslandi. Next base: position 66,519,727 of record NC_058404.1, read on the forward strand.
TTGGTCAGTATCATTTCACTACATACTTGTAAGAAATAGACTGTAATGTCATTTGCAATAATAATTAAACAGTAAATAATATAAATCATGTTAAAATAATTTTTAAAAGTATATTGATAGCAGGAAGGGAAAAATGAAGGGGGGGAAATCGGAGGGGAAGACGAACCATGAGAGACTATGGACATTGAGAAACAAACTGAGGGTTGTAGAGGGGAGGGGGGTGGGTGGATGGGTTAGCCTGGTGATGGGTATTAAAGAGGGCACGTATTGAATGGAGCACTGGGTGTTATGCACAAACAATGAATCATGGAACACTGTATCAAAAACTAATGATGTAATGTATGGTGATTAACATAACATTAAAAAAAGAAGTATATTGACCTAAAAGGTAAAGTGTAATGTTATTCAGTGAAGACATTCTGATGTGGAACAAATTTATGTGTGTGTTACAATAAGGTTTAAAAATAGAAATGCATGTAGTTATCCTATAAACAGCTTTATAATTTTTGAAGATAAATCTATCACCCTTCAGAATAATTTGTTTCAGTAAATAGTAGTCTTGCAAAAACTAGTAAGCCTGTCTTCCACATAAGGCACTTCTGTGCTGGACAATATGGGAAGATGGAAAAACTCGATCAAAATGACATGTCACCATCTGCATTGTGAGATTATGTGCCACAGAAAAAAATTAAATTCCTAAATATTACACAGTATTTAACCAAATGTAGATACTCCAACAACTGTAAAATTAACTCAATTTATGCTTTGTCAAAATTTCTTAAATAGTTACAAGACAAAGTAACCTATTCACAGGAAGAGATTACATATGCATACCTGAAAAGGTAATCAATAAAACCTGTGCCGCTCTTCAACTAATGTCTCCATAAAGAAATATTAGTAAAATGCGCATTATCAAATTTCATGTATCACTACTAAAAAAAGGGACAGATGATCATTTTAAGAAGGAAAGAGGCATTATATTGTTTTTGATATTCCATCTCATTACAACTGTTCAATCCTTTTCCTTAAAAGTTTAACTTTGTTCCCTCTTTATCCTATGGACTTGTAATGATGAGAAATGATTTAATTTACACCATTTTAACATAAGAATTTCAAAGCATCAAGGTAAATTAATCCAAAGAGAATCATTTACAATGTCTTCTAAAAGCAAGCAATTGTATTTTGACAGATCTCATTTCTCTGTGCTCAGATCATATTACTTAAAGCAATTATAGATTTTGAAATAAATAATACCTATGAAGTGGATAATCAGGATGGCAAAGAAAATGAATTTCTGAAGTTGGACTGAAGGTAAAAAACTTAAGTTCAGTTTTGGAAGCCATGATTTAAAGCCACATTAACAAACTATCTTTAACATTTGAAGGACTTTTATGTAAAATTTAGGATAGGATGTATTGCTTCAAACAGAAGAACCAAATCGAATGATGGAAAGCTATGAAGGAGAGATTTATGCTCTTTAGTCAAAATTCAGAAGTCTACCTTACAAAGAAGTCTCCCTCTTCTTGAAGTTAAAAAAAAAAAATAAGACTAGGTATCCAGCTGTCAGAAAAATTGTACAGGGGAATGTGTACATTTGGCATTTAAACAAATGTTTTATTGATCTTTTTATTGATGAGTCTACTAATCAATAGTTGGAAGGGACCATTTGAATAAGTATTTTCTGCTGCTACTTAAAGAAACTAGAGTATAGAACATATTTGAAAGAAGTAAGCCCTGTCTCCCATGATATTCATTAGCATTCATAATGATGTCATGATTATAATGAGTTTTCCATTATTTTAAAGAAAAGTTTACATACTATAGCTCAGCTTGGTTGCTCCAATTCATTTTTTCTGTCTTTTCTTTTTTTTTTCTTTTCTTTTCTTTCTGCTCAGTTAACTTCATGTGTTATCTGATAATGAAAAAATTTGTTAATCTTATTTTTTTCCCTCTAGCTAACCAACTTACTAATTGTGCTTTGTAAAACAAACTCAGGAAAGACTATTATTGCTTCTATACAAATCAGGTCTTCATTATGTTAGGGAACAAAATTAAACACAACTAATTCTGTAGTTTCAACTATCCCCATTACTATTTAATTAAGTTATCTACCATGAACCAAATGGGTCCATATAATTTACACTATCTGATATCCACCATAGTTGTCTAATTTTTTTAGTGCCTGATATTAACTTTTAATACCAATACCTTTTTGCCAAACTCTACTGGTTTTTCAACCTATCTTGACACGTTTGGTTTTGATATTTAATTTGGTTTCCCCATTATTCAAATTTATGCCTTTCCCAACAGACGTTAAGTTCCTGCCCCAGGGATTCTCAGTGCCTACTGGCCCTTGGACCAAGCCTGAGACAGAATTTCAGCTCCTTTACAAGAATCAAGAGAACCGGGGTGCGTGGGTGGCTCAGTCGTTAAGCGTCTGCCTTTGGCTTGGGTCATGATCCCAGGGTCCTGGAATCGAGCCCCGCATCAGGCTCCCTGCTCCACAGGAGGTCTGCTTCTCCCTCTCCCACTCCCCCTGCTTGTGTTCCCTCTCTGGCTGTCTTTCTGTCAAATAAATAAAACCTTTAAAAAAAAAAAAAAAGAATCAAGAGAACCAAGACACAAACCATCTAGTCCTATGTTTACAAAAGGTCTACAGTTTTCTTCTCTTATATTCTGTAGACATTTGAAACTTAACCCTCTAAAAATTTATTTTTTTAATTGCTATTCTTATCTAACATAATATTTTTATAAATTGGGTAAAACATTTTCCATTTAAGCGGAGTAGAAGTAATTTAGAGAGCTTTGGATTTTTTTTTTCTCTTTTGAAAACAATTGACAAAATCCTAATTCAGTCCCCTCAACTTCCAGTTGAAATGAGAGAGGTCAAGTGATTTGCTCAATGTCACAGAACTACCAAATGATAGAGGGGGTAAAAAAAATTCTCTTGAATAATTCTTTCCCAACAATCATTCCATACTTAAAGTAACTCTCTGAAACTCTTAAATATTCAGAGTGAACTTCTCTCTAAAACATTATGGAAATTTGAAAAAAGTAGTAAAAATATGTAGACTATTATAGTTTCATGAAATATAGCTCCTAGAAAATTTTCTATATGACAATAACAGGTATGGAGCACCTGGATGGCTCAATCGGTTAAGTGTCTGCCTTCAGCTCAGGTCATGGTCTCAGGATCCTGGGATTGAGCCCTGCATTGGGCTTCCTGCCCAGTGGGGAGTCTGTTTCTCCCTATCCCTCTGCCCCTCTGCCCTGCTCATGCTCAGTCTCTCTCAAATAAATAAATACATAAAATCTTTAAAAAAAAAAGAAATAACAAGTAACATTATTGATCCCTTGACCTTTTCAAACATGATTTTATTTAATGTGCATAATAATCCTATGTAATAGATAATATTGTTATGCCACGAGGTAAATGAGGGTCAAAAGGAGTATTTACACAGCTAATATGAGTGTAAAGCTGGACATGACCTCTAGGTCTGGTTGATCTCAAGGCCTGTTTTCATAACGTCTTTAATACCCTGTCTCTAAAGAAACTGGTTCTCAATTTATGACAGTATAATGTTATCAGCTCCATTTTTATTGTAACACTAAAATACATAAAAACATTCTTCTAATGTTAAAAGAAAGGATGAAAATTTCTGTAATGTAGTCTTTGTACTTTTGATATCCTAGAATCAGAATCATGCTGTATGATGGTTTTCTAAGATAGGCCAAATTAAGGCAAATCACCTCCTGCATTTCCATGACTACCTATGTTTTGACTAATATGAGCTAGACTGTTTATATACTTTAATAAATGAAATGGCAAATAGAATTAGATAAATTGAATATATGTAATTGTAGAAAAAATCAGTTGTATTGCTCAGGTTATAAGCAGTAATCTCAATTAAAATTGATGAAAGTATTTCAAATTCATAGTCTTTCTTTTTCAAAAAAAATGGTTCAACAGGGAGATAACCACTGATACTAAATTAATTGTGCATAATTGTAAAATCTCTTTTTTTTTTTTTAATACTGCAAAGCAGGATCAGCAGAGTACACTGTATTTGGTGTATTCAAAAAAGCTTAACCTTGATTACTTATATTTCCACATGGCTATGAAAAATATCCTAGGAATCCTAGGATATTCCAATCCAGTACAAAAGAACCTTTGTTTCGTTTGTCTTGATTCATGATAAAACGAACAAAACCTCATTGAGAATAATTATTTGCATTCTAATGATAAAGCGAACACTACTTTTTAAAGTGTTTCATTATTTACTTTTCTATATATCTCAGTAGACTCAGATTATGACAGTTTGGATTTTAAAAAGAGAGACAGAGGGACAGAAAAGAAAGCTTAAAATCAGTGCTTCTTGGGCGCCTGGGTGGCTCAGTCGGTTAAGCGACTGCCTTCGGCTCAGGTCATGATCCTGGAGTCCTGGGATCGAGTCCCACATCGGGCTCCCTGCTCAGCAGGGAGTCTGCTTCTCCCTCTGACCCTCCTCCGTCTCGTGCTCTCTCTCATTCTCTCTCTCGCAAAAAAAAAAAAAAATCAGTGCTTCTTAAACTATTTGGTGGGGAGGATGAATCACTTTGGTTTTTGCTCAATCCTTTTTTTTTTTTTTTTTTTACCCAGTAAGTATTTTTCTCCCAAGAAACCTTCCAGGCAAGTTTGACATCACCCAGACTGGTCTAAATCCTGTTCACAGAGATAAGTCTACTGATCATAGGAGCACATAGCTATTATGGCAACGTCAAATTGCTATATAAAGTTCTAAATGTTTATTTTCAACTTCTATGCTATTCTCAGCTTGGTAACAAATGATATGCCAAGTGGCAGTTGTTCACACACAACATTTTTGAAAATTCAGTTTCTCAATCATTCTGGATGACATGGCTTGACTGAGAAATAGACACTTTTGACTTTTTTTTTTTTTTTTGCTATGATAAGTGACATTTAAACAAGTATTTAGTGAGGAAATATTGTACCTTCACTATTGTGTTTAGAAAATGTAAAAAATATGGGAAGAGCAAAGGCTAACATTTTAACTGAGAATGATAGTACAGGGTTATATGCCAAGTTATGTGGTACAAAATATAAGTGCTATGGAAGTTCAGACAAGAAGAAAATCACCAAGACCCATAGTAGTTAGGGATGATTCACATAGGTATTGGAAATATGATGGCCAAGTGGAGATTGAAAAGAATTTGATTAATAAAATGTGTGGTGTGCTCTTTAGTAGCTGTGGAAAATCATTGATTTTTATGAAATGTTGGTGAGAATATTCTAGCTAGAAAAACAGACTATTTGTTGGAGAACAATGAAGATCGCAGTTATACATTTTGAATAGATTTTTTAAATTTCTTTCTTTTTTTTTTTTGCAAAGGCCCTCTTCTCCCGCCAACTCTCAATTACTGCCAAAGGAAGGAACTATCGTGCCAGTCTTAGGAACATGACTGGTAGAGAACAGGAAAAATTAAACAATGCAGAACTACTAAAATCAATTTATTTTCAATCACTAGTGACCAGATCAGTAAGGGAACTATATCTACAATATATCTACGAATTTTTAAACTTAAATGCTACATTCTGATCAAAACATCAAACTGTCTTTTATCTCAGTCTTTGACTCAATATACATTTCCAGTAATTCAGTACCTACCTAGGAGTGTCTATATACCACTCTTGGATGAATCCATAATGCTGCCAAAATCAATGCCCAAATTGGCTGTATACATGTTAGATCACTTTATATATTACATACTTATTTATGCCTTTTTTAATAATACTAATACCAGTTTATTTTTATTCTCGTTGTGTATCTTTCCCTCTCTATCATATATCTACCTATCATCTATCTATAATTTATTTATGTGTGTTCATGTATGTGTATGTGTATTTCACCTTTTTTTATTTTCTATTTAGTTTTGAATCACCTTTAATAGAGTATACTTTTTTTTTTTTACTATTATGTCTATTTCAAATTGTTCATGTAACAGATTTTTTTCTGTAAAGTGATTGATAGAGGAAGGAAGGCCTGGTGATTGACAAGGCCACAGATTAATATCTTTGTATCATCTGACCATGATTACAATAAGGCAATAAGAATGAATGCACCCTTGGCTTGTCTGGGTGACTCAGTTAGTTAAGCGTCTGATACTTGATTTCACTCAGGTCATGATCTCTGGGTCGTGAGCTCGAGGCCTGCTTCAGGCTCTGTGCTGGGCATGGGGCCTGCTTAAGATTCTCTCTCCCTCTTCCCCTCCTCTGTCTCTCTCTAAAATAAATCAATAAATAAAAATGAATGCACTCTCAGAGGAATTTAATGTAAAAGAAATGGAGTAGAAAACCAAAGTGTGAGGTTTACCTTTCCTGAATCATAATTAAGGAACATAATATAATGAAGCCACTATGACAGAATTTCACTAATAGGATTTAAATGATAGGGATATATCTAAGAATGGGATCAACAACCTTTTATCCTGCAAAGGTTCAGATAGTAAATATCTTAGGCTTTGCAGTCCACACGATCTTTATCTACCATTATAGCATGAAAACAGTCGTAGACAATATTTAAATGAATGGATTTGGCTTTGTTCCAATAAACTTTTATGTAAATTTGAATCCCATATAATGTTTACATGTCACAAAGTAGTAGTTTGTTTTGTTTTTCAACCATTAAAAAATGAAAAAAACATTGTCAGTTGTTGGGCCACATACCAGAATAGGAAATGCTATGAATTTGGCCTGGGGCCATTGTTTGCTGATCCTTGCCTTACAAGAATGAAAGACTATTTTAGGAAGAATCGATGTCTGAATTGACAAATGCATCAGAAATTAAAAGCAACTTGAGAGCAGGCATTCTCGTGTATTCATGGTTTTATTTCCAAGTATAGTTTTGCATACTTTTACATAGTAAGTACTTAATAAGTGCTTCCCAACAAGAAATAAAGACAAATGATTGGGAATGTCAAGGCCACTGGTGATCTTTCCTCTATCGAAAGAGAGAGGATGATGAAAGCCAGTTTGAATTATGAACAATTTACACTGAAAGGTCAGGAAATGGAAATAACTTTCTAGACAGCTTGTTTAGTGTCTGAAGAGAATTAGATGGATGATTGGAAGGGAAAGAAGATAAAATCCAAGTAATGTTTTCTTATTCTTTACTTCTGAAATTATAAGGGAGTGTTCGCATTTGAATACCTGGATACATAACTACAATGACAAATTAAATATAGGACATATCTTTCTGAAGGCAAAGGACAGTGGACAAATCTATGATTAGAGAGAAGGTTGAGAGGAGGGGATAATGACAGAAACTTACTAAGTTGGATGCAAGGAACATGAAGGTGCTTGTGACAAATAACATTTGTCCTTGCCATGAATGATGGGAGATATGCTCAAAGGGGTACTATGAGGAAGAAGAGGAAAGAGAGATGGAAATTTGGAGATTTGAGGGAAAAGGTTTTTTTTTTTTTAAGATTTCATTTATTTCTTTATTTGAGAGAGAGAGAGAGAGAGAGAGAGAGTTGAGGGGAAGGGCAGAGGGAGAGAATCTTCTCAAGGAGACTTCTCACTAAGCTTGAGCCTGACTTGGAGCTCAGTCCCACGACCCGGAGATCATGACCTGAGTTGAAACCAAGAGTTGGAGGCTCAACCGACTGAGCCACCCAGGCGCCCTGGGAAATGTGTTTTTAATAGACAGTCAATACAATAAGTAAAAATGGCAAAGTCCTGTAGAAGATGAATGCGTATATCCATCTATTTGGCCTACTTATTTTCAGCAATCAGGTATCATCAACATTATTTTAATTGTTAAATCCAAACTTCTATCATCACTAAAAACAGATCTTGTTTGCCTTTAAAATTTTGGAAGGGGATAATGCATACACAGGATATATGTAATTAAATATGGAAATTACCTAAGGGGAAATAGACAATTTATAACTACAAACTAGAATTGCCTTTTTCTTATTGACTCTCACCCTTATTTGTTCTAATATCTTGTTAATTCCTTTTACTCTAAATGGTGGTATACATTTCTATAAAAAGTGATTTAATTAAACTTCTTGATATAATTCCTGGCCATTTTCCTCATCAGTATGTATTAATTTTATTTTGCATCTTTGGTTTTTTTGAACTCTTCTTTTATCTCATTAAATGCCTAATGCATGTGAAAAACATTCCTCTAAAATTCCCATCCACAGAAATAAATATTAATCTATGTGATCTGAGAAAATAAGAGTGCCATTGTAAAATGGGACCTAATAGGCTATAATCAGAAATAATGGCATAAAGTGAAGCAAAGAAAACTCAGGATGGCTGTCAGGAAACTTTTAATGGCTTTGTAAAAATGATTGTGAGGCTGTTCAGGGACATCTTATAGAGACAGCATGCAAATAGGAAATAATTCCCAGCAGAGCAGTTTATTTTACTGTTGAATAGTTTTGTAGCAAACAAAGGGGTGGAAATTGCTCCTGGTTCGCTGACAGGTCACTCACACTTCCTATTATTTTGGCAGATTTTGTTGGTAGCTTTTACACAACAGCAAAGAATTTATAAACAATTTCCCTGTGTTCAGAGCCTTTCATCAACCTTAGATCCTGCTTTTTTCCCCCACATCTTCATGCCTCTCAAGTACATATTTTATATAGTGCTGGATTCTCACAAAATAGGTTCTTGTCAAAGATATTTAATATGCTTCTGAAGAAATATGTTTGGCATAGAAAATAATGTTCCAGTGAATCGATGAGTGAAACGGTTGTGCACATGTGCTGAGGACAGAGTTCGGGTTTGTGCTGCCTGCTTGAGGGTGCTGTGGACATGACTCAGGATGACGCCACTGGGAATCATTTTAGAATGATTATGGTACATTCTATGTAACAATTAATTTCATGCCTCCAGAACTCCCAGAACCATACATTAAATGCTTAGTTTTCAATTTGTTCGGTTACGTTCTGCAAGCCTGGGAACCACCTGTACTGTTTAAAGGAAAACACTCTCATTTTATGTTCCTGGTGTTTTGACTGTACCTGGCAGCTTCTGGACTGAATCTTAAAAATCAGTGGATACTCCAGGTTGTCCCTGAATCAGATCTGAGACTTGGAGAAGAAAAACAGCAGACCGACCACACCCTGAGCTTCCAAAGTGCTCTGGTTTTTACATTATTTTCTAAATTTTATGCAAAGAGAAAAACCACCTACTATGTTTGTGCTCCCTCAAAAGGCATTACTGTGGTATATCCATTTTAATTACTATATGTCAAATGTGGTTTATTTGCTGTCAATCTTATCTTCAAAAGAAATGCTTAGTGGAGTTGATTATGAAAACCTTGTTAATTATGTTTCATGATTATTAAATACAAATGGTGAGTGGAATGTCTGCTAAAAAAATGTTTTTATTTGAATTAGAGAAGGAGAGCTTTGCACAGTGGCAGTATCGTAGCCAATGAGGTTTATCCGAGGCGCGATTATTGCTAATTGAATTAGAGAAGGAGAGCATTCTAATTTAAGAGTTACTAACTGGAGTACACAAATCAATAAATTAGATATCAGTAATCAGTGATCATACCTAAATAATAAAACAAATGAAATGCTAGAATCACTACATGCATATTTTATGTACAGCTCAACAAATCTCTCTTCTTAGTGTTTTCCTAACTATAAGTAACTTGAGAAAGTTACAAAACAAAAAGGCCAGTGAATAAAAAAAATGCCTGAAACAAAAATAATGAACTAAATCACGTTTATTCCATTTGTGATGTGTCTACCAGCATGGATCACAAGGGCCTATATATCCCTTCAAACTTCATTTATTGACAAAATTCAGGAAAGGAGGAAATAGTAGGTATATATATATATATATATATATATATATAGCCTCATTTATGGCCATCTAGCACAAACTATATAATATTCAACCAGAAAACAGTTGAGGGTGAAGGAGAAGATAATAATCTGCTTGGGCAGATTAAAAGAGTTTGTAAAATTTCACCTTGATACCAAACTGAAAAATAAAATAAGCATTCTGAATGGCTACCGTTTTATAATTTTTCTAAGCTTCTGATTCTCCACAAATTAGAAAACTTTCAATCATTTCCAGAGGATTTATCCGGCAGCTTTTGAAAAGATGAAGGACATGCCTTGGGGGCAGCCACTGACGTGATAAACTCTAAATATACTTTAGTGTGACACTTAATGTCTGGTAAAGAAGCTTAAGATTGGAGGATTTGAGAGAAAACATTGTATTTATTATCTATTTCTGAAGTTACTGAGTTATGAACAGGTAGTAACATATGACAGGCTATATCCTATTAGAAGTAAGTAAGAGCTTGCTGAAATTAATATCAAAGAGTTATTTACATTGATTTGTATGTACATTTAATGAGCTTAAATATGCAATATGTATTGTTTTATTTGATTTAGGACACACACTATCTCTCTGTGTATGTATATATTTAACGTTTGATGCTGAAAGTAGTTAAGCATCAAACATTAATTTTGCTCCTAATATGCCATACCCATATTATAATTTAAGATATTCACTTTTCCCCCTGTTTTCTAAATTATAGGATGAAGTCTGTCCCAAAGCTGAAGGAGATGAAGTTCAGAGGTGTGTGTGGGCCTCAGCTGTTAATGTCAAAGACAAGTTCATTTATGTTGCACAGCCAACTCTGGACAGAGTCCTTATTGTTGATGTGCAGTCCCAAAAAGTTGTTCAGGTATGAACAATCCCTGCTTTTGAAGGTGATTTGAAAAAAAAAAATTACTTTTATTTAATTCTTTACCAGGTCACTTGTACATTGCCATCTGATTGTCATTGATAACTTGTTTCATTACTTGGGTAACTAGAAAATGTATGCATTTTCTGCAAACTTTCCTCTCATTCTGTTCCTTGAGTTTAATGAATTAAAAAATAATTTAATTTTTATTATTTTCAAAAATTAGATTCCATAAACACATCATAATACTAACATGACTAGTTCCACAAAAATCAACCTCAGATTTGCTTATTCTGTTTAGAGCCAGGAGAGTTCCAGTCAGAGGCTAATTAAGGTATTCCTAGTAACTATTCCAGAAACAGTATTATCTCTTTCTTACTTGATTCTTAACAAAAGCCAAGATAATAGTAGACTTTGTTAGGTAATAGTAATTTAGTAGGTTTTACTGTAGTGGTAAAACAAGTAATATGCACATAGGTCAATGGCAGAGAAAAAAATCCTAATAAACATTGTTATGGTCATGGCTATAAAAAAACATTCTGGTTTGAGTCCCCAGTTATTTCATTCCCTGCTCTTTCCAAAGTTGTTTAATTTGGGCAATCTATTTGTACTCCATTGCACAACAACAAAGGGGTGGTACAGGATTTGCTTCTAGGCTGTCTGGCTATAGTAACTGGGCCCTTGACTCTTATTAGGATCTCTTGCTTCTCAGCTCAGAGGAAACAAACTTAAAACAGCTTTATTAGATATGCATAATCCACTAAATGGGATTAATAATTGTATATATCTCACAAAGTTGTATTTAGAATTAACTCAATTAATGCATATACAACATTTATAGCAGATCTTGGCATATAGAAGTGTTTTATATTTACTTACTATCAAATTTTCTGAGAGACACTGGAAGCTAACCATTCTTTATATTTACCAAGACTTTTTTTGCATCAATATTGGTTTGAAATCGAATACTGAAGTAGCCCCTCTAATGATTCCTGACTAGAACCACAAAAAGTGGCAATAAGTTCAAAGTTAGGAATTTTCATTTTAAGAGTCCTTCAGAGCTTCACACGATATCATCCAATCATCCATCTATCTATCCATCTACTCTATGTACATTTGTTGATTGCCTACTATGGATATGTTTGCTATTACAAATAAAAGAATGAAAAGCGTTTCTACTGAAAAACTCTGTTATCTCAGTTTTACAAATTTACAGTGAGTAATTAGTCTAATGGTTCAATTTCTGATAAGAGAGTGGCTGGTATAATCATGAGGAAAAGGATCAATAATTGTTCTACTAGAAAACTTATCTAAGGCCTCCAGGGTTACATGGTTCTCATATATATCCAATCTGATGGTTCAGTATCTACCATGAGGATATATATTTTTCTATATATTTCGCCTCTTATTTCTTTGAAACTGCTGGACGTTGACCAGGTTAATTTTATCTTGATTTCAGCTGTAACATAGGCCATCAAATTATAGGCATTCAGTCTGGCATTATTTAGACTCTATAGCCAGCATGTTAATATTAGAAGTATGCTTCAGAAATAATCAAATTGGCCTTTAAATTTAGTTTTCAAACTAGAAATCTACACTGACTCATTATGTATTGCCGACTAGATACTCAAAAGTGAGAAAATCTAACATCACTTATCTTCATATCATTTCCAACTTCAGACAACAATGTAAAATTTAAAATTAATAGAAAATATTGATAATGAAATGTTCATCAATGGTAAAAGTCACATAAATTATATTATTTTTCAAAGTGCCTATAATTGCTATGAAATACCAGGAGAATGTAAAAGATAATATATAATGCTAAAATATTTAAAAAATCATATTATGATATGATATAATCATGATTATGGAGGTTTTTTAGACAAGAATCTAACATTCACTTTTTTATGGGCTAGGAAATTGGGCCTCAATCCAAATGAGTTCTCCTTATGATATTGTTATTAAAATAATAATAATGTTTTATTACTCCTTCTAGTCGTTAACTGTTCAAAGATAATCATTATGTATATTTATGCCACCATAAATAAACATTGACTAATTTTGAATATTACATCAGTGGAAATATATAGCATTCACTATTTGTATCTGGCTACTTTGCTCTACATTATAATCATAAGATCATTTTGTTTAAATGTAGCCGTAGTGTTAGTCTTCTTTTGCTGGAGAGAAATCGATTATAGTTAATTATCATTATTTGTTGATTCTGCATTTGAAAATTCACTTAAATTTATTTTGGGCCATAAAATCAATACTCATGGGGCTTTTGTGGTCATTCAAGGACATGAACAGAATGGTTAAAAGTTTGTCCCCCAACATATACGTTTCTAGCTAAGGTTGAATAAGAAGAGACTCTGCCTTCTTGTGTCAGTTTTTAGACTGTAAACAAGTGTTCTTTTCATGGTCTATTTAGTGCCATGTGTTTTGCATTTTTGTGTTTTTGCTGGCAATTTTGCTGCTTAAAATGGCTCCAAAGCACAGTGTCGAAATGCCTGTTCAAGAGGCTGTGATGTGCCTAATGGTAAGTTTCATTCAGCCCTGAGTCCTGGTGCTGTTTGGCCACGAGTTCTATGTTAATTAATGAACAATATATATTAAATAAAGTGTCTTTGAACAGAAACACATATGAAACAAAGTTATCTATTGATCAGTTGATGAAAATCTTGTGACCAGAGTCTCATAGGAACCTAAGCATGTATTTCCCGTAGGAGCAATGGGTCAGTATTCAGAAATTCAGTGTTAGTGGTTACTTTATGGAAACAACTACTACTAATAATGAGAATCAAATGCGTTTTAATACACAGACATTATTTATCCATTCACAGTAGAAAACATAAATTCCAGAAAGGAGATAATATAAAAGAAAGGGGGTGAAGTTAATATTTAGGTCAAAATGAGTGACAAGAAGTGAGAATGTATTATAGTATAATAAAGAATATTGCATATTATATTTACTATATAATTTATAAAATAAAATGTAGTAAACCTTCAGATTTAGAAAGGACAATGAAACCTAAATGGAAAAAAATTAAATATCTTAGAATGATCATAAAATGGCAGATGAATTACTATGAGAACAACAGCAACTTTCTCAATAGCAATAATGGACACCAAATGAAAGTGAAACATTGCTAAATGGGTTAGTAGAAGTAAAATACATTCTAATATTATAATATGATCAGTGTAAAAATAATTTTGAAACCACAGCATTGCTTATTGTGTCAGATACACAAAAACATAGATATTATCATCAACATAAATTGAAACCGAACTGAAAACTATTTGCTTCAGGAATAAGGAAAACTAACTGATCAATAAGTTTGATGTGATAGTGAGTAAGTAAATTGGTAAATATATGATCTATTAAAATATTAACTCTCAGTAATCATTAGGATATTCTCTTAGTTTAAGATTGAAATGTTTAGGGACTCCTGGGTGGCTCAGTCAGTTAAGCATCTGCCTTTGGCTCAGGTCATGATTTCAGGGTCCTGGGATTGAGCCCCACATCAGGCTTCCTGCTCACTGGGAAGCTTGCTTCTCCCTCTCCCTCTCCTGCTCCCCCTGCTTGTGCTCTCTCACTCTCTCTCTGTCAGATAAATAAATAAAATCTTAAAAAAAAATAAAAAAAATAAAAACCTTTATTAAAAAAAGATTGATGTCTTTAAAAGAGTGAAAACACAAGACAAAAATAGTAACACAAGTGTTTAAGTTTTGTACAACAATATGTAAACAGAGAAAGGGATGATTTATTTGAAATACTTTAAGATTTCTTGTACTATTTTGGAAAGGGAATAACTGATTATTCAAAAATATGCTAGGTATGCTTATTAATGTTAAAAAGAATCTGTCTTGAAATACTGTGTCTGGCTATGATAAAATAAAATGCAATGAACAACTTACAAATAAATACAGTGGGGAAAGAAGAAATAAGAAAGACAAATAATAAGAATGGAAAACCCAAAACAAGTAGAAACAAATTTAAACAAAATGATAGAATAAAACCAAATACATCCATTTTTTTTTGAGGAACCTGCATACTGTTTTCTATAGTACATAAGGTTCTTTTTTCTTCACATCCTCTTCAACACTTGTTGTTTCTTGTCTTCTGATTTTAGCCATTCTAAGGTGATATCTCAGAAAACAGTATCGAGATTCCTCAAAAAATTAAAAATAGAAATACCATATGATCCAATAATTCCACTAGTGGGTATCTACCCAGGAAAAGGGAAACACTAACTGAAAAAGGTAATATGTTTATTGCAGCATTGGAACTGAAGTGTCCATTGATAGATGACTGAATAAGGAAAATGTGATACCTAATTTAATATTACACAGCCATAAAAAAGGATAATATTGTGCCATTTAAGATAATATGGATGGACCTAGAGGGTATTATGCTAAGTGAAATAAGTCAGACCGATTGATTGATATGACATGATTCCAGTCATAAGTGGAATCTAAAAAAAAAAAAAAAGAATAAACAAAAAGCAGAATCAAACTATAAATACAGAGAACAAACTGATAGTAGCCAGAGGGGAGGTAAGTGGGGGGTTGGGCAAAATAGGTGAAGGGGAAGAAGGAGATACAAGCCTCCAGTTATAAATGAGTAAGTGATAGGGATAAAAAGCAGAACATAAGGAATATAGGCAGTGATACAGTAATAGCAATGTAATGGGGCAGATGGTAACTATACTTACAGTGAACATAGCATAATGTATAAACTTGTCAAATCACTAATTTGTTCACCTGAAACTAATGTAACGTGTATCAGCTGTATTTAAATATTAAAAAATAAAATAAATAGCAATTAAAAAAACAAAGTATGTTCACAATTACAGTAACTGAGGATGGGCTAATGTAATTAACTGAAAGACAAAAAGAAAACTGTTGGACTGAATAATGGAAATCTAGCCATATGCACATTATGAGATATACCCCCTGAAAAAGATAAAAGAAAAAGTGACATTTAAGGACAGTACAGATAATGCAGGAATTATAATAACAACAAAACAATAAAGCTGATGTAGCTATATTGACATCAGATTTTAAAATTAACTTTAAGGCACAAAGCATTGAGTTGAAGCAAGTTACTTGATAATGATAAAATGTTTACTTTGTTAAGAAAATATAAGACTAAAAACATATATGATTGCTTACAATTTTACAAGGTGATTATTGCCAAACTACTACAGAGATTGACATAGGATCAAAGTGAGAAGAACTTGATACCTCTACACATGATAAATCAACAAAATTAAGAGTATATGTGAATTGAACAACACTGTTGCTATGCTTGAATTAACAGATGTGTGTGTTAGCCTTTGCATCCAGCAATGATTATATCTATATCATCTATATCTATATCTAAAAAGAGATAAAATGTTTAGTGATTCTATCTATCTATCTATCTATCTATCTATCTATCTATCTATCTATCTAT